>NW_026125059.1:10470000-10880000 GCF_943737965.1 Phodopus roborovskii | reverse complement strand
GAAGGGCCGCCGGGAAGAGAGTGGGGAGCTAACTATGTGTGGGGCCTTGGGGTGCCAGCCCCTGGCTGAGTTTGCTCTGTCTTAGGGACAGTCCCAATCACAGAACAGGACACCGGGAGGGTGTGGTGAATGGCCAGGTCTCTGTGACCTGGCTTGTCAAAGCTCCCATTCGCTGCATGTTTCTAACAGATGGACAGCAGCCAGGGTGGCTGCCGGGGGCCGTTCAGTGCCCTTTTCACAGCTGTGAGCAGAACTCAGGGAGGGCGGGGACCAGAGTGGGGCCAGGGCTGGCATGGGGTGGGGGCTGGAGCAGGGGGAGACGAGGGTTGGCATGGGAGGGGTGTAGAACTGATGTGTGTCACATGGGTGCCCCAGAGAGAGTCACGGAGAGGCCACCAGGCAGGAGCTGAGGCCTGAAGCTGTGTCTCTCTAGCGAGCACCTCCTTTCACCCAGCCCTGCAGGAGGCAGGAGCTGGTACCCTGCGCAGGACAGCACCCCTGTAGCTTGTGCTATGACCATTTTTAGATTTAAAGCGTGGAAGTGTGTCTCTGTGTGTGTGTGTGTCTCTGCGTGTGAATGTGTGTGTGTGTGACTGTGTGTCTCCGTCTATGTATGTATATGAGTGTGTCTCTGCGTGTGAATGTGTGTATGTCTGTGTGTGATTGTGTGTGTGAGAGACTGTGTCTCTGTCTAAGTATGTGTATGAGTGTATGTCTGTGTGTGTGTGTGTGTGTGTGTGTGTGTGTGTGTGTGTGTGTGTACAATCTTGGGAGTAGCTCCTCATCAGCCATCTACCTTGTTTTCTGAGACAGGATCCCGGACTCACCTGAAGTTCCCTCTAGGCTTGTCTGGCCGGCTAGCAAGCCCCAAGGACCAGCCTGCCTCTCCCAGTCCAGTGACAGGGTCCCAGGCCCCACCATGACTGGCTTTTCCTGGGTGCTGGAGGTTGAACTTGGGTCCTTGCCCAGGAAACACTTCATCTAGACACGTCTCCCCAGCTCACCCCCTGCTCCAGTTTCATCTCTGGCCCCCAGCTGATGTGGGCTGGGCGGTTCAGGTCCTTCCCCAAGCTGCCTGGAGTCTGGGCCACCTTCAAGCTTTGGTTTTTGAGTACACGTGGCTAAAGCTGTCAGTACCTGCTAAGCCCTTCTCCACCTTGACTATGGTAGGAGGTCAAGAGACCATTGCTAGGGAAAGCCTGTTTCAGAAAGCAGGTGTTTGTGTGAGGCAGGAGCGTTGCTGACTTTGAATTTGTTGCACAGAAGCCTTGCCCAAGATGCTCTGCCTCAGGTTTGTGGCACCCCTGTCCCCAGGAGCTGCTGGACTTCATCCTCTGCTGGGGAAGGTTCCTGCACACCCTGACCCAAGCTACCACAGCACTGGGTGAACCCGAGCTGTGATTTTACTCTCCACGTCTTGCTCTTCTTATCTGGAAAATGGGCACTGTGTGAGGCTCTCTCAGGGCAAAGCTCTGTGGAGCAACAGGCTGATGGCAGTGGCCCAGGGGAGGCCGCCTGGCCACCTCCTGCAGCTGCCTTGCAGGGTTTTCAATTTCCCTCAAGTGCCTCCCTGGCCAGGCCGGATCCCCAACCAGAGGAAGGATGAAATCAGGGGAGGGGGTAGACCCGGACAATGTGCACATTGAGCCCGTGCCAGGCCCAGTCAGGTTGGGCAGATAGAGTGTTGGGGCAGGCCTGGAGGGCCTGCGGCCTGGCATTGAGGGGCATTGGGTTACCCTGGTGGCTCCTGGGGGCAGTTTCCTTTCCCTGAGGATTATAACTAAGAGAGTGGTCAGGGCTGGGCTGAGGTGTGGTCTGGTGTTTTTAGGCAGGAGAGGCTGTGTGTTTTTCAGTCTGTGTGTCCCTGTGACAATGCAAAGGACAAGAACAACAGTAACCAGCCATCGAGGGTCATTGGCCCCCACTCTGCAGCCCCATCTCACAGGTACTGACCTGAGTCTCGGGGACACTTCACAACTGCTCCCTCTGTTTCCTTGGCTCAGGTGCACCCGGGGCTCCTCCCCCACCTCATTTTGGGCCACTTTGAGTTGTGAGCCTGGAGGCCTCAGACGCCTGTTCCCCTTTTTGTCAGTGACATAGCCAAGGTCACCTTCCTTGGGGAGCGTCGAGGCCTTTGGGTCACGGTGGAGTTTGGGAAAGGCTCAACAAGAGTTGTTCAGGCATGGGAGCCAGAGATCCGCAGAGGCAGGAGGCCCCTGAGGGCACAAAGCCCTGAGCTTGGAGCCCCTTCCAGGCACAGTTACAATTCTCTTTGGAGTGTGAAATGTAACTGGAGTTCAGTTTGCTGGCCTTGCAAACTGTGTGCTTCTGATCACAGACATGCAAGAAGAAAGCCTTTGTCTGACCCCCGTGAAGGCTCTGGGGACCAGCAGCCGGCAGTGCCTGCAGGCGCCGGTGCCCAGTAGACACCCAGGACTTCCTGTGCCTATTTTCCGCACATGGGTCCTTAGCGTATTCTCCTTCTCCACCTGGAGTCTCAGCTGGGTCTAGACATGCACATAGTAGGTGCTTCCTAAGCATGTGCTGTACTGCTGGGCTGAATGTGTGTATACAGGGAAGAGCAGGGATGGGGCCAGGAAACCTGTGGGACAAGCAGAGGAGGAGCCGCCATCATCATTCATATCCCAGGAGGATGAGTGCTAAGATGCTTTCCATTTGACACATGGGAGCTGTAAACACAGAGAGGCCAAGTGGCTTACCTTAAGCCACAGAGCAGCAAATGCCTGGACCCCGAGGCCTTAACGATGGGTCCCTCTCCAGCGGGAATGCACTGTGCACATCTTGAAGATGGAAAACAAGGCTCCCAGAGGTGAGGCATAATGAACCGCATGGAACTGGACATGGGAAATACTCAGGGTGTCAGGCAGGTCAGGCCCCTGCAGGAGGTGTGGGAGACCCCAGCTGGCCCATGCCCCAGCCTCTGTTTACCCAGCCTGACACCCAGGATGTTCTTCCGTCTGCCCGGGAGTCTCAGGCCCTTCACAATAGTATCTCTGTCTACAGCTGGTTTTCATTCAAGCCCTTGGTGCTAAAAAGAAAAAAAAAATTAAAGAAAACCTAGCCCCGCCCCTCTCTTTCCCACTGAGGGGGAGCATCCAGCTGCCGTCTTCCCTCTGCTGAGGCCCAGAGGCTGTCACGAACTGCCCATTGCCACAGTGGCTGCTCCTGGCTTGGTCCTTTGGGTTAAGGGCGGGCAGAGGAAGAACACAGGTTGGGCCTCAGTTCATACCCTACTTGGCACTCAGCTGCCCCCCAAACATGGACACTCTCTTCAGGTCCTGCCACCCCATACAGCCAAGGGGTAAACAGAGGCCCAGAGAGGGAAGCTGCTTCGTGCCCTGGTGGGGCTGCCTCTTGAGAGGCCCCTTCGAGGCCCTGGCTAGGGTGCTGGGGGATCCCAGAGGGAAGTGGGAGCCTGGGTGGGGCCAGGCCCTGGAGCTGAGCCAGGCGGGAACAATGGGCCTCTGAGAAGGTGGTGTTGGCCTGGGTGGGGCCCCTGTGAGCTGGGGCCACAAGGGGAGATGTTAGGCGGGTCGGGAGTCTTTAGCCTCCTCCAGCTTCCGAAGGGACTCCATGCTGTACTCCTAACTGGCAAGCCATGACTCAAGTAGGGGCCAGAGCCAGCCTTGGCTAGGCCTGGGGTTTCTGTGTGCCCCAGGTATTGGGCACCAACACCAGGTGAAGCCCAGTGCCCAGGTCTCTCCTGCTTCCCACAAGTAGTCAGGAAGTGAGACTGACTAGTAGGACCATGGAGGCCTCAGCACTTGCCCGGTGGGAACAAGGAATCCTGGGAAATGGGTCAGCTCTCTGAAGAGGCGCAGAAGCAGAGGGGAAGGGATTCAGGTGACCACAGAGGTCGTGGGAGACAATGTTCACTTGGGTGGGAAAGTTGGAGCTAAGGGGTCTCCTTTCCTGTGAAACTCATACTTCATTGAGTGCGGAGCTGGGGAGCAGGTGGGCCTGCCCTGAGCAGTCGAGGGTTAGGGGTTTGCCTGGCTCAGTGCAGGCGCTCAGTGACCACCTCCTTGGAGCCGAGCTGGAGCCGAAACAGCTGCATGGGGGTTTAGGGTTGGCTGCTGGCACAAGCCCTGAGCCAGGAGGCTTTGATCCCCTATGGGTCCTTTCTGTCGCTCCCTCCTTTTCTTCCCTTGGGCTTCTTTCTGTTGTATCCTTGTCCCGTCTTCAGTGACTGGAAAGGCAAAGACAGTTAAACCTTACGGCGGGGCATCTGGTGTGTCATTGCTCTGGATGCCTGTGGTTGGAATCTTGTCACTTCTTCCCTCCTGGATCCCAGTGGCAACAAATGCCTCTTCCCCATCACTACATCCCAAACAGGCAGGGTCTCACCTTTTATTGATCGAGACAGTATCTCATAGGCAGATCAGGGACACAGCCCTGCCCCACGGCCTGCCCTGCATGTGTTCTGGTGACCTGGGCTTGCCCACCCCTCTGGTCTCAGTGGGTAAGGCTGCCAGGCAACCCCCTCCAGGCCACTGCGCCTCTCAAACAACCCCTCCCCTGCTGAGACTGGCCCAATCCAGTGTGCTCTGTGAGGTCTTCTAGGCCTTTGTAGGGGTGCCCAGGGCACATCAGCCTGCCTGCTGGGTGTGAGGCAGACACAGGACCCCCTTCCCCATGGCTCAGAAAACAGCACTCAGCCCACTAATGCCATGACCTCCACCCTAGAGCCACCCATTCACCCTCTCCCCAAGCCCACGCCCACAGTGCCCACAAATCCCTCTGGCTCTGCCTTCTTGGGGTTCTGGAAATCCCCACAGTTCCCCCGACTGCTGCCTCACCTGATTGGCCTTCAAGGCCCATCCCTCCTAGGCCAGCCTCCAGCTGGCCTCCCTGCCTCCTTCCTCACCATTCATGGCTCACCCTCTCAGCCCCAGGGGGCATCATAGATCCAGGCTGGTTCACTCACTGTCCTGCTCCAATCCGGACATGGCTCCCACCTTCCCTGAGGAGAAGCTGTCCCAGGAATGGCCCTGTGCCCTGCCTCCTTCCTCGTCCTCAGACCCAGACTCATCGTTTCCTTGATACCTCTTGGCCTCTGCTCCTGCTGTGGGTCTGCTGACATGTTTCTGGATCCCTCCATGATCCTCATATGTATATGCTTCAAGGTCTCCCTAAAACAGATCCACCATCCTCTGTTCCCACCCTGATCTGTTTCCCCGATGCCCCGTCATCCTGTACCGAGTGGTGCCCACCTCCCATCCCCGAGCCCCGTCATCCTGTACCGAGTGGTGCCCACCCTCCCATCCCTGCTGCCCTGGCCATCCTGTGTGCCGTAGTATTGTTCTCTTAGGCCCACATCCTCAGATTGAACAAGCTACTATGGGAGTGTGGGAATGAAGTGGCCTGTGCTGACATCTGAGGACACGTTCCTTGTCACTATCACCTGGACCACACAGTGAGGTTCTACACAGGACTGACACTGAGTCACACGGCAGAACCCTCTATCAGGGATTTAAAGGGCTTGACAGAACCAGGCATGGTGGTGCATGCGGCTAATTCCAGCTCCAAGAGGGAGAGTGAGACCGGAGAATGGTCATGAATTTGAAGTCAGCCTGTGCCTACCTACAGAGACACTGTCTCAAAGACAGAAACAAAAACCCAAACAATGACGAGGCCTCTTTAGCGGGTTCTACACAGCCTGGTGTGCAGGGGGCAAGGGGCTGAGGATCTAGGTGTTGGGGGCCTGCTGGCCCCTGACCCCACCCACCCTGAGTGAGCTCCTTCGGAGATCTGGGTGTCGCTTTGTGCCAGAAAGCAAGTGTGTGGGTCAGGGGACCGGGGCACTGTCCAAGGGTGGTGTGGGTTGGAGGAGAGTTCTGAATCTTCCAAAGGCAACAGCACTTGGAACCTCCCAAATGCCCCTGACTGGAGCCTGTCCATTTGTCTCCATCCAGGCAGAATGGGCTGAGAGGTGAGGAAGGACATAGTGGGGGCCAGGAGTGAGTGACAGAGGTGGCCTTATAGGGACAGGGCACCCACCAAGGTGGCAGGGTAGACATAAAGGTCAGAACAGGCTGTGGGGAGGGATAGGGTGACTTGTGTGTGCTGTTCTTCACTCTCTCTCTCTCTCTCTCTCTCTCTCTCTCTCAGCCAGCATTCATGACCTGGTCTGGTCAGCCCATTCCTGCCCATCAGTTCAGGATGGCAGATGGGCAGTGTTAGGGAGGAGGCTGGGAGATTGGGGAAGCCAGGAAGGAGATGAGCTGAGAGCAGGGAGGTGAACAGAGACTGGGCAGATGGGAAGACGGGAAGAAGGGGCCTCTGCAAAGCAAGGGTCTTGTGATAGACACAGGCAGAGGAAGGAAGGAAGGAAGGGCAGCTGGAAGGCCATGTGGCTGCAGCTTCCCCAGTCCCCAGGTACTCCAGCCGCCCCCTGCTCGGGGTACAGGACCCCAGCCCCCCCCACTCAGGGGGGACAAGAGGACAAGCAGCTTTTGCTTCCCTTTTGGGACAGTCCCAGGGCTGTGGTTAAACGGAAGCAGGGCCTCTATCCATCCCCACCCTGCCCATTCCAGCCCAGACTCTTCCCGGCTGACCACTACCTTCTTCCTTTTTTTTCTGGGTGGGAGGAAATGGGTGGTGCCCTGGGAAGATCCCAGACTCAGTTTCTCTAACAGAGAAGGTCAGCTGACCTTGTCATATATATGCATATATATAGTATATAAAATAAATAGTATGTATAATAAAATAATTGTTATACATATTTTAAAATTGTACCTGGGTCTGAACAAATTTGAATTGGTTTGGCACAGCTGTGTCTGGAACTCAGCCAGTTTGGGCTATCCTGTCAGATCCTGTCTCAAAATAAAACAATAAAATAAAATAAATTGTGTCTCGCCAGGTGTGGTGGCATGGGCCTGTAATCCCAACACTGGAAGGACTGAGGCAGGAGGATTATGAGTTTGAGGCCAGCCTGGCTGAGGCCTATTGTACATAACTAAACCAAAGTCCCACAAGAAGGCTCAGTGGAGGAGAGGTGCTTGCTGCTAACTCTCAGGACCTGAGTTCGATCCCTGGGACCCACATGGTGAAAAGTGAGAACCAGCTTCTGCAAGCTGTCCTCTGGGCTCCACACGCCTGCTGGGACCTGCACAGATGAATAAAATGTAATTTAAAAGGCAAAAACAAGACAAATCGTAAGCTCTGTATCAGTGTTCCCAGCTGTCCCTCCCTCCTGAGAAGGCACAGCATTTGTTATTGACCTGGTACCACCACCTGGTGGAACACTGTGAAGTCCCCTCTGTCGGGGTGGCTTGGGGAACAGGCAGACACAGTTTGTAAGTACTGTTGTTCTGTAACCCACCCGAACACCATACTCTCTGCTGTCCGTGGTGGGCCTACAACACACCGTGATAACCAGACACGGGTCTGTCCCACAGTGACTTCCTGGAGGGTCGTGGGAGAGGCGATGGGGATGTGTCTGGGGAGAGACTCCGAGGAGGCAGCGTGTTGCAGATAGTGGGACCAGTACACAGTGCAGAGAGCTGGTGACATGTCAGGGACCCTCAGGAGACTTGGGGAGTGTTGGAGGAGGCAGTCGCAGGAGTTTGTTTGTACCTGTCCTCCTGGCAGTGCTCGGGGACAAGGGAAAGCAGGGAGACAGACTGGAGATGAACACAGATGTCCAGGCTGGTGATGACAGTGGCTTAGCCTCGGTAGACAGCCAGCAACACAGGACACATGGCCAGGGCTGATGAGGGGCCACACTCTGTCTTCCCTTCTGTTTCCTTTCACACCATTGGCTCTAGGCTGTGGGTCAGCAGACTTTCCCGGGCACTGCCAAGGAGCCTACAGCCTCGCTAGAGTCAGCCCTGGACCCCATCTCTGGAGCAACTGCTGTCTCCCAACCCCTAAGCCCACTGTGGCCCGTACCCCTGCCTTCCACTGGGCCACTACTGCCCTGAGGAAGTGGCCCTGAGTATCCTGGTCACAGGTGGATGTGCTGGCAGGAAGGGCCTCAGCCAGCCTGCCAGCACCAGACTCTCGAGGCCGAGTGTCCTGCTCCATCCACTTTGTCACCACTGGAGTGAGCAGATCTGATGTTTTACATCCCTGTTGGTAGAGGCCGGAGTGCGTTAAGCCTTGCTGAGGCTGCATCTCGACTACTGGGAAACTGAATCCTCATTGATTAATAATGCCTGATGTGGATCTGGGAACAAGAATGGGGTCTCAATGGTCTGCTTTCCACGTCTCTTCATCCAGTAGGGCCTCAGTCTACCCTCTCCTGTGGCACCTTAATATCTTCAAGCGTAGCAGGTAACACTTCTCCAAGGCTTTGAAATGATGTGAACACTGTGGCCATGATGTCCAAGAGGAGAAGGGAAGCTTGGGGTAGCCTGCAGCAACTGAACACAGCGTGTACGTGTGTGCGCGTGCGTGTGAGCGTGCACGTGTGCGTGTGTGAGCTGTGGGATTCAGAATCACACAACTGGTAAGTGGCAGAGCTGGTATTTGAACCCAGGACCCCTGAGTCAGGACCGGCAGACGGAACAGTTGGCCAGGGAGGGGAAGGTGCTGCCAGGATTTGCCCTGTGACCTCACCACTCACTTCTGCTTTCTGTACAATGTGCTCAGCACACAGGAAGCCTGGCGGGGCCTCCCTTGACTGTCCTGTCTGCAGCAGGGTGGACATGGGGTCCGGGCCCCACTTCCTGTGTTGTGCAAGATGTGCCATCCCCTTTTGGAACAGGCAGTGGCCCCGGGGGATGGGTACAGCCAAGGTCCTGAGTTATCTCACAGGCCTGGCCTTACAACCCCCTTCTTTTACTCCTCAGTTGTCCTGAGGTTTAGGCAGCCTTGAGCAAGAGGCTTGAGGAGTGGGGAATCTTTCCTGCCACGGTCTGTCTGAAATGAAGTCTAAGGCTGGGCAGCCACGAGGGAGCCTTAACCACACAGCAGCCTTCTCGATTG
Source organism: Phodopus roborovskii (assembly GCF_943737965.1). Lineage (NCBI taxonomy): Eukaryota > Metazoa > Chordata > Mammalia > Rodentia > Cricetidae > Phodopus > Phodopus roborovskii. Next base: position 10,871,048 of record NW_026125059.1, on the reverse strand, counting down.
ATGGCTGTGAGAGAACAGCCCCTGTGTTCCAGGCCAACCTCACCAGAAACCCTGGGGCCCCATCCCTGCTAATGCCTTGGGAGGCTCCTCCAATGTGGGCCCTTTTCTCAGATGAGGAAACTGAGGTTCCAGGGGTGGAGCAGTCTGCCCAAGGGTAGACCAGTCATGGCTGTGCTGTACCCCTGAAGGCTATTGTACTGGCTGAAAGCTGTCCCAGGCACCGGGAAGGTCACAGGAAGACTGGATGCATTTTAGCGCCATCACGGGGCATACAGTTTCCCCTCCAGGCCTCAGTTTCCCCACCTGCTCTGTTCCAGCTGGAGTTTGTGTTTCTGGGTCAGAAGGACCAAGGCAATGTCAGAGCAGCGTGGAGAAGAGAGACAGAGGCCACTGTGGAAGCCAAGCAGCCAGGGATGGTAGGGTGCCCACTGGGCAGTGTTTGCCACTGTCCCAGACACTTCTGCTGAGGGCTTGGGCTGGGAGTGAAGGACCCCGACTCACAGACATGGGGTGTCGGGCAAAGACCCTACTTCCTCATTTGAGACTGTTCTCAGAGGAGCCTGGGGACAGAGCCAGGCTGCCACAGGGAGGTCTGCCCAATGCTTCTCGGTGTCGCCACCCTCCTGCTGACACCGTCATCTGCCGGTGGTCCCGACTGGGGTCAGCTAAGGAGCAGACTGGAGCCAGAGTGGAGGCTTCAGAGTGTCCATGTCAGGCTGAGTCCGAAGCCCGCGTGGCCACTGACCTTGCTTGTGACCCTGGGAGCTAACAGGTGACCAGAGAGGGAGGGGTGGTAGAAGGTGCTGGCCCTGGGACCTGGGGATCCTGGACAGAGGACAGGTGCCGGTCGGCTTCAGGGGGTGAGCTGGCAGCCAGGGGACAGAGTGTGTGACTCACTTTGCAGACACATCTTGTCCCGTTGGTCACAGCAGCCAGGCCACCTGTCCCAGGGGGACGTTTATGGTCTTGGGCTTGTGGCAGGGCAGTGGGACCCGGTGACTCCCTTCCCCCCATGGAGGCCTTGGGACTGTCCATGTCTCCCACACCCAGGGCTCCCTCTGCAGAGCCAGTGCCACCTGGGGCCTCACACCTGGTCCTGTTCCTTCCCTCACAGTCCCCACCACTGGGCTCATCCAAGGTTTCTCAGCTTGCGCTGGGCCTGCGATGCTGCCTGCGGCAGGTCCTGCTGCCTCTGTTCTTCTAGGACAGCGGGTTTCCACAGAACCTTCTAGAGCTCCAAGTCTCTCGGCAGAAAAACTTCAGAGGCTGCAGGGCTCTGTACCCCAGCTCTGCCCCCAGGCCCTCTGGCATCATCCTTTCCTCCCTCACAACCCACTAGCCTCACCCCTGCAACACACCACTATGCTGCCCCAGGACCTTTGCACACGCTGGTCCCCCAGCTCCATCCACAATTTCTCTATTCCAGGTCACAGTTCACAGAGGCCAACTCCCTGGCCAACTCCTCTTGCCTCCTACTTAGAACTTTCTAGAAATTATCTTCTTGTTTATCCAGTTTCTCCTCCATTTCCCTTCTCTGGAATGCAACTGTGGCGCAGGTATGGGGTCTGGCTGTTTTGCTATAAGCTCACACCCACCTTCCAGCACAGCCTTGCTGCCCTGTAAACACAAGGGAATGAGGGAATGCATGCTTCTTCCTGAGCCAGTCCTGCATGCTGTCTGCCCACAGTCTGCTGCTCTAGCAGGCACATTCTCCCCTCCCCTGTCTTGGCGTGTATGTGCTGTGGGACAAGTCAGCCTCCTCTTGTGCACTGTGTGTGTGTGTGTGTGTGTGTGTGTGTGTGTGTTACCTGCAGCCCAGGGGAGGTGCTGGTAATGCATACAGGGTAGCTGTTCTGTAAAGAGAGTGAGAACTCGGGTGGGGCATGGGAAGCCACGCCCCCACCTCCAGGGCTGAAGACACCATTTACCCTGGTCAATGGACTGAGAGATTCCACATGTGAGTAGGTCAGTGGTCTGGTGCCAGCACCCTGAATCCTAGGCGCTGTCCATTCGGGCCTGGAGGCTCACATTCCTTATGGTTTCCTAACTACTTTCCCAGCAGGGCTCTTGTAGCTGGGGTTGGGGTCATGGGTTTCAGGCTGGACTGCTACCTGCCTCCTGCAGAGCTCCAAGGGGCTGAGGGTGAGAGGGGCTCTGCCAGCTCCCCTCCCCTGCACCTGGGACTCTTGCCATGAGCCTGACCAGTGACTCTCACCCTTCCTAATGCTGCGACCCTTTAATACAGTTCCTCATGCTGTGCTGACCCCCAACCATAAAATTATTTTCTTTGCTACTTCATAGCTATAATTTTCCTGCTGTTATAAACTGGAATGCAAATATCTGTGTTTTCCAATGGTCTTGGGAGACCCCTGTGAATGGGTCATTTGACCCCAAAGGGGTCACAACCCACAGGGAGAGAGCCATAGCTCTAGAACCTTCCTTGGCCCTGTACTGCATCGCTCCTCAGCCCCTTCCTCTCTGCTTCACAACTGTGGGCCCCTGCCAGTTTCCACTGCTCTGAACACGCATCAAGCGTCCCCATGGCTCCCAGTCCCCACCCTCCACCCCCAGCTCCATCGCCACAATTCATCCTCACTCATCTCCAGGACATACACGTCTGACCCTTGAAACAGTCAAGCTCGCGCTGCCCCAGGGCCTGTGCACTGCTGTCCCAGCAGAACTCTCTCCGCAGGTGCACACGCCCCTCCTTGTCTTGGGTCCTCTGGGTGAAACTTTCCCTGACCCCCCTTATAGTTCCGTGTTCTGTTCCCTGGTTGATCCTCTCATCACAGGTGCTCAGTACCCCGGGTACCCTCCCTGTGGGGTTGACTTCTCTGTCAGGGATGGGTTTGGGTTGGTTTTGTTCTCTAATGAGTCCAGGCACATCGTCAGCTCTCAGCTTTGTCAAATGACTGAGTGACCACTGACTCTCAACACTCACAGAGGTTGTCCCAGAGGCCACACAGCTGTCTGAGGAGCCGTGTCAGGAGAATGGCATCAGGGAGACCCAGTTCTGACACAGGGTCCCCCAGACCCTCCAGCCCACAGCCCCAGGCTGGCAGGACTTGGCTTGTCCCTTCCCTGAGCCCAGGTGCCCCCAGACTCTGTGAGTTCTATTTTGAGCCTCTAGTCTGGGTACCTCATGTTCCAGCAGGCGGCGTGGCCAGTCTGAGCCTGGGCGTGGCTGTCACCCTATCTGGGGCACAAGGGCCATAACCTGCAGCTGCTGAGGCTTTGGCTCTCTACCCAGCTCTGTCCCCTGACCCCATCCAAGCCCTGCCTGGTGTCTTCCAGGAGTGGCTTCGGGTCACTAACTGGCTCCAGTTACCTCTCTTCTCCAGCCTGATCCCTGACTGCTCTTTCCCGGCTGTGTGACCATTGGCTGATCACCTCACCTCTCTGGGTCTCTCTGCCCTTGTCTGGGGGACAGTAGGAGCTCCATCTCCTGAGATTGTAGCAGACTCTGTGGTAAACTTAAGGGGCCCCAGACTCAGCTAGGAGTTCAAGAGGAACAAGAGAGTGCCTGCCATTAGCAGGCCGAGGTGTAAGAACTGTCATGGCCTCCAAGGGTGATGGCAATGTGAAGAAACTTCCACACCTCATGTCTTCTCTATCACCAGCCCTGTCTGTACCTGTGGCTGATGTGGCTGACGGCCACCGTTTCTGCTCCTCTGTGGATCGCCTGCTCGCTGGCTGCCTGGTCTTTCACTGGCTCTGTCCCCTGAGCTTATACAGTAGGCACTCTATAAATGTCTAAAGAATAAATGAGTGACTCCTGGGGGAGCTGAGCCTTGTGAGCAGAGTGTGACTCCCCCTCCCCCCAAGCTTCATGCAGCTGCACAGGTTGACATCTCCCTGGGTCCAGAAAGGGAATGTCACCTGTCTGATGTAACACAGGCATCTGCATTCGAGTGGATCCAGCTGGCCAGGGATGGATGGGCTGGGGGTAGGAAGCAAGGTGCATTCATTTCAAGAGAGGGTTGGTTAGTGGTGACTGTGACAGGCCGGAGGCTGGGGGGCTAAGGTATTCAGTTGCCCCAGAAGAGGGGGCATGGGAGACAGTGGGGATTCAGGCTCTGACTCCCCTGGGGCACCTTGGTCCCCAGCTCAGTCCCAGTTCCCTTCCTGAGCAATTGTCCTGATGCACAGGGACCAGGCCCAGACCTGGCTGGGGGCTGGAGCTGGACTGGTGGGGTTGGACCAAGAATCTGTCTGACCCTGAAGCCCAGGACCCCGCCTCAGCCTCCACACCTCAGGAACATCCAGGTTTCTACAGCACAGCTTAGAAACCCCGACCCAGACTCAAAGACTCAGGTCCAAATTGTAGCTTTGCTTTGTCCCCATCCTAGGGGCCTTGGACATTTGGTCTCTGAATAAACGGTGACTTCAGGAGCATGTGTCACATACACACACACACTCAAACACACACACACACACACACACACATACACACAGAGAAAGAGGGAGAGAGAGAGAGTCCCTCCCCAGCTCCCTAGTCTCTCCCTGTGCCCGGGGTTTCTGACTTGCTGTTGGCCCTTTCCCAGGGGCCCCAGGACTCATCAGTGCTGCTGTCTGGGAAACAGAACCTCTGAACCCTGGTCCCTATGTTGAGGACACTAATGGGTCAGTCCAAGACCCCTGTGCCTTCTCAATGTCTCCTGCTGTTGGGTGTCCCAGGGGCTGTCCCCAGACTCTGCAGAAGAGGCCTGCTGTGGAGCAGCATAGTGACACAGGCTAGCCCAGGGATGAGGAGGTGAAGTTTTTATTTTCATCAAACAGGTGCTTTCCTATGCTTCCCTCCGCTGAGACCCCGGTTCTTCCCACCACTAGGGCGGCCTTGAGGCCGCTGCCAACCCCCATGTCCCCATGGTTAATGGCCCATTCTTACTTGCCCTGCATGGGGTGGCTTGCCACTCTAGACCCAGGGTTCGTCTGTGCCCCCACTTTCGCAGTTCCCACCTGGCCCTGGGCTTCAGCGTTCCCAGTCCCTGGTGGTCACAGTCGCCGCCAAGCCCTCCATGGCCTCCCTGTTGCTCGTGTGAACCGAGGGTCCATCTCCCCAGGGGCTTTGCACACTCTGTGTCCTTGCAGAATCCACATTCTCAGCTCAGTCACAGGGTGCTCTGCTCTCTCCAAGGTCTCAGTCAATGCCGCCTTTTAACCCTTTGTTGAGTCCTGTGTTCCAGGGGTTCTCAACCTTCCTAATGTTGTGATGCTAATACAGTTCCTCACTAATACATATTGGTGATCCCCCTATATGAAATTATTTCGTCGCTACTGTAATTTTGCTACTGTTATGAATTATAATGTAAATACGTTTGGAGCTAGAGGTTTGCCAAAGGGGTCGCAAGCCACCGGTTGCCAGCTTCTGCTGTGTTCCCTCTACTGTCTCCCCTGTGGTGCTGTTTTCCTTCGAGGCAGGTGTGCCTCAGACGGTGGGCAGATGTTCAAACGCCTGGGGTGACACAGGGCTGCATGTGGGTGCAGGGGCATCTGGGAGTGACCTCGGGAAGTTGTGCCTGTCTGGACCCAGGAATCTACAACAGCTGTCGCAGGCCGCCTAAGTGAACCCGTTATTTGACAGATGAAAAGTAAAGGCTGTGAAGTTGCTTCTGTGCCAGGAGCAGGCACGTGTGCGTGAGTGTGTGCGTGAGTGTGTGTGTGTGTGTACTAGCAGTCACTCACACCTCAGTCCCAGTCAGCTTCTCTGTCACCTGGATGACTTTTAGATCTTGTAGGGCCTGGGAGACAAAGAGAACCTAGGGCAGAGCTTAGGGTGGGGCCAGGCTGTTTTAGCCCAGCCTTTGCCCTGGCCTGGTTCCCTATAGGGCTCAAGATTGCACAATTGTGCCACCCACGGCTGTGACCCAGGCGGGTGACACACTCTCTGGGAGCCACCCCTGGACCATGCATCCTGGTTATATACACAGGGCCCCAGTCAGCATGAACACACCCCTGCGTAGCCTGGCATTTCCTGGCTGTGTGACTCTGGGCAAGTCACTTCCCCTCTCTGAGCTCAAAGTTCCTGTTCTGGAAGTGCAGAGGGGCTGTGCTTCACCTCTGCCACCCAGGCAGTATGGCCACACTTGAGAAACACAGGCACACTCTACCCCAGGGCCTTTGCATGCACTATTTTGTCTGCCTGGACCCCCTTTCCCCAAATGGTCAGCTCCTGACCCTGGCCCATACTCCATCTTGCTCCATTCATCTCCATGGCTCTAACTACCGCCTCAGGCCTGGTGGCTTTGCTTACATGCCCGTGATCCCAGATCAGCTCTATTTTGGCCCCTCTTGCTCATTGTGGTGTCCCTTCCACTCTTGAAAGAAAAGGCAGAAGAAAGACACCCATAAGAGCTGGAGGTGAATGAAGGAATGAATGAAAGGCGCTTTAGCTCCACATCCACCTTGGGAAGCTCTCACTCCAAAGCTGGGCGGTGGGGGTGATTTCCAGGCCCCCCTCCCAGCGTTCCTGGAGTCCAGCCTCTTCCAAGCTAACCCTCCCCAGCTGCTGCCTCTGTCAGCCCCCTGCTGCCCTGCAGTCCGTCCTGGTCCCAGGTCAGGATGACCTCTGGGGCATTCAGGCTGAGGGCAGCTCTCAGCTCCCAGGACCAAGGCTAAGGCTTCTGGGAACAGGGAGCTGAGCTTCAGGGCTGCCTGGTCATGGCCACCAGCCCTTGATTCCTTTTAACACATTGCAGAGGGCACACCATTACTGCCAAATGGGGACAACAGACTCTCACTGGCCTGATCTCTGAGGTCCCTTTACTATTTCCCTGACGGGCCTGGGTCTTGACGCTGACTTTCTGGAACCTGTGGCAGGCTGTGGTGACAGGTGCCACCATGGCTGCCTGGCGGCCTGGTCCCTCACCCACACTCCTGGTCTCAGTTTTCTTGTTTGGGAGGACAAGGCCAGCCCTGCTGGTCCTGAGGGACTCAGGTGCCCCCAGTCTCCCTGTCCCCACAGAGCCCCTGAGTGGTGGCTCCCCAGCAGCCCTTCCCTCCTGGGTCTCTCCTCCTCCTGGCCCTACTCACTTCTCCAGAACCAGCATGTTTTTGTTTTCTGTTTTTACGGCTCCATAAATGACTCACGGGCCTGATTTGATTTAATTTCGTTGTAATTGTTATCTTTTCAACCTTGTTTTTTTCCACTCGGTTACTCACGAGACCACAAAACCTAAACAGGACGGGGCCTTCCCTGACCCAGGGGCCCAGGCCCAGGGTCAGCAGCTCCTGGGGACCTGATGGGGCTCCTTGGGGGAGGCTCTGGCTGAGAAGCTGGGGACATCCTTTTGGATCCCCAGGCTGCTGCCCTCGTCCTCCACAGTGAACTTCATCAGCACGGCCAAGTAGCAAACACCTCAGGCGTGGGAGGCAAGGGGTCACCATGGGCAAGGCAGGCAGCTGGGGGACAGACTCCTCTGGGGGCGGCACCCGGAGCCGGCATGACGCCCAGATTTTTCCATGTATTAAGATGAACCAGAAGTCTGAGGTCATGTGTGAAAAGTCCTGATTTTTAAATGCTGGCCAGCAAATCAAATTAAAAACAAACAAACAAAGCTCTAGTGAGTGGCTCTATGTGGCCTTCTTGGTCATTTCTGGTTTAGAAGTTTCTAGAATGTCCAGCTGTTCACTTTCTTCCCCTCTCAGTCACATTCATCGCTCCAGAGCATCAGGGTGTCCCCTGTCCCCACAGCCAACCACGTCCCTGGTCACCAGGGTGAGGGATTTCCTCCCATAGCCTCTGACCTCTGGGTTGATACCAGCCTTGGCCAATGTCCTCAGCATCAGGCCAGTACCAGCTTCTCTTGTCTTCACGTTTTCCCTTTCTTGATATGTGTGTTCTGACTATTTGGAAGAATTTTTCATGAGATAAAGTACATTCTTAGTTACTGAAAACTAGGATATTTTGACTGTTTTTTTTTTTTTTTCTTTCCCTCTCTCTTTCTCTGTGTTATGCATTTTGAAAATGGGGCAAGAGATCCTTCAGTCGTTTTACAAACTGCAGATTCAAGGCTGGCCCCTCCTGGGGTGGAGACAGAGTGAATGAATCCCGAGGACTGTCCCTGGGAGCCTGCCGAAGCCCCTTTGATTCCGTTTAAATATTTCCACAAGCGGTTATGACATGGACACCTAGGCCTCCTGCCCAGTCTCGTGTCCTGCCCCTCAGCCTCCTGCTTGCTGCTCCTCAGGTCTTGGGCCTGCAGATGGCTCCCTTTGGGTGGAAGGAACTGCAGGCTTCCAGCGCACAGAACCTGTCCCGGACTCCAGATGTGCAGGAAGCCCCGGAATTCCTCACGTCCTCAGCTTTCCTTCTCTGCCTCCGGAATCTCTTGTAGCTCAGGCTAGCTCTAAGCTCACCGGGTAGCTGAGGATGACCTTGAGCTGCTGACCCTCCTGCCTCTGTATGGCAAGTGCTGGGGTGACGGGTGTACACTGTCCCGCGAGGGCCCGTGGTAGCGGGAGCAAACCCAGGGCCTTGTGACACAACATGAGCGAGCGCTCTGCCAGTCTCAAACCTGTTGCTTCGTTTTCATTTGAAAATGCCAGTGTCTCTGTGTGTGTTTACGTGTGCCGTAGCACTTATGCGGAAGTCAAAGGGCAGCTGGTGAGAGTTAGTTCTCTCCTAGGTCGACTTGGCAGCAAGCACCTTCACCCCTTGAGTACCTTACCAGCCCCAAACAAGTTCTTAAGTATTGGGGAAATAAACTAATACATAGGCCAGCCCTGGCCTGAGGACTGAGAGGCTGAGACCCTTCTCTGGCAGCCCACTCCTCTCTGGAGAAGGACTCTTGCAGGCGGCAGGAAACACACGGGTTGGAAGCCAGGGTCTAGCCTGGGTTTGCGGGACAAGCCTGTGGTAGAAGTGGGGTTTGAACTCCTCTCTGAGAACTGATTGATTTCTACAAAAAAGGAGGGGAAGGCGTTCCAGGGGTTGGAGGAATATGAGTGGAAACACACCCTCTCCTGGTGTCCAAGCTGGGGGGAGGGCAGTGGGGGTTGATTCAGACAAGTAGAGAGAGACCAGGCTAGACCCAGAGTGGAGCCGGGAACATATCTCCAAAGCCCTTTAGTATTAATGAGCTCGCTTCCAAAATGTCTGGCTGTGGCTGATTTACCACAGACTCGGGGCTCTTGGTGAGTCCGTGGCTATCAGGGAAATGTTTACCCAGCAAGGAACATTCTCCAAGGCAGATCGCTCATAAATGACACAAACATTTTCATAAATCCCAGGTGGGGCATCTCATGTTGAATTGTGAGGTTTGAGTGGGTTAAGTAACAATGTATTGATTTGAACTTTATAGATTTCATTGAGGATTTTAGAGATAACTCTCTTTTCACCTCACAGCCATTGAGATTCAAGGTGACATGTAAAGTAGCTGATGTGGGATGACAATAACAGAAAAGGAGGTGAGTTCTGCAGGGTGTCTGGGGCATGTGTTCTCTGCATATGGGTGGGCTTCCTGGAGGAGGGAGCCTGGATCCCCATGTTGAAGAGTGGGTGGAATGCAGACTAGGCAGATGTGTGTCCTGCCCTGCTGGAGGCCACATGTGTGTAAGCAGGCACTCAGGTGGGGGGAGTGGGTGTCACATGGGCCCACAGGCTGTGGAGAAGAGCATGCCGATGGCAGTGAGTGACCAGAAGTGTCTGAGCAGAGAAGGGACCTGGTGTCCATTACGGTGGGTGGGGAGGAGGATTCTGCAGCTGTGCCTGGCAACTGGCTGCACACGGGAGCCTGGAGAAGCAGAAGCAGCCATGGGGACCAAACCTCTCATTGCGGTTCATTGTGGGCTCTTTGACTCCAACCCAGCAGGTCCATCTTAGGTCAGATATGAGTGCAGGGCTTCCAGAAGACCTGGCCCCGAAAGGAAGGCTTATTCCTCCTTCTTGACTATTGAACAACAGTGGTGCAGAGAACAGAGACATCAAGCTACCTTGCCCAGGGTCACACAGCCAAGAATCACCCACCTAGCTTGGGTTCCTATGATACGAGTGCTATGCCCATTCTGTTTATTGGATGGCAAACTGAGGCCGTGGGAGGTGGGGTCAAGTGCTACGCCACTACAGAGCAGGCACAGGGAAGCAAGGCTTCAGGTGGGTCAGCTCTGGAGCCTGCTTTGTCCCTGAATAGTACAACTGTTTCTGTTCTTTAGATTGTCACCTGATAATGGGGTCAAAGATGGCGCCCGTCTTGTGGGTCACTGACCTCAAGGGGGTTTTTAATGATATGCTCAATACTGGACACTTAGTGGGTCTCTTAAAAAGGCAGGGGCATCTGGAGGTGGCCGTACATCATAGGCGAAGGCTCACAAAGGCTCATAGTGGGCGCTCAGGCTGCTGTTACCATGGTAGGACACACTGGACCCAGCCCAGCTGCCCTTAATCCCACTTCCTAAACAGCCTTCCAGCCAGTTTTCCTGAGAGGGTCGGTTAGGGATGGGGATGAGGGTGGGGGAGGCAGTGTGGAGACAAAACTCTGATGGTGAGACCAAATTGGAACCCTGGACCCTCTGTGCCAACTCTGGCTAATGACTGGCCTTCTCTGAGCCTTGGATTCCCTCCTCATCTCTCAAGCCTGGACCAGGCTGCCCGGGAGGTGCCAGATTCAAACAGGGCCAGGGGCCGCTGCTCTGTCCCCTTGGCTGCCAGCTCCTGCTTCCCGCCTCCTGAGCTTTAGGCTGTGACGAGGAGACAGCCAATCTGTTTACTGAACTGGCTGACCCCTTCCGGGAACACGGCCCAAGTTTCCCAGAACTCGGGTATTAATGACCCGGAGCCACATGACAGAGCATGACACAGCACTTTTGGGTGCAAGGCAGAGCCCAGAGGGGCGCGTGGGGGCTGTGGCCAGCCTCCAGCCTGGCCAGAGGGTGAGTCACACCAGCCTGCTGCAGCTCCCATCCTGGCCACTGGTGTCCTCCCGCAGCCTGCATGTCCCACCTGGCCAGGGGGTGGCCAGGGCCACCCAGGACCCCTTGACCTTTGCCTTAGTATCCCAGCAGAGGCTGTGGGTGCCCAGAGCTGCCCTTTGGGACTGCAGTTGGGCTGCACATGAGGCCCTGGCCTCTCTCCAGAGCTGGGTACAGGCAGCTTAGACTTACAAGAAGAGGGGCAAATGTGGTCCCATTTGACAGATGGGGAAACTGAGACTCATGGAGAAAGGATCCTGAGTGCGGGGTAGAACTGGATTCATCTCAGACGAGTTCCTTTCACAGTAGGGGAAACTGAGGCATGGAGTATGAGGAGCCTGAGCCCAGCAAGCTCCCAGCTCTGATTTGCCTTGGGTATGCTGCGCAGCTGGGTATGTGGCCACATGTACTGTGCCTCAGTTTCCCCTGTGGAGATGCTTGGCTTTCTGACCTTGAGAGTCTCTGAGGATAGGTGGAGGAGCATCTAGCTGAGGACATCCCACTCTATCAATCACCAGCCCCCTCAGGCTCCACCCCCGGGCACCCTGAGTCACCCCAGAGCAAGGTGGGGGTGGTGGTTTTTACAAGGCTGGGAACCAGACAGGTGTGGGGTGCAGAGGGGTACCCCGTGGCATGAGGAGGCCTCCTAGTTCCCAGTTCCATAGCCAGCCAGGGTACATGGGGCTAGAGGTGCTTTTTGATTCTCTTCATTGCACAGCCATTGCTTGAGGACCTTCTGTGTACAGGTCTCTCTGCTTGTTGGGTGGTGGCAGCTACAGTGAGGGAAAGGGACACACATGGATGGCAGGACATGTTTGCCCCAGATTAGGATCATGGTGGACACACAAGAGCATGGTAAACTGGGTGCTGGGAAGGACCTCCAGAGATGACTTGGATGGGCACCAAGTGGGCAGTTTCCCAGCAGGAGGCAGTGTGCATATCAGTATAAAGGCCCTGGGGGAGGCGGGAGAGCAGCGTAATTAGGAAAGGTAAGTGAAGACGACGGTGGCTGAAGGAAGGGATGCTGGCAGTGTACAGGCCTACTGGGCAGTGAGAGGCCACCACATGTGATCTGAGGGCAACAGTACTCATATTCTCTACCCTCCAGGGCAGGGGCATGGCCACCGTCAAGGCCAGAGATAGATGAGGACGAGAAGCCAAGTGGAGGGCGGGTGTTCAGGAGGAGAGGGACAGCCAGGGCATCGTCACAACAGAGTGCGCAGGCCTGCAGCCAGAAGCTGTGGCTGTGGGCAGCATGGACAGCCACCACCAAGGACCCCTCTGGCTGCGACAGCAAGACCGGAGGCCTCCCTGGAAGGGGAGAGGCAGGTACAGGCCCTGAGGGGACAGGCGAGGGTTCTCCACTGTTTGGGATCCCCAGAGAGCTGAGCAGTGAGGCAGGGTTCACAGGCTGAATCACAGGCAGACCTGGAATGACAGGCCCAGGCTGGAGCCCGGCTTCCCCATGTGCACTGAGCCCGCATAGGGCATAACTCGAGCCACAGCGACTTTGGAGAGGGGTCACATAGTGGCAGGAGGTGGAAGGGCAGGAGTCATTATGTACCTCTTGATGCTGTGAAGTCTGTGCTGTGTGACTCATGAATGCCGCTTCACCTCTCTGAGCCTTAGCTCTTCATTAGCAAAGGCACTCAGCTCATTCTCTCGTCCACTCATCCCTCATTCAGTATTTACATTCTTTATATGCAGTTATGCGTGCACGCACACGGGCACATGTGTTTGTACTCCACAGCACATGTGTGGAGATCAGATGACGACTTGCTGAGGTTTGGTTGCTCCTTTTATCATGCAGGTCCCAGGAATCAAATTCAGACCATCAGGCTTGGCAGCAAGCGCCTTTTCCCATTGAGCCATCTTGCCACCCCTCACTCAGAATTGTTTTGAGCACCTACTATGTGTTAGGCTGGGACTGGGGATGCAACAGTGACAAATACCCTGTCTGTGCGGGCTGATAGGGGACATGGATGGCAATGGTTAAGAATGTGGATTCTGGAGCCGGAGGGCCTGGGCCTCCTCCTGCTTCAGCGGTTACCAGCTGTGTGACCTTGAACCAGTTGCTTCCCCTCTCTGAGCTTTCTCTGTAATATGAGTTAATTAGGTAGGGTAGTGCTAAGGACAAATGAGCTCACATAGGGAGTGCGAGCCTGACACACAGTAGGTATTCATCTGTGCTCAAATGGACAGAGATGGAGGACAAACAGAAAACAGGTGAATGTCCCATGGTGGGAAGTGACAGGAGCCAGCTCCTAAGACCAAGTGGGCATGTAGTAAGTGCTCAATAAGTGTCTGTCCTTGTTCGACTCCTTTTCATCCAGCTTGGATGGTGAGACCTGAGGCTTGGGGTCTGCAGAGGGTAGGAAGTTGGGCCTGGCTTATCCAGAAACACAGAACGGAAACTTTGGGGGCCAAACTCCACACACTGCACCCCCAATACTCCCTGCACCCCAACTGCATTACCCTCACAGCCTGGGTGGCTGGGGCGAGCTGGGGCCTGCCTGGTGGGTCCCCTTAATGGCACTCATTACACAGGTGTCTGGCAGTGCAGTGGGGAGACTTGGGCCCCAGGGGCCGCGTTCTCATGGCATCCAGCCAGCCACCGCAGGCCCTTCCTCATCCTTCATGGGCCTGTGTCCAGGAAGGGCGGGGGGGGGGTGCTGGCTGGGCGCCAGTTGGCATCCCACAAAAGGAGGGAAAGTTGAGAAGTTTGGGTGCCAAAGACTCGCGAGGAGAGGCAAGAGGAGGGTCAGGTGTGCAGGGGACAGTGAACCGGGCACTTGGGGGTGAGAGGTCACCATGGCGACACGCGGGGCCCAACATGGTGCAGTGCAGTAAGCCTACTCATGGGGTGCCCACCTTTGCTGCTGCTGTGGCCGCTCAGTGTGGAGCTCCGGTTTCTGCATTTAACTGGCTGCATCGAAATGTCACATAGTATTCTGTAAATATGTACACGTTTGGTGAAAATTTAAAAGTATGTGTTTGAGGGGCTGGAGAGATGGCTCGGTGATTAAGAGCTCCGGCTGCTCTTGCAGAGGATCCAGGTTGGATTCATAGCACCCACATGGTAACTCAGTTCCAGGGTAACTGACACCCTCTTCTGGCTTCCCTGGGCTCCATGCATAGGACGGTGTGCAGACACACGGGCAGGCAGAACACCCACACACATTACGTAAAATGAGTCAACTTCAAAGATTTAAATTCATGTATTTAAAAAGATATCCAGAGCTGGGTAGCACACACCTTTAATCCCAGCACTGGGGAGGCACAGGCAGGTGGAACCCAGTTCGAGGCCAGCCTGGTCTACAGAGTGAGTTCCAGGGCAGCCAGGGCTACACAGACAAACCCCATCTAGGAAAAACAAAGCAAAACAAAGCAAAATCAGACACAGACAGGACCATGCCACAGATGAAGAAATGGAGTGGGGTGGCAGAGAGAGCTGCAGGGCCAGGGCCTCACCGAGAAGGCAGCCTTAGCCTGAAGGCTGAGCCACTGTGGCTACTATGGGGGAGGAGAGTTCTGGGCCCGAGGTACAGCCCGTGCAAAGGCCCCTGGGCAGGCCACAGCCTGGCAGTCAGCGGGTACCAAGGAGGCAGGCAGAGGAATGAGGGGAGAGGTGGAGCACAGGGCCGGGCAGGAGGCAGAGCTTGTTCCTGGTACCATAATGTGTGTGGTAGGCACACAGAGGGGGCTCACCAGGGAGGGGCAGGCCAGGAGCACCGAGTGTGGGAACAGTTGGCTGTCAGAGGTGCTGACGGGAACCGTGGGTTGTTCAATTTGTGTTTGAGCCTATTAGCCTGAGTTCAAACCCCCTGGATTCTAGAGCCTGTTATTAAGCTGGCTGTACCCCGGGGCGCCTGCCTTTATCCCCAGACAGGGCCTGGCCCGCCTGCCCCCAGGTCGACCTTGGCCCCCCAGTTGGGAATAGATGGGCAAGACAGGGGCACCCTGGGCCTGCCAAGCACCTCACATGCCTCAGATGATTCTGGAAGGGCAACAAACACCCTCCCTTCAGCCCGAGAAGGAATGGCAGCCCCAGGGCCCTGAGGCAGGGAGCCTGGGTCAGATCTCCTCTCCGTGGCTGCGTCTTCCCAGGACAGTGTCTGTGTAGGCCAGAGGGCAGAGCTGTCCACAGTTGTGAGGCTCCTGTCCCAGGCCCAGCAGGGAAAACTGCCCCACAGTGAGGGTAGTGAGTTCCCTGACAGTAGCAACATGTGAGTAGGATAAGTTCACAGCAGTAAGAGCAGGAAGGGGGTGGGGTGGGGCTGTTTTCCAGTCCCGTGATGCCACAGGTTCGAGCCTCAGTTTCCCCTGAAACTATTTAAAGCTGTGGTGACAAGATCAGAGAGGCTATGTTCCCAGGATGGCTTCACGATAAGACCCCATTTCCCCCTTCCCTTGGTCTCCAGTGCTCAGGAGGCCACTGCAGCTCCTGTCCCCAGGCTCACAAACCTCAGCCCTGACCACTGACCCCATAGGCCTCCCCAGGGCACTAACAGTGCCTGACTCTCTGCTGGGACCATGGCCTCTCTCCGTGCTATCCTCCTGCCTCAGGGCCTGTGTGGACAGCGTGACTGGCGCGTGCCAGGCCACCAACATCCTGTAGCTTAAACTGTCCTATGAGGTATATCCTCCTGCGAGACCCGTGTCACAGATTAGAAAGACTGAGTCTCAGAGAGGTCAAGACTTTCGCCCAAAGCCACACAGCGTTGTGTGAATCAGAGCAGTAAGGATTCGAACATAACCCGCGTGGACTTAACCGCATGTTCTTTTCTTCTTCTTCTTCTTTTTTTTTTTTTTTGTTGAGTCACTCATTTCCAATTTACAGCTGCCTCCTCTGGGCAGGCTACTCTGACTTCCTACCCCAGGGTCCCCACTGCTGCGAGGGCACATTGAGTCACAGTTACCCCCTTTCTCTTTAGCAACTTTATTGACGTTTAACGGACGTTGCTGGAACATGATCCAGGGTACACAATGAGCTTGCCCTTTATGTGCACCCTTGAGCCCACCAGTGCCATCAAAGCCTCAGGTATATCCGATGTCCCCTTCTGTGACCCATTTCCTGCCCACTTTCCCATTCCCATGACTAGGCAGCCACCCATATTGCTATGGAGGGGCTTTGTTTCTCTGGAATTTTCTACACTTGGAACCGTTGCGAGACATTCTTGCTGGTGACGGGATGACTCTAGCTCATCTGTGTGTTATATGGCCTTAGTCTTTCACATTGTCTACTTCTCATCCCCATCAGGCTGTAAGCTGGAGCCCGGAATTCGGTCTTATGTGTCCCTGTGTCCTCACACCTGATACAGGGCTGGGCACACAGGAAGTGCCTAATAAATGCCAACCAGAAGTGGAAGGGTTGTGCCCCATGGGAGGGTCAGCCTCAGTCACAGGGCAGAAGAAATCCCCTGGCTGCCCGAGGGACACTGACCTGGACTGCCACGGGGGACAGGTGGGGGGCTGAGTGCACCCACTGGTTGTTCCTGGGACTGAGGATCTGGGCAGCGTGGAAGGGTGTGGGTTGGGGAGTCGGTTTGCCCTGACGGCCCTGTGGGCAGCTAGCCATAGGTTCCAGAAGTGAGGACCGACCGGTGGTGAGTGCAGCTGAGAAGGCATCTGGTGGGTGGGAGGTGACCACAGGCCTCCCAAACCAGCTAGACTCCCTGAGAGATCCCTGGGGCGCTGGGAGCTGAGTAAGGAGCCAGGAGTGCAGAGGGGGAGGGAGGCAGCATCAGTTAATTAGATCGAATTATCGGGAAATTCCAGTTGGTGCTGCCTCAAGCCGGGCAGGAGCAGGAGGCATTAATCAGGCTCCCAGATACCCACCAGCTGGAGGCTCTGTGCCCCCTGGACCTCTGTTTCCTTCCAGCCAGAGGGATTAGCCACAGCTCTACCTGTGGCCAGAGCCTGTCCCCACACTTTCCTCATGTGCCTATGCCCATGAGACCCCAAGGCCCATATCCCAGATAGAAAAGCAGAGGCTGGGATTTGGGAAATTGACTGAGGTGGTCACACGGGGGCCCCCTGGCACATACCGAAGTGGCAGGGTCACTAGGGAGCCTGGCTGTATCAGTGAGAGCCCATTCATGGACATACATTAATTGAGCACCTACTGCATGCTACGCATGGTTCAGCCCTGGAGACAAGGCTGGCCTGTGGAGTTTGTTTTGTTTGGGGATCTGAGGCACCGGAGAAATGGTTCCACAGCCCATTGAATTTGGAGACTACACAGTTCCCATGTGCATAACTCATTCCTCAAAGTTGCCGAGGGCATCACGGGCACCACCACGAAGGCTCACCATCCTTGGACACTATCCCGGGATGCCCTTTGACCTCACCATTTCCCACCTGGGTGGGGAATTCTTTATTCCGGTCCCAACCCTGGAGCTTCACAAGGGCGGGGTGCAGTGACTCATTTCTTGGTTTGGGTACAGGGAACAGAGAGGGATGGAGGACTTAGATGAGGAAGTATTGGAAAGATGAGAGACAGGCACAAGGTCCTACAAGCGATTATGGCTAGGTCCTTGGGTGATGGAGCTTTCTTTTGCAGGAATGAATGGATGAAGAGACAGGGGAATGGCTGGAAATGAAAAGAGCAAATGAACAGAGGGGATGAGCAGGTAAGATAGCAGGGGGAAGAGCATCAGAGTGGATGGATGGATGGATGGATGAATGGATGGATGGATGATGGGTGATGAACGTGCAGGGTGGTGAGGAGGTTTGAGAACTTCAGATCAATGGACAGACAGGTGGGTATGTAACTGGAAAAAAACTGGTGGTTAAAATGGAAAGAATAAACAGGCCTAAAAGGAAGGAGTAGTTGGATGGCAAGTGATGGGTGGGAATCTGGAAGGGTGATGGATGGATGAAGGATGGATGGGTAGATAGGTGGGGGTTTGGTAGGTAGATATTAATTAACTCATGGGGGGGATGGATGGGTTAGAGAACAGATGGACAGGTGGACCAGGACACGAGCAGATGCTTGCAGAGAGAGAAGGTTGTGCTGAGGTCAGTGTGACAAGAAGGGCTCTGAGTTCTTCTTTGACAAGGCAGTATGTTGATCTTTGGAGTTTTGAAGTTAGGGAAAGTTGAGCTGTCACTCCAGAAAATTTTGACTGTATGTACACACACACACACACACACACACACACACACACACACACCAGGTTCATTGGGTGGAGATTGTGAGTTAGGGGTCCTCCAGGGGTTGAGGAGCCTTTGCTCCAGGTAATGACTTAGTTTAGCTCCTCGAGTCTCTCCAAGGGTTACAGGTTTGGGGCTGCAACTGGCCGAGGGGGACTGGATCTCCCAGAGGGTCTGCATTTATCTGCTCTTACTTAGCTTTTTTGTCCTTTGTTTGCAGGTCTGGGAGACCCTGTGCAGGTATGTGGGCTGCTGGGAGTAGACAGACAACATTCTTGGTTTGTAGCTGTCACTGCTAGGAGGTGTTGAGAACTGGTGCCAGTGGTGGTGGTGGCGGGGGATTGTCCCCAGAGCAAACCTGAGGGCTTATGAAGATAACTGGACATCACACAAAGGTTAGGACAGAGCTAGGGATCAGATTGCCTATCACAAAACTTGAGACTCTGGGTTTTGGGTTCAGGAGAGTGTTGGCTTTTCTCTGGGAAACTGAGGGAAAGCTTGGGTTGTCACCCTGTCATCCAGGCAGGATGTTACAATGTTGGGTTTGAGGCTGGGGTTCCCAAGACAGGGGAAGCAGCAAAAGGCAATGTTAATCTTTGCAGGAGAGGTGATGAGGCTGAGCAGCAGCCCTGGGCTCTGAGAGGTGGATGGGATCAGGAACACAGAGAACAAGACCCTCAGGCTCCGGCTACCATGTGGGTTAGAAGTGTGGAGGCTGGACACAAAGGGACATAGATCCGGCAGGCTTGTGGTGTTCAGTTCAAGGTCTGGGATAGGGTCCACTCCATGTCCCTGGGTTTCCCTGGGTCCTTAATTTTCTTGAAATACCATATTCTCCTCCAAAAAGTGATTGCAAGGCATGCAGGACAGATTCAAAGTGGCACCAGGGAAGCCGCTCTTGGAGTGTGGGACAGGGAAGGAGACACCTTGCTTTTGTGCTGCAGAGACACAGAGGACCTGCCATCACTCACACACGTCTGTATCCCATGTGGGGATGAATAACTCAGTCCCTGCCCCAGGCCCTTCCGACTGGCTCAGCTGAGCTGGCTAGCCTTGGGGAGGTGCCCTGTGGGCTGGGGAGGTGCCCTGTGGGCTGGCGAGGGGGCCAGCAGCCATCCATATCTTGCATTTGCAGGCCCTGGGCTCTGAACTGGGATGTACCTTGGATAGGGCTGAGTTGCAGAGCAGAGGCCTGGAGCCTACCCTTGGGTGTGCTTCCCATTATCCACTCCTACAGAGAGCCTTTCATGAATGGAATTGACATTCAAAAACCTGAGGACATTTCAGAATCTTCCTGCTCCTCTCGGAAGGTCGGGCTTAGCCAGCTCTGGACTCAGTTCCCAGGGGGCCATACTTGATTGCATTTAGTGTGCTTGAAACAGGACCTTGGCCCCACTCTCCACCAGCCTCTCTAATCTCCCCAATGCAGATGTCAAGGAGGGATGACTGTACCACTTGAAGTCTGGCCTGGAGTGGGTCCCTGAGCCTGTCTCCTGTCCCCCGGTCCCCTGCAGGGCCTGAATGTGCTCCTCTACCCATACTTTATGCTCTCTCTGCCCCACAAGGCCCAGGGCTGGGCCTGGGGTGGTGATGATGGTGGTGGACGATGAAGGGCTGAGGCTTAGCCGGAGCCTTGGGTCTGGTGGGAGGCAGATCCACATCTGCTAGCGACTACGACGACGTCTGCTGAGGCTCATCCCTGAGGCATGCGGGAACGGGAGGCGCTGGGGCGAGGGCGGGGGCGGGGCCATCTGGGGCGGGGGCGGGGCCATCTGGCTGCTGTTTGTCAGTCAAGGCTGCACGCAGGCCTCAGGGACCCCCGTGGTGATCCCTAGTGAATGGAGCAAAAGCATAGGGAGGAGGCAGAGGCTGGCAGAGGGAGGCAGAGCAGGAAGACAAGAGGCTGCGTGACCTCAAGCAAACCATTTTACCTCTCTGAGCTGTGGGTTGAGGAATGAACTGGGCGTGCACCCTCCTGGGTGCATCCCGTGATCACACGGTTCCTAAATCCCAGACTATATCTGCCTCGGATGAGCTGGGTCACTTTGGGCATGTTGTTCTGTCAGGTTCTGGAAGAATGGCCAGAAAAACCTCAAGACTAGCCAAGTCCTGGCCCAGCTATTCTGAGGGCCAAGCTATTCTGAGGGGAAGAGTCCACTCACCAGGAAACATTTGCTGAGCACCTCTGGCTCAGAGGCCCCTGGGTCCACAGAGCCCGCACTTCTGTGGAGGAGGCTAGAGACCAGGAAGTAAGATAAGTACACCACATACTACCTTGTACTTAATTTGTGTGTGACCATGAGTGTGCAGTTTCATGGTTAAGCATGGTCACGTGTGTGGGCGTGCGCGTGTGTGCACGCACCCATGTGCGTATGGATGCCAAAGGTCAGCCTCAGTTGTTCTTCAGGTGTCACCAACTTTCTGCTTTTGAGACAGTGTCTCTTCCTGGCCTGGAAGAACTCACCAAGTAGGCCAGCAATGCCCAGAGATTTCCTGAGCAATGGCCACGCATACCGCCACACACACAGACACACGCACAGCCACACGCATGGCCACATGCACTTTGTGCTGCCATGTCCAACTTCTTGTGTAAGTTCTGGGTATTGAACTCAGGTCCTGATGCTTGCATGGCGAGCACTTCACCGGCTAAGCTGCCTCTCCAGCCCCAAGCAGCTTGTTGCATTCTAAAGAGTTAAGGGCTGGAGAAGCGATGGTTCAGTGGTTCCCATGGACCCAGGTTTAGTTCCCAGCACTAACAGGGCAGCTCACAATCATCTGTAAGTTCAGGACCAGGGCATGCAATCCCTCTTCTGGCCTTCATAGGCACTGTATGCACACGGCGCACAAACATACACGCAGGCAAACACCCACAGACATAAAAACAAACAAACCACAAAATGTCCCACAGGGTTAAAGGGGAAAACAGTGAAGGGGAAAAATTCCAAAGGGAAATGAAGGGCCTAATCGGCTGAGCCGGTGACATAGGAACGTGCCAAAGGAGGTGAGAGGGTATGGGGTCAGGGAGTGGAGAGGGTTCCAAGGCCTGGACCAGCAAGTGCAAAGGCCCTGGGGTCGGCCTGTGCATGGCAGGTCTGAGTGCTCCCTCCCAGGCTTGATGCAGTCAGAGCAACTGAGGCAGGGCGAGCTGAGGAGGCAGAGAGTGGGTGGAGAGCAAGGGTGCAGGCCTGCCTGGTGGGCCATGGAAAGGACTCCGGCCTTTTAAAAGTCTGCTCCAGGCCAGGGCCATAGAAGGTAGGCCCTAGGTGGAGGAGGAGGGTGGTCGGCCTTGGGTTCTTATGGGATTCTCTGGCTTCAATTCAAGAAAGCCTTGGGGAGGCCAAGCTGGATGCAGTGAGGCCTGGCTATCCTCTCCAGCCTTCACGATCCCCAGCACACCCCAAGCCCCTCATTCTCAACTAATTGACCTTCTCCCCTAGTGTCCCCACTCTGCATCAGGAGTGCCCCCCCACCCCACCCCGCCCTGGCCTTCTCCTCTTGCTCAACTAGGCTGTGCTTGAATTAGGCCTTAGTGAAGGGACTGGGACAAGGGACAAGTGGAGGGCTGGGTCCAGCTCTCTCCTCTTTGATTCAGCCACCCCTGGCCCCTGTAGCCAGGGAAGGGGCTGGGCTGAAAGCTGGAACCCAGTCGCATCTGCTGTGTGATTTAAAGCATTACACCCTTCTTGGGCCCTGTTCTTTTGGTCCTGCTGGCCGGGTGATGGTGCCTTGGGACAGATGCGTCCATGGCTCCTCACCCAGTTGTGCCAGGCCAGCTGGAGGCAGCTCTGAGCTCATGCCAGGGAAAGCAGCCCCAGGCTTAATGCTTTCCCTACCTGAGCACCGGCTGGGCTTCTCAGCTCTGAGTGCTTCTCCCATGCAATCTAGGCAGCTTACTCAACTTCCCTGGGCTTGTTTTCCCATATATGAAAGTGGGAAGCTACAGTTGGTGTGCAGAGCAGACCAGCATCTGCCATCATAAACGGTGCAGCCTGCCTGCTGTATGGCCTACTCCCTGTGCTTGCCCGCATCTCGCCTTTTCTGTCTGTGAGGTAGTGGCAACGGGCAGAAAATATGAAATTATCTACCTTTATCAGCTGGGCCAGAGCAGAGCCCATTGCCCGTGACTTTGTTTTTCTTAAACTTTTAAATGAAGAATTTACTGAAGTTGGAGCCACCAAGCCACATCTGATCCACTAACAGCACCACGGGGGATCATGCTGTCCCTCTCAGCAGACGACTGCCGCTGGTCTTAATCCTATTTAACAAATTAATGAGATGTGAAAGAAAACTAGGGGCCTGGGGATATTTACTTCAAGGGAGGCTTGTGTCTTAACCAGATGCTGTGAAAGATTAGGAGAGACTAGTTGTTTAAGCAGGGTGACCATAGACAAGTCCTCCTCCTCTGGGACCTTCAGCCTTCTCTCCTAAGGAGAGTGGAATGCTTTCTTTTCGGTCTGTGCAATTGCAGCATCGCTCTTTGGCTAGAACCCACCCCTGCTGTTATTTATTAAGTACCTCCTGTATGCAAAGTCATCCTTCTTCCTTCCTTTCCGCCCTCCATCCCAGCAGGGACTCAACCCACTTCCCATGGGAGGACAGTGGCTGGGGGATGCTGGGGATCTGCCCACAGAGGAGGAAGTGGGGGCTGGGCTGGCTGCTGACGCAACTGTGATGTCAGAGCCGGCCACAGGCGGCAGCCAGCCCGGGCTGCTGGTACCCTGTGTGCCTGCTGGCTGGGGGGGGGGGGAGGGGGGAGGCTTAACCCCTTCCCGGCCTCCCTTTCCCAGACGGCCATCCCCCAGCTGGCCTGGCCCACAAGATTCCCAGATTTCACAATTGGGGCTGGCGCTGACTCACGTACAGTAAGTTCAGGGAGAGAAACTCCCCGCTGCCTGGCGTCCCATCTCGGGACAAGCCGGCCGCCAAGCCTGCCCTCCTCACAGACACAGTGTGGTCAGGCTCTTCCCGAAGGGCTGCTGACCCATAGAGGAATGTGGACCGGGCCAGAATTCAAGGGGCCATCCCTGGGATCCTGGTGGCCACGTGTTCAGCCATGGCCTGATGCCGAATTGTTGGTGGCCTGGAATCATCCCCAACTCTAAGGCTAGGCTGTAGTGTTCTTAACTGGGAAAGGGGTGGTCACAAGACCAGCCTCCTAGGTCACAGCAGGAACTGGGCGTGATGAATGTGAATGAGGGCCAGCACAGGAAGTAGGGGTAAATATTATTGTTGTGACGTCGCTAATCACTCCAGAACCCTGAAGAGGCAGTCCTACCTGGGGTACCATCTCTCAGGACCACAGGCCCCAAGAAGTTAGCTACCTTACTGTTCAGTCTGTCTTCATTTGATCTGTGTACACTAAGTGAACACCACTGTGTTTCAAAGGCGCACAACCGAGTTGTGGAGGCAGCAGTGGGTGAAGGGGAAGGTACTGAAACAGTTGAGTTTTGAAAGTGTGCGTGCGTGTGTGTGCGTGCGTGCGTGCGTGTGTGTGTGTGTGTGTGTGTGTGTGTGTGTAAGACAGGGTCTCACTATATAGCCTAGGTTGGCCTCTCACTCAGGACCCTCTCCAGGGCCTGGACTCCAGGTGTGTGCACCTTCACACTTGGGCAGAAGGAGGAGTTAGAAGTTTGAGATCACACCTGCTATTGGCTGAGTCTGTGTGACAGACACAGCACAGGTGGATGATGGGAGCTGAGGGGTCCTGGGAGACCTAGACCCAGACTGAGCGGATCCAGGCAGTAGGACTGGCCTGCTGGAGGTGCCTCTGGGCCATGCATCAGGGACAAGGGTGGCAAGGACCCAAAGCCTCAGCCTAGGAGCCACGCTTGCTGGAGGTAACCTCCTGTTCCTGGCCTAGACTATGTATGACACGTGACAAAGGTCCTGCCTCTGCCCACTGACCTGGGGCCCACAGCGGCCCCCTACGTAGCCAAAGCTTCCTCCGAGGGCACAGCCTGGCCTGAGGCAGTAATGGTCAATGCTCAGGGGCTTTGCATCAGGGAGGGTGGAGAGTCCGGGTGTTTAGAGTTTAATTCATCACTAAGTTTTGGGGTGCCCAACTATGAGATGGGTATGACCCAGCTTTCTGGAGGGACAGGAGGAGGCAGAGCCCCTGGCTTTGGTGTTTGGCTCCAACTCTGGGAGAGGTGAAACCCTGAGTGAAGGAGACCAGGCCTCCTGAGCGTGCGTATGAGGGCTGAGTGCGGTAGGGAGGCCCTACGAGCAAGGACACCAGGAACCACGGGGTAGGGAACAGAGCCTGGTTCTGAGGCCCCAGGAGGGGACAGAATGAGGCTTAATCAGCATCCTTGAGAATGTTTGGTGGCAGGGTGTTGGTGGCACACACCTTTAACCCCAGTACTCAGGAGGTAGAGGCAGGCAGATCTCTGTGAGTTCGAGGCCAGTCTGGTCTACAAGAGCTAGTTACAGGACAGGCTCCAAAGCTACACAGAGAAACCCTGCCTTGAAAAACAGCAAACAAACAAACAAACAAACAAATGAAACAAGAGAGAGAGAGTGTTTTGTGGTCTTTTTACATTCAAATTTATGTATTTCTTTAATTAGGATATGTTCAGTACACGTGTATGAAGGTCAGAGGACAGCTTAATTCACGTTGTTTCTCTTTCCACCATGTAGGATTCAGGGATCAAATTCCGGCCATTCATACTTGTGGCAGGATCCTTTACCCACTGAGCTCCCCCCCTCCGTGTTATGTAATGTTCATGTGTGAGTATTCACCCATGTGAGCATTCCTGTGGAGCCCAGAGGCATCTTCCTAGATCACTCTCCACCTTGCTTTTTGTTTTGTTTTTGGTTTTTTCCATTTCTCTGTGTAGCACTGGCTAAAGCGTGGTAAATAAGAATCTGGGAAACGATAGGCCGATGGACGTTTATTCTGGGAGAAATCGCTTACACCAGAAGCAAATGACCGCTTCAAGTCCCTGTCCCAAGGATGCCTCCAGATGCTCTCTGTCTCAGACCAGGAAGTAAGAGAGTGAGCCTGGGTCCAGGACCCCAGACCTAGTCCCCCCAGGTCACACCCGCACCTGTCTCCATGCCCCAATGCAACAGGTATGGGCAGGGTGGATATCTCAATACTCCTAGCCAGGAACTGGCTCTGTAGACCAGGCTGATCTTGAACTCGGAGATCCTGCCTCTGCCTCTGAATGCTAGGATTTAAGGTGGGCGCTACTACCTCCCAGCCTCACCTTGTGTTTTGAGACATCATTTCACTGGCCTGGAGCTTTCAAACTGGGCAAAGAGGCCCCCGGAACTGGCTTGTGTATCTTCACTTCTTTAACTCTGGGCTTATAGGCGTGAACCACAGGAACCACCATGACTGGCTTTGATGTGAATGCTGGGCTTGAACTCCAGTCCTTGGATGTACATGGGAAAATGCTCGATCAACTGAGTTATCACCCCAGCCCCCTGAGGAAGTTTGAATAGCATTTACTTATTTATTCCCACAATAAGTCCTTTGTGCCCCCTCAGCCATGAGTTCAAGATACCCATGAGATGGCTATGACTTGCCTCTCAATACAGCTTAATACTGAGGCATCCAGGAGAGGCAGTGGCATCATATGCTGTCTACTGATACATGGCTGTTAGGGGAATGGAGGCCCCAGCTGGGGGGCAGCATACCCTGGGTCTCTTGCCTGAGCTCAGAGCTGGGACTCAAACTCGGCCTCATAGGGCTTCTGTCTTGTTTTGGGGTCTCGGGGCTGCTGGGAGGCACAAGCTGGAAGGTTCTAGTGTATAAGGCCCCTCCTCTCTAGGAGAGGAGTTGGCCTGGAGTTGAACCAGACCCTGACACCCCCTCCGGCCTGGGTAATTACCCAAAGTGGGGGCAGCTCCCAGTTCCTGCCCCTTTCATCCCAGCTCTGGGGCTGTGGGCAGCAATTAACCTCTCCAGCGCCCCTCTGAAGTAGATTCTGGAGGCAGACATGTTATTAAGACCATTTTTACAGCTAGGTAAACCAAGGCAGAGGCCACTGCGATTGTAGCCTGTTGTTCCCTGTGACTCAGCAGCTGGATTTGCTCCTGCTCACAAAGAATACAGCTAGGTGCCCCTTACCCCAGGTCAGGCCTGTGATATGTCCCAGGAGGATGCAGGAGTCTGCTCTGACCTTTGCTCTAACATGCAAGGCTGATGGAAAGCACTAACAAGGATTTGACTGGGTGAGTTGGTGCTCTGGGCTTCAGGTTTAGCGGCAGCAGGAAAATGTTTGCATCTGCCTTGTAGCTTTACCCTGGGCAAAAGTGTGCATCAGCTCATGATGTAATCACCTTTCCCTCTCGGTGCTCCCCAAACAGAGTTCTCCTACTGCCTGAGATTCCTACCACAGGGCCTTTGCACATGCAGATACGGGCCTGGGTTGCCCTCCCCAGCTCCTCGGTAGTACCTCATCACTCTTCTCCTCAGAGTCTTCTCCTTAGTCTAGAGAGCCCTGACCACACCCCTCACACGCTTTGGGGTGCCTCACTGCTTAATTTCCTTATGGTCTTTTCTGCTCACACACATAAGTGACTTGGATCTGTGTGGTCCACAGTGAGCCTCTGAGCTTGTCCAGCACGTAGTAGGTGCTCAGGAAATTGAGGCTTTCTCCTTTCTTTGCTGTCTCCAGAGTCAGCTGCTCTGAGGTCCTAGTCCAGGCTCTCCATGTTCTCAGACTATGAGTGGACGGAGGGAAGTGAGGGGACACTGGCCACTCCTGGGTACAGGTGCTTGGCGCCACAGAACCCGCCTTTGGCTCACCCTAGGCAGAGCCCACAACCAGCCCCTGGCTCCCTTGACATGTCTGTCAGCACCCGTGGGGGGAAGAATTTGGAGAGGGGGGAAAGAAGGAGAAAAGCAAGCAGGGTTGAGGGGGCCATCACACACCTGTGTAAACAATGTCACCTTATACCCCGTCAAGCACCCTCGCCCCTGTGCCTTCCCGGGCTTGTTTTCCTTGGCACAGGCACCCAGAGAGTGAAATTAGGCTGAAGGGACCCAATTGTCATCTTGTAAGCATGCTCCCAGGGCTCTGACTGACACCCTACTGTCCTCAGAAGTTCCAGAACATTCCCGGGAATCTCCCTCCCTGGCAGCTGGCTGGAAGTGCTGGGATGCAGGGATCCAAAGTTCCTTCCTGCCCACTTTCCAGGAGGCGTGGAACAGAGTGAGGCATGGTGGCTGGAGTGAGGTCCCCAGTGGGGGTACAGCACTTTCTGGAACCTCCCATTCTCATCGCAGTCTGACAAACCAAGACACTGCAGCTCTTGGTCCAAGGATGATCATGTGACCACATCTGTCCAGGGCACGCCATCCTGGGCCTCTCATACTGGCCATCTTTGTAGGATACACAATTTCCCCTTCAGCTCTAGAGAGAGCAAGCACATGGCCAAGACAAACACAAAAGCTGACCTAGAAACCAGCTGGACTAGATGGTATCCAAGCTCCTGGATCCAGCCGAACCTAAAGGCTTGCCCTGGGGAGCTAAGGCCCCATGTGCTGCTGGCTTGCCCCTTTGGGGTCTGGTTTTGTAACATTTGCACACAGAAGGCTCTGACTGACTGGAAGGCAGGAAGGGAAGAGATCCTAGACAGAGACAGGAAGGGATTCGTGCTACAGGGATCCTCAGGGAAGGGTTTGCTTTGCCCGGGGTGTGAAGAGTGTGTTCAAAAGAGGAGACAACCCAGGGGCATCTTAGAGTGGTGAGATGCTAACTGCATACCAGACTGAGCCCCACCAACACAATCTCACATGTCAGGACGCTGGTGTGTGCCTGGAGGCCCACACCAAGCAATTATGCTAGTGCCCAATGAGTGTACGATCCAATGGGGGTACCCAACTGCCATACTACCTTGGATCCAGAGAAGCAAATCTATGGTTCCACTTGAGTGCTTCCTCTGTGAGCAAGAGAGCATCACCCAGCACCGGCTAGTGGTCCATACACAGGGTGTGGTATCCAACACTTCTAGACTGAGATCACCCCCACCCCCGGTCATGAGCTGACAGAGGATGGTCTGTTTCTGCCAGTTCTGCAGACCCCCAGCTTCTAGCACTGCCCATCACTCCACGCCTATTAAAGCTTGTGTTCCCTCTGAGGCTGCCCCTTTCCCAGGACGATGCTCCCGAGTCTTGTCCATATCACTATGATGTCCTTTCTCATTGCTGGGTAGCATCCTGTGAAGGGGTGGGACCCCAGCTTGGAGGAATAGTCAGACTGATTCTGGTTGTTAGCAGTTAGGAATCACGTGTGAATGAAGATCTGTGTGAACATAGTTTCCTTCATCTTGGGCCAGTGACCAGTTTTCCATAGTATTTGTGCCACTCTGAATTGACGCCAGCCTCAGGTACAAGTGTCACTGCGTCTTTATCAGCTCTGTCCTTTGCTTTTTTTAAACTTTAGTCATCCGCATTGTGTATATTGAGAGATCACTGCAGCATCCTTTAACACACTAGTTCTTCTAGCTGTGAGAAAAATCAGATTCCTGGGCCAGTTAGATGGTTCAGTAGGTAAAGGAAATTGCTGTCAAGCCTGGTGACCTGAGTTCAATCCCCCGGATTCATCCAGGAAGGAGAGAACCCACTCCACAAAATTGACTTCGGACCTCCAGATTCCTATCATGGCACACACATGCCCCGCCTCTACCAACACTAAAAAAAAAATACAATAAAAAGGACACTCAATTACTGAATTGATGTTTACTATCTCTTTTGGATAAAGGTCAGCCCTCTGTTAAAATGTGATGTTGAGGGCTGGAGAGACGACTCAGTGGTTAAGAGCACTGGCTGCTCTTGCAGAGGACCTGGGTTCAGTTCCCAGCTCCCACATGGTGGCTCACAACCACCCTAACTCCAATTCCAGGGGATCTGACACCCTCTTTTGCCTCTATGAAAATAAATACATTTTTGAAATAAGAAAAGCAAAGGACATGGGGCAAACCATTAAGTGGTAATAGCTGGGGAAGGAGCCAGGACAAAATCACCATGTGGCCACCCCAAGGTGCTCTGTCCCGAGACGGTAACTCAGTACCCACCCATCTTGGACCAGGCTGGGTGCTGGGCCCTGGAATGAACACATTACCTTTTACCATTTTTGCAGATTTTCTGTAGTGAACTCCTACTTGATGGTAGATGTCATTCTGTAAATATGTTTCTCTATTGGTTAATTAATAAAGCACTTTGGCAAACAGGAAGGCAAGATAGGCGGAACTAGGAGACAAGGAGGATTCTGGGAGATGTAGTAGGAGATTCAAGATGTAGGAACTTGAAAGAAGTCCTGACCCTCTCTCTCCAGTAAGATAAGACCACATGGTAACACTTAGCTTGATAGAAATGGGTTAATATTTAAGACAGAGCTAGCCAATAAGAAACTCTAGTAACAGGCCAACAGCTTTATATCTAATACAGAGTCTCTGTGTGATATTTGGGGCTGATGTGGCTGTGGAACCAGGCCGGTGGGAAAACTGTTCTTAACACCTACTCATCCTTCAAAACCCAGTCCAGATGACTTTTCCTCTGCCTGGCCATTTCCTGATACACTTGTCATGCTCCTTTGTAACTTCCGATCTCCCTCAGCATCTTCCTGGCTGGATACATGTGGGCCCAGCAGGGCCCAACCTCACACAGGCCAAGGTTTCTCCTCCTGGCCTCCAGTCTTAGCGTGAAAGACTTCCAAGTCTCATGCCCTAGTTTATTTTTCCTGAACCAGCATCCATTATTCTTCTGGTTTATTAGAGACAGAATATCATTGTGTAGTCCAGGCTGACCTTGAACAATCCTTCTGCCTCAGCCACTCAGAGTGCTGGGATTATAATTGTGAGCCTGGCTTTACTATCTGCCTGCCTGCCTGCCTGCCTGCCTGCCTGCCTGCCTGCCTGCCTGTCTGTCATTTATAGGCAGGGTCTCACATCACCCATTTGAACTCAAATGAAGGTAGGGTTGGCCTCAAACTTCTGATCCTCCTGCCTCAGTCTTCTGGCTGCTGAGAGTGTAGGCGTATGCCATGCTGCCCTGTATGCTGGGATGAAACCGGGATGGGAGCCATGGCTTGGGTGCATGTGAAGTAAGCCCCCCATTAGCAGAGCTACACAACCCTGTTTATTTTAACGTAACTTTTGATCTTTGTTCTTTGAGACAGGACTCCACTCTGTAGCCCAGGCAGACCAGGAACCCTCAATCCTCCTCCTTCCTGTCTGCAGGACTGAACACCTTCACTTTGGAATTTACTTATGGGGTCATTTGTCCTATCTGTGCTGTAGGCTCATGGACCTTTGGTCTCCCTCTCCCTGCTCCCCAGGGGCCACAGACAGCACCCAGCAGTAGAAGGTACTGAATAAACAATTGTTGAATGAGTGAATGAATGAATAAATGAGTAAGATGTGAGCTGTCCCTTCTCATGTGCACTCATGGGGAGTCATGTTCATAGCCCATGTGTTGAACAGTTGCTGTGGAGACCCTCCAGCCTAGGACCATGCATTCCCTAACCTGCCTCCCCACTGGCTCCCAGTGCTGTAGGCTGCCCACTGGTCCAGCTGCCACCCAGGGGACTTTCTGTGGGCTAGAAAGAAAGCCTTTGGTATTAGCACAAAGGAGGCAGGAACATCAGGGGACAGAAGGGAGCCTAGAAATTACTCTACTAGCACCTGTCATACCACAAGAGGATGGACATGTCTTGGGGGTCAAGAGGCCAAGAGGATCCTACAGGTTGAGTGTGGGCTAGAAGTCTCAACAGGTTCCCTGAGTGGCCCTCGGCACACTGTTGAGATCTGCGCACTTGGTTACATCCCCTCCGCTCCTCCACTGAGCCAGGAGAAACCCTCACAAGGGTCTATGGTTCCTCCGTGAGGCCCTAGGCTTAATTAAGCCTCCAGCAGCTGCCCAGGGCCACCTGAACCTTCCTCATTATACCCCCCTTTTTAAAAATTAGTATTTTCCAGATCTAAATTCATTTTTGTGCTTCTAATCTTCATGCCCCTTGAGTTCACAGGCGGTATCATTCAAAATATTTGAGGGAAAACAAAATTAGCTTCTAATTAACACACTGATGTCTTCCATTTGAAGCTCAGGGTAAAACCAGCCTGTGGTTTTCTCTGTTCTGTTTCATCAGCCAAGCTAGTTGCGTGGAGACAAACACCCGTGCGTGGTTTTAACCAGAAGTAGCCCACACTTGACACGAAGGAGAAATAAACCAGCCCATTCATTCTGAGAAAGAGCATTTAAAGAAAGCAGATATCACTAAGAACAGAGAAATGCAAGAGTGGGAACCACATGTTCAAATCCCCGGGACGCGGCAAGAGATGCTGTTCTCAACATCACTGACCACTCTGTAGCCCACCTTGCCGTTTTTCCTAACTGCACATCGATAGTAACATGCTTTGGTCACTTAAAAAATGTAAATTATTATAATGCAACTGAGAATGTTAACCTTAATACACATTGGAGGACTCCTAATATCCACACGCAGTGATGACTACAGTGTAAATAGTCCATGAGGAATGCACTTAGAATTAAAATGCTCCACCACATTTTCTTTAAAAGGTTCCATGTACTTAATTTCTCACTTCCAGGGAAGTTTCTTTCGTGAGTTACCTCTGAATATTTATTTCCTGTCATCCACTTGTCACTTCTAAATATCCTGTGATGTCTTTACAGTTCTATTGATTACATAATATATACTGACATTTAGGGTCGACAATTTTTTATTTGCTTTTTGAGACAGGGTTTTTCTGTGTAGCCCCGACTCTCCTGGAATTTGTTCTGTAGACTAGGCTGGCCTTGAACTCAGAGATCCACCTGCCTCTGCCTCCTGAGTGCTCAAAAATCAAATAAACAAACAAAACCCCCAAAGAATTAATAATCGAGATTTCTAAAATGTTGCAAAGCAATGACACCATTGTCTGTGACATTCCCATAGGCAATTGCTTCTATTTCTAATTGGCTTTTTTGGGGGGTAATTTTCCAAGTCGACTGACCTCTGCAAACAGCTACCTTCTACATAACAACACTGAACAATTTGATATTTCTCTGATGCTCTAGGCCCTCCTCTCAACCCAAGCCAGTGTCCATGATAACAGTCAGTGGCTGCGATTGCTTCAATTTGACTGTCCTCAGGGCTTGTGACAGTCAATCATTCAGCCACTGGCGGCCTTGGAGCCAGCATCTGGCCCCACAGTGAAGCAACAGTACTGCCCTGTTGGGGCCAACACCCCAGATGCACTCAGAGCCTGCTTTATTCAAAGCGTGCTCAACTATTTCAGGAAGACTCTGGGTCACATGACCAGGAGAGTTTCTTTAAGACACACTGATGCCTTGAATTTTTTTTCCCCCAAATACCATCATTTGATGACATTCCTTCGTCCCTGGATCTGTGGAACCCTGGCTGGCCCCTCTCTCTCTGCGCAGCATTCATAGTTGGTTTTGGTGAGCCTTTTTCTCCCTTTCTCTTTCCTGTGTGTGTGTGTGTGTGTGTGTGTGTGTGTGTGTGTGTGTGTGTGCGCGCGCGCGCGCGCGTGTGCACGCATGCGCGTGTGTGCGTGAGAGAGAGAGACAGAGACAGAGACATAGAGAGAGCGCAGGAACAAGGGTATCACAGCATGTGGAGGTCAGAAGATAACTATCCCCCTTGTTTGAGGCAGGGTCTTAGTGACCACTGGTGTATACACCAGGCCAGCTTCTGGCTTTCTCCTGCCTCTACCTACCTCCCACCTTACATATGTGAGCTTTGATTCCGGTGCTGAGGATTTGAATCCAGGTCTTCTTGCTTGCACAGCAGGTACTTATTTACTAGCCAGCTCTCCATCTGCCACCTCTCTGTCTGCACACACACACACACACACACACACACACACACACACACACACCACCGCCTCTGCCTCCTGCGTATTACAGAGGAAGAATGTATGGGAATACAGCTGTGCACACCATGCCTGGCTTCATGGTCCTTGTTTGTTTGTTTTTTTTAAGGAATATTTTCTTTCTTGTTGTTGTTTTTGTTTGTTTTCTAGACAGACAGGGTTTCTTTGTGTAGCCCTGGCTGTCCTGGAACTCACTCTGTAGACCAGGCTGGCCTCCTAAGCTCAGGGATTAAAGGCGTGCACCACCACCACCCAGCTTGAAGGATATTTTCTAATTCTAGAGATGAATGAGTTCCCTTTTTCTACGAATAACAACACATTTTCCTTTAAAACCGTTCATTGATAAATAGTACCAAAGGGTGCAGCCACCAAACATTATGCAAAATAGAAACAAGGCACGGAAAGTCACAGATCTTCATTCATACTTTGTCTACTTCCTTCCTGCCTCCCCCCTTCCTTGGTCTCCTGAATCCCAGGCATGTGGCCAAGGCTGGTCTTGAACTCCCAAACTCTCTGCCTCACCTCTCAAGTGCTGGGATGGTAAGCATAGGCTATAAGGGCTCAAGTTGACTCTGGTCCCCAGAGGTTTCCCTCTACAGAGAGACCAGACATGGCTGGTTGCCTAGGGCTGGGGGTGGAGGAAGCTGCTTGGTGTGAGTCCTTTTGGGACAGCGTTTTGGGGGGGGATTAAATGTCTTGTAACTACTTGGATATGGTGCTTGTATAAAGAATGCCCTACCCCCTGCCTGCCCCTGGCTCTCTGGAATATGGTTACACAGTACTATGTGGAGTTCACCTCAGTAAATTATGCCTTACAAACAACCAAACCAATTTCCTAAAAAAAAAAAAAAAAAAAAAAAAAAAAAAAAAGTGATTGGCTCTCTAGGTGATTTTGAAGTGGGGCCTGAGAAACTCTTAGGTGCTTTGTGCCAGACAGCCTCATGTCCTGGGGAGCCCTCTCTCCTAACTGGGCATCTGCATGTGAGTCCTCTGCTTGAGTGTGTGTGTCTTAACCTCCCCAAGCAGGTCTCACTTTCCCATCTGGAAAATGGGGCGGCACCTATGTACCCTACACAAGCACACTCTTTTTATTTTAGTTTTGGTTTCAAAACCGGTCTCCATGCAGCCACTGGCTGTGGCTTCCGGTCTGTCCTCCTGCCTCAGCCTTTTGAGTTCTGGGATTCCAGGCATGCAGCCCACACCCGTCTCTCCTGAGGCTTGTGTCTCACAGATCGAACCCTCACACAGGAAGCAACCGGCCGCCCTGGTGGTGTCATGAATAATGGACCTGCTTATGCATTCCATTTTCTGGTCAACTCTCAAGGGCTTGGCCGCTGTGGCCTCTGAGCTGTATCCCAGGCTCATTCAAATGAACAGGGAGTGTGTGTTGACTGACTTTCAGAGTAACTCCCAGAATCCACCTCTTCTCTCTATGCCTGGGCCCATCCTGCATGGCTCCCCTCCCCCCTGGTCTTTGACTTCAGTCCATCTCCCATGCTCCACATCTGTGTCCTGAGAGCCCATTGAAGCCCTGCCCCTCTTCTGCCCAGAGCCTTCCCAGGTCCCCATCGCGTCCACAGAGGCAGCTGAAGCGGCCCCCAACCCCGGCCCCTGCGGAAGGTCACAATGTCCCCACCCGCTCTCAGGATGCCTTTCCTCCCCACCTCCCCCACAGGGCAGTTTCTGGCTGTGGCTCACAGACGCCATCATCAGGTCTCCACCGCAGGGCCCTTGCTCTTACTGATCTCCTGCCCTGTACCACCCTCCATCACCTCCTCCTCTTCCCAGGGCTCTGTGTAAATGTCACTTGCTCCAGCTTTCTCTGGTCCCCCAGAAGCTGCTGGCCTCCGGAAGTTTCTCCCTTAGCAAAGTTTTTGGCTGGGGTCCGGGGCCCAGCCCCATGACTCAGAATCTAGACATGCTTCCAGGCTTCCTCTAGGTTTGAGCAGTCAGCCGTGGGGGCAGGTGGCGGCCGGCAGTGCCTGGCACAGAGGCCCCGGCCTGAGTACTGCTGTGGGAGGCAGACATGCCCATCCTCCCAGGCTTCCGGGGTACCAGTGGGAAGGCAGCGCGTGCCCTCCACCCCAGGCTCACCTGACTTCATAACTCAGCCTCTCACCTCTGGCTGCCCTGCCCTGAATGTGAAGCTGTAGCTCATCTGGGCCACACACTGACTTGTGTCACTGGCCCATCCTCTGCCACTGGCCAGCTAGCCTCCCCCAACCAGAGAAGCCCAGCCCTCTGCTCCCAGGGAGCTTTGCCAGCAACCAAAGCTGTGCTTCCCTTGGCCTCCAGAGGCCTCTCTGTTCCTGTCAGGCCCAGCTGAGAGCCATCTCCAGTCAGAAGGAGGATGAGGGTAATGAGGGAGGGAATGATAGATACACCAGGGCCAGGACAGGCATCTGTGTGGAATAATGCCTGGCCAGCAGCCAGAAGGAGGATCTGAACACAGCGCCTGGGAACAGGGTGGGGCCTCCAAGGCTGGGCGCAGGGAGTGAGCAGTGCTGTGGCTGGGTCATGTGCTCTGTCCCTGCATGCACCTCTCTTGGATCGTAGGTTCCTGGGGAGGCCCTGGTGGAGCCTTAGCCAGGGGCCCCGCAGCTCCTAGCTCAGGGAGAGAGGGGCTGGCTTCTTTTGTATCAAGGAGGTGAAGGCTTGGAGTGCCATAGTCCTTGTTCCAGGCCACAGACTGAAGTCACATGCTACACTGTTGTGCTCACTGTATGGCAAGTCAACACCACAGCGAAGGAAGCTGACATCACTCTGGAGCCTTATCCTGTCCCCTAGCCCAGGCTGGGCAGGCACTACCCTCTACCCACCCCTCACTCACTCTCCTACCCTTCCATCGCCCACCGTCCCCTCTACCCTCCTGTCTACCCATCTTTCCATTCCCCTCTACCCACCCACAAGTCAGATCTTACCATGACGGTCCTTCTGTCTGTCCACCCGTCCATCCTTTCTTCTACAGCTTTTACCTGCCGCCCTAGCTAGCTTTAACTGTAGACTTGACACAACCTAGAGTCACCTGAGAAGGAAGCCTCCCTGGAGGGATTGCCCAGCTCAGAGTGGCCTGTGGGTGTGCCCGTGAGGGACTGTCCTGATCATTACCGATACAGGAGGGCGCAGCCCACTGTGGGCGGTACCACTGTAGGCCGGTGGGTCTGTGGAGAGCGAAGCAAGCTGAGCCTGGCTCTGTGAGTGAAGCCGGCAAGCTGCATTCCTCTGTGGTTTCTGCCTCAAATTCCTGCCCTGACTTCCCTCAGTGATGAACTGTGACCTGGAAGTATAAGCTAACTAAGTGGCTTCGGGTAGGTTGCTTTTGGCCATGCTGTTTATCACAGCGACAGAAAGGGAGTTAGAACACATGCCGTCTTGTCCAACCTACTGGCCAGGTATCCACCTGCCTATCAGTTCCGGGCTCTATTTCTACTCACCCACCACGTCTCCTTTCAACCCCCACCTGTCCTTCCATCCAGGCATCCCTCCATCCCTCCACCTTCTATTCATCTGACTACCTCCCATCCACGCGCCTCTCTAGCCATCCATCTCATCTTGCCACCCACCCACCCATCTATAAACACACCCACCTATCCATCAGCCCATCCTTCTATACATCTGCCTGCTCACTGAGCCACACATCCATCTGTCCATCGGCCCACCCTTCCTTTCAACCTTCCATCCATCCAAACACCCCCCACCACACTCGCTCTGCCACCTACCCAGTGTCCAGTTCAGCTGCTGTGGAACTTTCCCTGGGGCTGCTACACCGCGACTCAGAAGAAGTCACCTAATTAGCCTTCTATTTATCTGTTGTTCCAAGAAGGGTGATTATGAGGTTTGTAAACAGTCCTTTGATGGCGGAGGACTACTTAAGAGGACAGTTAAATAAACCGCCCCAGTGCACAGTCTGACTACTCAGCAGGGAGCTGGGGGGCTTGAGGAGGGCAGTGGGTCACAGAAGGGAAGTCAGCATGAAGGATGGTGCCAGTAACTGCACCCCACCCCCAGAGTCTGGTGCCTGCTAGTGAGACACCAGGCTGAGCCATACCACAGGGTTTGGAAATATCACCCTATGGGGACTGAGGCACCAAAGAAGGGAATAAGCACTCAGGACTACATGCCTATGAGATGGTCCAGACACCACACCAAACTAACCCTATGTGTGCAGGAACAGCCGTGCAGAAATAATTGCACATGCTCACAGCAAGCCAGCCGCTACTCTGAGCGCCTCTGCACGGTGGGTGTGGCCCTGTCGCTGTCTGCCCCCTCCAAGCGAGCAAGTCCAGAACCCAACAGTCACTTGCCAACACTCCAGTGAGATTCTTACAACACTAAATGTCCGGACAAAAGTCTTGCTCTCAATATGCTGCTCAGTTTCTGTGTGTTTAGCCTACAAAGGCTGGCTTGTGCTTATGTGGTTGGCCAAGCAGTTGAAAAAAAAAAAAAGTTCCCTCCTCATTTAAAAAAAAATCCTTTAAATTACAAGTTGACTATTAGTTTCTTCTGACCTTGTCCAGGGTTCACAAAGCTTGTCCCCTAAGGAAGGGACTCTGCAGTGGCTCAGAGAGCACCAGCACTGTCCCCAGTTTGTGCTGTGCCAGTAAAACTTTATTTGCAATAGGTGGCTGCTGCCGGGGCTTAGTACTAGAGTCTGCTGATTGCTGGCTTAGGCAGTACACACCAAATGGGACAGGAGTACTGGGACTACAGAGAGAGCCATGATGAACAGAGGGCCCCGGGGACTCAGATCGGCATCTCTAACCCTTTACAGAGCCGTGTTCCCTGCCCCATTGGAATATCATGAAACATTCCTTTTGTAATTAATAAAATACATTTTCTTATTTATCTATGTGGGTGTGCATGGGTGCATGTGTGCATGCACCTACTCAGGGCACAACTTACAGGAGCCGTTTCTCTCCTTCCAGTGGATCCAGGGGATTGAACACAGGCCTTCAGGTTGGCAGAGTGCTCCTTTACCTGCTGAGGCATGTCGCAGGCCCACAGGAAGCATTTTCTTTTCTTTTTTGGTTTTTCGAGACAGGGTTTCTCTGTGTAGCTTTGGAGCCTGTCCTGGAACTTGCTCTGCAGACCAGGCTGGCCTCGATCTCAGAGATCCGCCTGCCTCTGCTTCCCAAGTGCTGGAATTAAAGGCGTGCGCCACCAATGCCCAGCTTACAGGGGGCATTTTGAAAGAAAAATTCACGTGGGCCATTTGCTTTCTGAGCCTTGCAGACACCACATGCCATCTGCCCACTTGGCAGGCTTTGGAGGAATTTGCAAATTCCTTAAATGAATGTGATGGTTCATCTTGACTGAATTAAGAAATATCGAGTGAGATGGCACCACTGGGTAAATCTGAGGATGTTTCCAGAGAGGGTTATCTGAGGGGAAAGGCCTCCCGAATGTGGCAGCATCTCCATCCTGAGGGACATGGGCCGAGCAGAAAGAGGAAAAGGGTGACCTCAGCACGGGACCGCCCTGCTCTTGGTCCACTCAGATGAGAGCAAGCAGCGTGCCTGTTCCCACGGTCCCAGCACTGCTGTTCTCCACCCTATCTGTGCCATAAAGGACAGTGTCTGCCATGATGGACTGTATTCCTGCAAACCGTGAGCCAAAATAAGCCCTTTCTCCATGAAGTTGCTTTTTGTTGGGGGTCCGATTGCTTGAATGACATAAATGACCTGACCTGACCACTGCTTCCTATCATAGTGTAGGGGCAAGGGGGGGGGTCCTCAGCTTGCTTGATCCTCTATCAGGGACACTGAGTGTCCCTAAGGGCCTTGGATTGTTTATCACATCCAAATCTGTAACCTTTGGGCTTTAAAAAAGGCATGGTGGTGCAGATCTTTAATCCCAGTATTCGGGTGGCAGAACCAGAGAGATCTCTGTGAGTTTAAGGCCAGCCTGGTCTACACAGTGAGCTGCAGGTGAGGCAGAGTCGCATGGTGTAACCCTGCGCCCACCCCCACCCCCAGTGGCTGTTGAGATGAGTGGTGGTTGGGGCTGTGGAAATGGGAGGAGGCGGGGCGGGGTGTGACAGAATGTTCTGGGGGCTGCTGGGAACAAAGCTTGGTAAGGACAGACAGAGCCCCTCTCTGCCCGTGCTCACACTCCCTCCCCTCGGGTGACTCGTCTGAAGTTAAAAGACACGTGGTGAGGGCTCCAAAGATGGGTGACTGCCGCAAAGCCCGACAGCCTGAGTTCAAAGCTGGGGCCCACACGGTGGAAGGGGAGGGAGGCCCGCCTCTTGCAAGTTGACCTCTGACCTCCAGAGTGATGTATGTGGCATACATACATCCCACGCTAAATAAATATATAAAGGTAATTTTTAAAGAACAAGTGACATCCTGGGAATACTCAGAATATGAATATAGACAACGGATTTGTTTCCATAATATAAAGAATCAAAGCTACCCACTAGTGTAGAATAATGGGCTTGGTGGTGGTGGCACACATCTTTAATCCCAGCACTAGGGAGGTAGAGGTAGGTGGATCTTTGTGAGTTTGAGGCCGGCCAGGCCTACAGAGTTGAGTTCCAGGACAGCTAGGACTGAAACCCTGTGGAAAATCAAAACCAAAACTAAACCAACCAACCAAGCAAACAAACAAAAACTCAAAAAAAAAAAAAAAAAAAAAAAATAGAATAATGCTTATGGGGGTAACGCGTTAATTCATAGGAAATGGTATAGAGAGAAAGAAGCTTGCAAGATGTTTAGCCCTTGTGGATCAGGGGGGTACACGTTCAGACAGCAATGAGCAAACACTCCCTGTAACTCAGGTCAACTCAGGCAAAAGACAGATAATTCAAAATGGCCTTTCCAGAAGATAGCCTTAAAGGAAAACCAAAATGCATGTTTTCTGCAACTTGGAGCATCTCTTCTGTGGAGACATCCACCCACAGGCACAAGCCATTCAGCCCAGGTGGTGCCCTGGGCATCTGTCTTTTGAGCCTGCCCACCTTCATTACTGGCGATGAAGCTGCTGGAGTCTCATGCTTGCAAGCATCCCTTGTAGCTAGGTCTCCAGGAGCAGATGTTCAGGGATGGAACCCCGAAGGTTCACCAGTGCAACAGTAGGCAGAGACTTCCAACACTGAGCCTGAGCCTGGCCTTCCAGCCATCCCTTCTCACAGATGCCCTACTTTAGTTCATGTTCCAAAATGCCCAAGTCACAACAGTTCCTCGAGGAATTCCCCTACAAATAAGCACTCCTGTATGACCAGAATCAAGGGACACATTCTAGGTCCTCAGGGTCCCCCTGGTGCTTCTTCCAGTGAAGACACCCCAGTGTGTACATGCATGTGTGATGTAGGGTGTGCACATGTCTGCATGTGTATGATGTTGGGGTGTACACACATGTGTATGATGTTAGGATGTGCACACACATGTTTGTGCACACGTGTGTGTAAATATTGGGTCGAATTCAGTCCAGAGTTGCAAGTAGCATAAATAACCAGGGTGCGGTGCTTGCCAGTTTCACATGTCGTCTTGCCTGTATGGTGGTGGCCAGTTCCTTGGTCAAAGGCACTTGTGCTTCTTGCAGTCACCATGGGTGTAGTTAAAGTCTACACCAACTACCAGCTGAGTGCAGTGGCACCCATGTGTCATCTCAGCATCAGGGAGACTGAGGCAGGAGGATCGCAAATTCTGCTTTGGGGCTGGGAGTAAGGCCCTGTCCTGAAATAAGAAAGGAGACTGAATAGGGTGGGCGGACCTCTTGGGGTCAGGGGAAGGGCTTGAGGGCCAAGCTGTGGTGCCTGTGGAAGAGTTGGTCTTGAGACAGTAATGCAGGGATCTTACCAAAGTCTCACCCTGTGAGCTGTGAAACTACGTGAACTCAGTCTGCTAAAAAATTAAGTTAAACACACACAGGGAACAGGCTCATGCCTTTGATCCCAGCACTTGGGGGAGGGAGGCAGGTAGATCTCTGAGTTCAAGGCCAGCCTGGTCTACAGAGTAAGTTCCAAACCAGCCAGGGTTACACAGAGAAACCCTGACTCAGAAAAACAAAACAAAACAACAAGAGAACACACAGTGAGTTGGATCCAGTAAATGGCTCAGCAGGTAAAGGCGCTTCCTGTATGAGCTTGGTGACCTGGATTTGATCCGCAGGTCCACATAAAGGTGGGCAGAGAGAACCGACTCCTCAGCGTTGTTAGAATTTAACTGACCCCAAGTAGCG
This sequence comes from Phodopus roborovskii, assembly GCF_943737965.1. Classification (NCBI taxonomy): domain Eukaryota; kingdom Metazoa; phylum Chordata; class Mammalia; order Rodentia; family Cricetidae; genus Phodopus; species Phodopus roborovskii. The sequence goes on along the minus strand of NW_026125059.1, from coordinate 10,829,957 downwards.
AGGGAGGGTTTCACCCACTGGGGCTTCAGAGTGAAGGCGAAGGTTCCCTTGGAAGGACCTTTCCTATTTCTGTAGGAACTTTCCAAAGAAGGAAGCCAAAGGGAATTGTAACTAGAGCTTTAACATTAAAAATCATTTAAAAATATTTATTTTAGGCACACTCCTTTAATCCCAGCCTTAAGAAGGCAGAGGCAGGTGATCTCTATGAGTTTGAGGCCAGGCTTGTGTTCATAGAGAATTCTAGGCCAGCCAGGGCTATGTAACGAAATCCCATCCCAAATCACCCCTCAAAGATTTATTTGATTGTTAATTATGTGTGTGTTTATGTGTCTGTCTGTGTGAGAGCAGGTGCACTTGGAAGCCAGAAGAGGCTCTGGGTCCCCTGGATCAGGAGTTACAGTCAGTCCTGGGAACTGAATTCAGGTCCTCTGAAAAGGAAGTGTGCACTCTTACTGCTGAGCCATCTCTGTGGCCTCAGTTAAAAAAAAAAAAAAAAGAAAGAAAAGAAAAAGAAAAAGAAAAAAGAAAAAAGATTTTTTTTTTTAAATATAAAAATGTGTTGCATAAATAAAGTGAATTTTAGGTGGGAAAATGTTTAAAAGAAAGAAAAAAAAGGAGTCACCAAGTCTTCGTTATTCCACCAGTGAAAGTCTGCTGAGTGGCTGTCCTGTGCCCACCCAGGAGTGGGGGAGGGGCAACAAAGCTGTCTCTGGCCTCCTGGGGATGAAGTTGTGGTACAGACAGACAACAGAGACAGGCTGACCTTCGTAGGCGATGGAGACTCAGGGGACAGACTGGGAAGTAGGTACCGCTGCAATGCGTAGCCAGAAAAGTCTCTCTAAGGTGACATTTGAGCTGAGCCTCAAAGGAGGGGAAGGTTCAGGAAAGAATACCCAGGGACCAGTTCAGCAAACACAAAGGCCCTGAGGCCCCATGCTGTACACACTGTTCCACAGAGGCCACTGGAACTGTCCGAGTTCTCCTGGAACTCAGGTGACCCTGGGAGGTCCCCAGAACAGAGTGGGACCAAGTCCAAAAGGGAAGCAAATTAAAAGCGCTATCACTCGGGATGGGTTAGCAGTGGAGGGCTGATCCAGCATTCGGGAACTTCAGGGGAAGTCAGTGGCCCCAGCTGGCTGGGTGCTCAAGCACAGATGTTCCCATCTGTAAGAATCAGGAGTAGGGAACTGGGTGGGGTGTTCGATAGCCACTATATGCCTGCAAACTCCTACTCACTCTTCAGAGCCCAGCATACATGTTGCCCTTACAGTAAAGCCTTCTCGACCGTTCTGAGCTAGCCAGTCAGCTCCTACCACCTGCTCCTCACAGGAACTTCTAGTGTTTGCTTCTGTCTCTATGGACAGCAATTCTGTTTGTGCCCCTGGAGTGGACATGTAAGTGCAGGGTGACATTCCAGGTCAGGAACAAAAGACATAAGGGCTGGTGCTGACCTGAACTAACTCTGCTCTTGGAGTCTGTCTCCAGGGCCCAGCCTCCAGGACACGTCCAGGCAGAGAGCCCACTGCCATCCCTGCAGGGAGGTTCCCCGAGGGACACTTGGGTCGAGCCTGTCCTTAATAGGCAAGAGAGTGGTTAAAAGGTACTGAGGCCAGGAAGTCCCGCCCCAGGGCTTCAGAATGAAGGGCTCCACTTAAGTTTTCTTAATATCGGGAAGTCAGTGAAAGTCAAGCCAACCATAATGCATGCTGGGAAAAGTTGATCACTGAGAGGGCAAGGGACACGAGAATGTACAAGTTAGGATGACAGTCAAAAGGAAGGGACACTTAAGCCACCAGGGTTAGAGAGACAGAGATGGGGGTGTCGAAGCGTGGCCTAAGGACCTCACAGCCACGTGAAGTCTAATGCTCACTCACTGCCCACCACAGGTTCCTGGGACCTTTGAGAAGCCAAGCCCATCCAACCCCAAGGTCACTGCAAGGACTGGCTGGGGACCAGGTTGGGTGCCTTGGTCCCCACAGTGCCTTTACTATGTAATCATGTTACCACATCAAAGGAGAATGAGGATCTGGGGAAACTGAGGGAACTGGGGTGAAGGCCATGCCCGAGGCTTCCCGACTCTACAGGGTAGAGCAGGCTTGTGCCTGGATGCACAGGTCTGGCCAAGGAACCCTTGGCTGCCTTCCTCCCCACCCCTCCCCAGTGGCTCCCTCTGACGCCCTTTGACCCACTCGGCCTGTTACCATGAGCTGTTGTTTCCCATAAATCCCTTCAGGTCTTTTTCTTTTTTTTTTTCAAAACCTCAACTCACAGAGAGATGCCACATCATAAGACAAAGTGGCTTTTGGAGGCAAAGGAGCACTCTGTAGCAAAGGTCACGCTGCAAAGGTGTGTTTATTGGCACTTAGTTTAAATTGCCCCTCACGTCCCATGAAGGTGGAAGTCTTGAAATTACTTCTCTTGAAATCTGGCGCCGCCCAGGCCCGGAAGCTCTGAGTCGCCTCACATGGAATTATTAATTATGATTTCTTCTGTAATTGTCCATCTGGAGTCCGGGTTGGCAGGCTCTGACGTGCCTGGCCTTAAAGACAAGAACTCAAAGGCTTCTGGAAATCAGTTGCCTTAACCAGTGGAATAGCTGTGTGACCTTGGGCAAACCCATTTCCTCTCTGGGCTTCTTTTCCTGGCTGCAGAAAGATATGTGGGCCCCACATCCCTTTATCCTGGACCACTAATGAATGTGGAAGTAAAGATTTTGACTTTTCTAGGAGGGACTTTTCCCTTCTTCCTCCCTCCCTTTCTCCCTCCCTCCATCCCTCCCTCCCTTCCTTTCTCCCCTCTTTCTGTAGCTCTGGTTGACCTGGAGCTCCCAGAGATCCACCTGCCTCTGCCTCCTGAGTGCTGGGATTAAAGGCGAGCACCACCACTGCCTGACCACTCGTTTTCTTTAATTGCATTTTATTTGTGTGTGTGTGTGTGTGTGTGTGTGTGAGAGAGAGAGAGAGAGAGACAGAGAGACAGGGAGACAGGGACACAGAGTTCCTTTGCACGCAGCAGCTCACGTGTGGAAGTCAGAGGACCATTTTCACGTGTTGACTCTCTCCTTGGGCCATGTGTGTTGTGTCCTCAGGTTAGGTGGCTCATGCCTTTGACTGCTGGGCCACCTGGCCAGCCTCAGTGTTCTCTTTTTAGATGGATTAAGGGGAGGAAAGGAATTCTGTCTCCCTGTTTGTCAATGAACGAAACACAGCACGTGATCTCCTACCAGGGAGAAGGCTCATCTGGAGTCTGCCATGTGCCTGTGAGGAAGTCAAGTGTGAGAAGAGGATGGACAGACAGAAAAGAGCATAGACACACGGATGAGCAGAGTGAGAGCCCAGAGCAGACCCAAGCCCACAAGTCCCATGACTGTCAATGGAAGAAAGGAGACTTTCTAAAAAACAGTGCCAGTGCTCGGACAATCCCGTGCAAGAAAAATAGTGAGTGGACCCAAACTCACTTGAAATGAAGCACTGAGGGGCTGGGAAGGCGGCTCAGTGGGTGGAGTATTCACTGTGTAAGAACAAGCACCTGAATTCAAGTCTACAGCACCTGTATAAATAACCAGGTGCATTGGGGCTCACCCGGTTCACAGGAGCTCCAGGGCCTGCAGGAAGGGCAGAGATAGAATCCCATGGGCTCCCTGGCCAGACAATCTAACTGATCACTTCAGGCCATTGAGAGATCCTGACTCAAAAGGCAGGGTGGCAAGCGACTGAGGAAGACAAGTGAGTTTTGCCTCTCAAAGACACACATGCCACACACACACAAGGGAAAGAATCATTGACTCAAGTAAAGCAAAGTTAGGAGAAAAGTAGGAACAAATCCACTTCAGGAAGGCTAAGTAAGAAGTTACGACATGTGTGTGTCTGAAGAATGGGAGGGAATAGGAGAAATTGGGGGTGAGGAGCTGGCTCTGTGAGCAAGCTTGGGAACCCAACTCAGATCCCTAGCATCCAGGTAAAAGCTGACCATGGCTGAGTATGCCTGTTACTGTGGCACTGTGAGCTGGAGACAAGCAGATCCTAGAGCTTGCTGGTCAGCTGGCCTGGTTGAAACCATGAGCTTCTGTGCAATGAGAGACTGTGCCTCAAAACACACAAGGTGGAGGATGATGAAGACAGATAACTGATATCCTCCACTGTGTCTGCATGGGGCACTCTCAAAGGCAGATGCAACACCACACACACACACACACACACACACACACACACACACACACACACACACACGGAAAATAGATAAATGGCCTCATCAAGATTCAAAGATTCTGTCCTTTAAAAGCCAGGCATGGTGGTGCATGCTTTTGATCCCAGTGCTCAGGAGGTAGAGGCAGGCGGATCTCTGGGTTCAGGACCAGCTTGGTCTGCATAGAGTGTTCCAGGGCAACCAGGACTATACAGAGAAATATTTCCTCAAAAACAAACAAACAAAAGTCCCTTACAAAGATGAGAAAGCAGTGTCTGGGTGTGGGGCTCCATGGTGGAGTGATAGCCTTATACAAAAACTCATCAGTTAAAATAAAAGGAAGCAAGTCAGCTGGGTGTGGTGGTGCTCACCTGAATCTCCACACTCTGAAGTGCAGGTAGAAGGAAGAAGAGTTTAGTGAGTTTGGGGCCAGCCTGGTCTGTGTGGAAACAAAGAAAGCTGAGTGTGGTGGCACCAGCTTGTAATCTTAGCCCCTGGGAGGCTGAGGTAGGAAGACCATGTGTTCAAAACCAGCCTGGGCTTCATAGAAAGTTCTAAACCAACTTGGGCTACCCACTGAGACCCTGCTGCAAACAACCAACCATTCAGACAGGAAGTAAACAGGAGCAGAGCAGAGGGGAGGGAGTAGGAGGCAAGGCTCTGCCATTCTGGCCCCAGAGACTCTGAAGTTAAAGTCAGACAGCATGAGCCACATATTTAACTAGACTAAAAAAACAAAAAACAAAAAAACCAAGAACCCCAAACTCAGGGAAAGACTAGTGAGTGACTTGAGATTCTCACCTGTTTCTGGAGTGACAGTAACATGATTACATGTTCTAGAACAAAACGATGGTTTAAGAGAGGCCCAGAGGCATGGTAGAAGCCCATTTCTGTTCCTCCAAACCTGCTCTGTGACCAGCAAAGCCCAGACAGCTCCATGTCCTACAGGTGACACAGGATGAGGCCGATGACAGGGCACCACTCAGAGTGCATGGGAAATGGCATCGAAGTCCACAGCAAACACAAGCCCTCAGGATTATGTTGAGCCAAACAAGCCAAAACCAGAGGTTATACATTGTGTGATGCCATTTATAGATCATTCTAGAAACCACACAATTATAGAAATAGAGAACAGATTAGTGGTTGCCAGGGTCAGGGTTGGGGTGGGAAGTGGGTTTGGTTAGGAATGAAATGTTTTGGGTCTACACGGTGTTACTGTAGGGGTCCTGGCTGGGATGGTGTACCGTGGGTTTGTTGGATAGCATCACTGCGGGGAGGCTAGTGAAAGGGCACGTGAGTCTGCATCAGTCTTGGAAGGGGGTATTTTATAAAGAGGTGACATGACCCTCTCTACCCAGGACCTGTTGAGAATCACTGTAACATTGGGACACAGAGGCGTCTCAGAACCCTGAGGGGTGCAGTGCTCGGGGTGATGGGGCCACATTGTATCCCGCCTGTTTCCTCCCTAGGCCTCAGTTTCCCCACTGGTGGTGAGGTTGCTATTGAAACACACAGAGCCCAGTACTGACCTCCCGCAGCTGCTCAGAGAATGTACTCTATCCCTTCTGGGCTGTAGATCAGCCTGTGACTATGGAGGACTGACCTCAAGGTGTCCTTGGAGGGCCTCTGATGAATTAAGCTCTGGGGGCTCCATGGAATCCCATGGAATCTTCCTCCGAGGCAAGGCTACTGAGTGGGTCCACTTCACCGCCTTTGCCCGCCCTCTGGACTCCAGCGTATACTGCTTCAGAAGACCTGAGTGGCTCAGGAGGCCTCATCTGTGGTCTGTCCCCTTTGGGGCCATTGAGACAAGGAAGAGGGTGCATCCTTGAGGTCCTCATTCCCACAGCTGTCATGAACAATGGGTCCACTGTCCCTGCTTGACTGAAGGGAACAGAAACTTTGAGAAGTGGCCTTGTCTGCTTCTCAGAGTCATGCTCTGATCCTTTGATTAAAACTAGCCTCACAGGGTTGGGGAGACAGCTCAGTGGATAAAGTGCTTGCTGGGCCAGCACTAGGACTAGGGTTCAGACTCCCAGAACCCACACCGGGCAAGCAAAGTGGCTGCCTTTAATCCTAGCAGCTGGGGGGTGGGGACAAAAGGCACCCCATCACCACCACCTCCCAATCTGTGAGCTCTAGGTTCAGAAACTTTGACTCAATAAACAAGAGAGAGTGGCTGAGATAGAAACCTGACATCAACTTTGGGCTTCTGCACACACATACACACACGTGTATATGTGCACATATGTACATGCACACACATGCACAAAACTCCCTCTATCACGTGCAACTTTTGAACTTGCAAACATACACACTGACAGACATAGATATGATACTTGCATGCAAAAATATAAATAAAGAAATAAATTTGCTGGGCTGTGTGGTAGAGCACACACCTTTAATCCCAGCACCTGGCAGGCAGAGGCGGTGAGTTCAAGGCCAGCATGGTCTACAGAGAAAGCTTCAGGATAACCAGGGCAACACAGAGAAACCAGGTTTTTGAAAAACCAAAATAAATAAAAAGCAAACAAACAAATAATAAAATAAAATAAAATAAATGCAATTTCCCACTCGCTGTGAATGATACCCACATCCCCAGTCCCTCCTCTGTCCTCCAAGTTCCACCCAGAGGTGTCACCCCTCTCCTCATTATGGAGATAATGAAACAGGGTGACCAAGGGGAGCCACTGAGGAGTAAGGCCCCTAGGTGTCCATGAAGCTGCCAGGGGATTGCTGTCTCCTCTCTAGCTGTAGCTCCACCCACTGAGACCCCAGTATCTCAGGGCTGAGGGGTGGGATGGGGAAAAGGACTTTTAAATGCCGAGTCAGCCACTGCTGAGGCTCAGGCTCACGGCCCAGGTGGGTCAAGGGCATCTGTGCCTCAGTGTCCCATGGCTGGATCCACCAGCCAGCCAAAGCAGTCCCAGGTGGCTGGAGGTGCCATCAGGAGAGATGGGGTTGGGGGAACCACTCCCCTCCCCTGGCCTGAGACAGCAGTTGGGAGAGGCTGGAGGTGGTTGTGACAGTGGCAGCAGCTTCCTCTTCCCATGATGATGTTTACTGAAAAGCAGCCCTTCTTTTGGCAGCAGAAGTTCATGGCCCCGGCCAGGCGCCCTAAGACAGCCTCTTCCCCAACCACATTGAGGAGAACCTCATAGCCAGTTTCTATTTGGTGTTGAAGGAAAACCAAATACCACAGTCCCTGCAGAGGGCAGGGGAAGGAGCTGAGGCCCAGGTGTCACCAACCACAGTCCCAGGATCCGCAGAGGAGGGGGCTCCCTGCGCTCAGTTACTGGAAAGACAGTGGCTGGTTCAGAGTGAAACCTCCCTGATGATTCCTCTTTCTTTTTACAAGAAATAGAAAGTGATGTGAGCTAGAGGGCTGCAGGGCGCCCTGTCCCTGGCTGCCTCCCCATTACTAGCCCCAGGGAACTCCTAGGCAGCTGTCTCTACCCCACCATTGAGAATCCACAGTGCACAGGGAGGGGGCTCTCGGGGCTGATGTTATTTGGCTGTGAGTGGCAGGTAGATGGTCTAGGGGGCGGGACAGATTGTCAGCAGGACCAGGAGATTCCAGAGAACATCTTCTAAGGACCCCCCCAGTGCCAGCCTGGCCTCCTAATCTATGCCTGTCTGCAGACACTTGTTGAATTTGGCTTTGGGGAGTCACGGAGTTCACATCTCACCTCAGCCATGTTTTATCCGTGTGTCCTTGGGTGAGTGGCTTTACGTCCCTAAGAGTCTCACTTCTATGATGACACAGTAACAGAAGATGCCATGTTACAGACTTTGCTTCAGCAGCCCTTCGAGCTGCCCTGCTTCCTGGAGATGCCCGCTGGTTAGACCCCTGCTGCTCTCCTCTAACTTGCTTCCTTGACCTCTTTGCCTAGTTCTGTGTTTTCTGCCTCCGGTGGCCCCACTTAACATCACAGCCTTGGAGAGATAGTTCCACACGCTTGTTTCACTGTGAGCTCTCGGGGCAGAATCTAGAGTTGTCCTCAGCACAGGCAAGAAGCACCTGAGCATTCCCCTGCCTCCTTGTCTTGCCTAAGATGATGCAGCTCATGGTGGCTAAGGCTAAGGCTAAGGCTCTGAGCCAGCAGGAGTCCTGGCATCCAAGACGAAGGTGATGGCATGCACAGGACATGGGTCTGGCTGAGAGACCAAGGGATCTTCAGACCGTTGAGGGCCCCAGGCTCCTGCCCTGTCCTTCTCTACTGCCCAAAGCCCTGCCGTCACTGTCCTGCAGAGGATGAGGACACTCTACAGAGACACATACCTTTGCACTGTCAGACTATACACAATGAACACTAAGAAACTGGAGCTCCCCATCTCCTTGTGGGAGAGGTTGAAGACAGGCATGATGGGTCAGTAAGGGACAGGGCCACACACATCCATGACAGCCTAACTGTGCAGTCCCTCTTGCCTGTCTCTGCTTAACCTTAACTCATGACGGGACCCCGGAAATGGACTCATGGGCTGGGCCATCACAGCATCTCCTTGTTTGTTTTTCCTCACATGGTCACACTGAATACATCTCCTTTCTGTGCCTTCTACTACGACTGTATCTTTATCTGGTACATGGCGACAGGCAGCTGGGCCCAGCTGAGCAGGGCCAGCAGGGCCCAGACTCTGACCCTAACATCAGCACAAGACAAATGCCAACCCTAGCACAGAAGCCCCGGCTCCCAGAGAGGGGTCTTCTCTGTGTTGCCTCTGGAAAGTTCTATCTCAGGAAGCGTGGGAGCTGATGGAGGCTCAGAGACTGGGAACCCTTATGCCCTGGCACCAAGGCACCAAGCCAGATCCCAAAGAAGAGGGACTTCCCAGAGTGGGCCTCTTGGCTCCAGCAGGCTTGGCCTGGCCTCAGTTTCCTTGTGTGTTCTAAGAGAAGTGAAGGCATCAGGCAGCGCCATGGCGAGCCCTCGCTTCTCCACGGGGTTTCCTCAGGCCCTGGCTGAGCTTCAGGCTCTGGGCAGAGCTGTCTGGGGTGGGCTGGACGGCTGGGGCAGCACCTCTGCCCATCATCCCCTGGCAGAGATGCCAATGGGTTGCTCCCAAGGCATGTAATAAGACAGATGCAAATGAGATGCCAGAAGGAACCGCTTCTTGGAGCATACTCAGGCCAACCTGATAATACCCACAAGGCCTCTGAGGTTCAGTTTGGCCCTTGAAACAAATGTTTAAAAATGGGAATAAAGCTGGGCATGGTGGGGCATGTCTTTAATCCCAAAACTCAGGCAGAGGCAGAGACAGAGGCAGGTGGATCTCTGAATTCCAGGGTTACACTGTGACACACTGTCTCAAAAAAAAAAAAAAAAAAAAAAAAAAAAAAAGCAGAAAGGGGGTAGAATCAGGGGCTAGCAGCATTTGAAATGCAGAAGAGTCACTAGGGTCACAGGGTGTCACAGCGCCCTTGCAAAACAGCACTAATTGCCACTCTTCTGGTTACTCGGTTGCTGCTTGTCCCACCTTCCTCATTTAAACTGAACAGGACACAGTTGGTGAGATTAATCCGTTCAAAAGGCAACAAGCCATGCATTGATGCTTACTGTATGCACTGGGGCATCTAAAGGCCATTGTTCCAGCAGGGGTTCTCAACAGGGCACGCACGACACTAGACTATATCTGGAGATGTGTGTGACTGTGAGCCCGGAGGACAAGGGGGCTGCTGGTGTCTGGCAGGGCACTGGATGGCCACCATGGGGCAGGTGGAGGGCCTGTTTCTGGGTGGATGAGACTCAGTGTGAGGCTGGCTCTGGGGCCAGCTGCCATGGGAGGGGCCATCGGAACCCCTTCAGGGGTGCTCAGGAAATGGGCCCCTCTGTCTGTCCCATCCCTCTGTCCTGCTCTGAATCACAGATACTCCTGTTGACACTCCAGAGTCCTGGTGAGATACCACAGCCACCAGGGACTGATTCCACACTCCAGGCCACTCAGCTGACATCCCTGGGTTGCCTGGGACCAGCAGAGGAGGTCTCAGAATTGCCATCTGCTATTCAGTCAACAAACATCAGCATGCCAGTGTGGCCCAGCTGGACAGAACAGCTTAGGGTCTGCTACTTGGCACTCATGCTATGGCATCCAGTAGGCTTTCAGGCAACCATTGCATGGCAAACAGAAGGCCTTTGGCCTAGAATGGTCAAAGGAACAAAACCCGGTGTGGAAGCCTCTGTCCTTCAAGATCATGACCATGGTCAACAAGGATTGAGCGCCTGCTGTCTGCCAACACTCCAGTGAATGAAGACTAGAAAATGGCTACCACTTCCAAGGCCAAGTGCTAGGAAGGGAGCCCAGGCTCCCAGGCCTGGGTGTACGCAACACCTTGACATTTCTTTCCTATGCTCTGACTGTCCTGAGCTTACCTGCCAGATCAGAGTGGGGATGCAATTAGCCCAAGGTCACACAGCATGGGCGTCAATGTAGACTGTGTAATTCCAGCCCAAAGCCTGCTCATCAGCTCTACGGCCCCTGAAAAGGGCCAGCCAGTGCCAAGGAGTGGGCAGGGGATGGCCAGTGAGACAGAGGTGTACAGGGTGAAGGAGGATGCTCTGAAACAGGGACCCTGGGCCGGCAGGAGGTGTCGCCAACTTCCACCCCGGCTGGGGGCCAACCTGCTGGGAGCCTGTGAGGAGGTGCCCTCCCGCCCTCTCCAGGCTGACAATGGCTCCTGTGTGCACCTTGGTGTGAGAGAGGCGTTGTCCTCTGGGAGGGCTGGCTGTGGTGGCCCATGTCCCAGGTTGCTTGGCAAGGAGAGGTTCCAGTGCCTGAGGGTGATGTGTGTGTGGGTCTGGCCTGTGGCTCCTGTGTGTCTGTCCCAGTGTGCCCACACAGGCCTCGCACACCTGTGGAAGGTGTGTCTAACAGAGCAGGCCTGTGGTTCAGGCCTCTTTTGTGTCTGGGGCTGGCATGTGTGTATGGCTGGCTGCACGTGTGTTTCTGTGTTTTGGTTGTGTGCTCATCTGCCTGCTCTGTCTGTGGAGCACCTTTGAGACCAGGGGCTATGCAGGGAGAAGACATCGGGCCACCCACAGGCAGTCCCAAGTGAGATGCAGTCACGGGAGGCTGGCTCAGGGACATGTGACAGTGTCTTATGGCATCTAGCTGAGGGTCAGAGAGTAGCCAAACTGTCCACAGCAGGCCAGGGTACTCTGCTGTTGTGTGACAAAACTGCAGAGGAGACATAACACGCTTGTCTACTCACCCCAGATAGGGAACCCACGGCAGAACAAAGCAACAATACTGCCAAATCCAACTTGGTGAGCCAGTGAGTCTTGTTGAGGTTACTTACAGGAATATGGGTGAGGGGTCACTTACAGGAGCAGCAATGACTCAAAGACAGCTGCATCGCCAAAGCCCACCCAGCATGGATGACAGCTCACAAAGCTGGGAACCTGGAGCACACTGCAGCCTGCAGCCTGCAGGCAGCTCCACAGGTGTCTCAGGTGGTCCAAAGCTCTGTAGCAGCTCAGCTGGTCTTAGAGTCTGTGTAGCTCCTTCTGAGGGATTCTCTCAGCTTTTATTACTTACTCTGGCAGGGAGGGGCCTAGTGGATCTGCTCAGTTTCAGGGACTTCCTGAAGCTATCTTATGTTATTCGCTTTCCTGCATAGGCAGTTTCCCGGTGGGTTAGAATGTTTCAATCTTGAATGAAACTGCTACATAACATCTGCCCCCAGGACATGAGTGACAGCTGTCAAGGTCCACTATGGCTGGTATAGAACTAAGCAGAGTCCAGTTCTGAGCCCCTGATAGAGGCCTCTTGAGGCAGTGGCTGTACTAATGCCAGCGTAGCCACTGTGCCACTGAGTGGTGATGGAGCTCGAGATCCCCACCCATGCAGGGAAGCCAGGGCAGCCTACAAGCACTTTCAGAAGCTCCTGGATCCAGCTGTGCCTGAAGGAGGCTCATCTGACGCCTCAGAAACACAAACTGATACATTCTCTTTCTCAGTTGATCTTTAAGTTTTTAATTTTGTGGGCAGGTGTGTTTGTGTGTATGAACATGTATGTTCAGTTAGGCGTGCATGTGTGTTTAGGCCAGAGGTCAATGTCAAGCGTCTCCCTCAGTTGCCTTCCTCCTCAGTTTTTAAGACAGGGTCTCTCATGGAATCCTGAGCTCTCTGATTTGACTAGCCGGATTGACCTGCAGCCCCTAGGGTCCCCCATTTCTATCTCCCCAGTGCTGGGATTGAAGGCGCATACCACCATGCCCAGCTTTTGTTGTGTGGCTTCTGGAACTTGAACTCAGGTCCTCAGACTTGTGGGACAAGACCTCCACCTATGGTTCCATCTTTCAGCCCTCAGTTTCCCTACTTAAAACTCACCCTGGGTTGGCTTTCTGGTGCGTGTAGTCCCCAGAATTCTGACACACACAGGACTGCCATGACATTTACTGTTACCCTGCCCATCTGCCTCCACCTCTGGAGATATTCCCCTGTGGGAATACACAGGTCTGTCCCCAACTGTGTTGTCACTCACTGTGGACAGTAAGACTTGTCTCCTTCAGTAACAAGGTTGAGAGAGACAGAGACAGGGAGAGACAGACAGACATGCACACACACACACACACACACACACACACACACACACACAGAGACAGAGAGAGAGAGAGAGGATTCTTCACACCTTGGGCCTGATTCTGCTGCTCAGCCCAGCCCTAGCAGACAATTAGTTTCTGTAGGATTCTAGAGATCGAGCTCCTCCCTAGCATGTTGGGAACACTATGGCAGGAGACCTCCTTCCAGAACATACCTGGGGATTTCTCAGCCTCTGTGTCTGGGTATATATCTAGAGCTGTCACTCCTGGCTTTCTCTCAAGATGGGCAATTCAGCGTCCCTGGCCTCTCCCAGCCACATGTGAGCGACACAGCTCACCCTGCACCGTGATAAGGTGATAAGTCTTGAATGTCTCAAGGGGGGCAGGTCACTGGGGTCTTCACATCTTCAGGCTGGGGATGTGCTGGGAGGTTCGGGTCTCCCTAGGAGGCCACCTGCTAGCTCCTCTGTGTTCCTCCACACCTCAGTTTCCCTGTCTGTGAGCTGGGGGTGGTGGCAATGGCTGTCTATTCCCCATCCTGTTTTGAAGACTGTGTTCCCCATTTCGAGAAAGCAAAGGACCTGGTGCTGGGCCCCTGCTCAGCAAGCGTGAGCTGCAGCTTCTGTCTCTTGCCTCAGGTGAGGAATGTGCTGCCCCAGGCCCTGTAGAGGTGGCTGGGCCAGAGCAAGACTGGCAGAATCAAGAAGTGACACCAACTGGAAATAAAGACAATAAAAGCTCTGCCAGGAGTATCCCTGAGAGTCCCTGGGGGTGGGCAGCCCTGGGTGACCTCAGAGCCAGTGGTCAGCTAAGCCAGGCCAGTCCTAGCGGTCCTGCCTCCCTCCCAAGGCCCCAGTCTGTATGGAGGCCGTGAAAACACTCAGATGCAGGGAGGATTGGGCCATGCCGTATGCATGTTTCCAGCTTGTTATATCAACTCTCATCCACAGACCCTCAAGTTTTCTGCTCCTTGTCACTCCTCAGGGGACATCCTGACCGTTTGTGCTCTGTGATTCACGTGAGATGGTACGTTTGTCCCCAAGTCTCTGCCCCAGTTCTCAGATGGAAAAAAAAATGAAAGAATGATCCTTGTCCTTTCAAGTCCTGAGCTGGGCCGTGCCTCCCCACCTTTGACATCAGCACCTAGGGATCTTGCTTGTGAGGGTCGGAGCTGTAGGAATATAGCCATGTCCCGTCTAAGCCTTTGGGGGACAAGGCTGGAAAGGCAAACCAGAAATTCTTTTTGTGAACTAGGGTTTCTCTAAATAACTGAGGCTGGCCTTGAACTCTCAATACTGCCAGGGCCCCCTAAGTGCTATTACTGACACGAGCCACCATGTCCTGTTATGTAATGGTGGGGGATGGAACCCTGGGCCTTGAGCATGCTAGACCAGCAGTATACCAGCCAAGCCACACCCCAGCCTGGAATTCTGTGAATTTTTTATTTGTTTTGTGTTTTCTTCTGTTGTTTGCTTGCTTTGAGACAAGGTCTCGGTGTGTAACCCTGGTTGGTTTGGAACTCACTACATAGACCATCCTAACCTTGAACTCACAGAGATCTCCTGAGTGCTGGGATTAAAGTTGAATGCTACCATACCTGGCTCAGATTCTGGTTTTTTGTTTGCTTGTTTTTATTTTGGTTTTTTTTTTTTTTTTTTTTTTTTTGGTTTTAGATTTTATTTACTTTTTGTTTCATGTGTATGGATGTTCTGTCTGCATGTATGTCTATGTATCATGTACATGCAGAGGTCAGGAGAGGGTGACAGATTCCCTGGAACTGGAGCTATGGACAACTGTGAGTTGCCATGTGGGTGCTAGGAACCAAACCTGGGTCCTCTATGAGAGCAGCAACTGCTCTTAACCACAGAGACACCTCTCCAGCCTGCACAGACTTCTGCTTTTAACATACCACTCACTCATCAAATACTTCTGTATTAGATGCTGCATGTGGGACAGTCAGGAAGGCCCCACCATTCTGGAACTTATCATTTAGTGATCATTGTCGATTAGGATAGATCAATAACCGGTCTGCCAGTCGATGGTGATCAGGTGCTCTCAGAGGTGGGCAGGCTGCAGCCTTCTGGTCTTTTGGGACCAAAAGCAACACATTTAAGACAAATCCTATCTGCTGGGCACGGTGGCTCTTGTAGGCTGAAGCAGGAAGATGATGGTATGGTGGCTTCCTGGGTGTCCTGGACTGTAGAATGAGCTCTTGTTTCAGATAAACAAAGCAACAAAAGTGAAAAGGAAACACTCACTCACTCTGTGGACCTGCCTCGAACTGGGACATGAGGGGAAGTCGAGAGGATCTCTGTGGGCACAGAGACTCCTAGCACTAGGGATGTGAGGCCAGTACTGGCCCTGAATCCCGTGCCAGCTCTTGGCAGCATGTGATCCATGGAGGCCACAACTTCTCTGCAGCAAACCTTACCATAGGTCTAGTGTTCTCATGGCGGTAGTGACACATGGATATGATGCTTCACTTTGGCCATGACTGTACATTATGTGTCCATAGCAACGCTGAGCTTCCATTGACCCCTGGGACTGACTCAGAGATAGCCTCTCTGCCATCACCCAGCAGTGACAAGAACTCCTGGGGTGGGGGAGGGCATCACCCACACTTCCCCTTTTGGTCCTTTTAAAAATAAACGATGAGTTGCAAGTTGGAAGGGCTCAGTTAGTAACTTCCAGCCACAAGCGGGAAGGGAACAGAGCAGGTGTTTGTGGTCCATCCAAGAAAGTTCTGGAATCCTGTGTGCCTGACAGTAGGAGCTGCTCTCCTCCCCTCTCCACCTCACCTCTGGGGTTGTGGGGAGGCGGGAGGAAGAGAAGCCACGTGAACCAAAGCAGGTGGCAGGTTTCTGGGAACAGGCCTGTAAACCCCAGCCACCCACCACCACGCCTAACTTCTGGGCCTGGAGGGAAAAAAGCTTCAGGGAGGTGGCCGCATTGAGAAGGGAAGAGTCCTTTCCTGGATACCAGGCAAGCACCTTGAAGGCGCCAATGTCCAGAGGGCAGGCAAGGCTAGGGGAGCCTCGAGCCTGAACTCTGTCTAGTCTGCTCACCAGCCACTGCCTGAGCATCTACTGTGTGCTGAGTAGGCCCGGAACCAGGGAGACACACTGTGCACTCTCAGAATGGTGGCCGTGGGAGGGGCAGAGGTCCTGTTCCACAGCCATTCAGTCCCAAATAAACACACAAAGGCTTACATTTAACTATAAACTATTTGGCCAATGGCTCAGGCTTCTTATTGGCTAGCTCTCTCTTAATTATTAACCCATTTCTATTAAACAATGTATTGCCATGAGGCTGTGGCTTACCCTTAATGATCTGGCATGTTACTCCTTCAGCAGCTACATGGTGTCTCTTTGGCGGCTACTCTCTCTGTCTTCTTCCCAGCATTCTCCTAGTCACATAGCCTCATCTACACTTTCTGCCTGGCTACTGGCCAATCAGTATTTATTCACCAACCAGTAAGAGGAACATATATTCGCAGCATACAGAAAGATACCCCCCATCGGCAGACAGTGGATTGGTGTCATGCTGGATGTGGACAGGGTAGGAAGAAGGGCTTGCTGGGGAAGTAACCTTCTGTGGAAAGCTGATGGAGTGGTCTAGGGTCTGAGATGGGAAGCTGGGAGGTAATGCAGCAGCAGGTGCTAAGGCTTTAGGCAGCAGTAGGCCTGTGCTGAGCCTCAGAGGCCAGCACAGCAGAAGCCAGGGAAAGAGAAGAGTCTATGGGGTAGGGGGATGTACAAGGAAGGGGCCAGGGCAGGCGTGGCCTCACGGGACAGATCTAGGACCTCTACTTTGTCTGAGTGAGTTGGGAGCCATGGAAGGGTCTGGACCAAGGAGGCCTTACCCCACACCACATTCTAGGAGAGGGAACCGTAGGGCTGGAGGTCAAAGCAGACTAGAGAAGTCAGGGCAAGGACAAGGGAAAACTAGGACTGTGCTTGCAATGAGCACAGCGGGGACCCAGGGCGATGCACCTGAATCACACGCATGCTCATGGGCCTGTGCCACTCAGCCCCTCCCACATACACCCACAGGCGCCCATGTAGCTGACATGCACTTTCCATCCCTATTGATCCCAAATGTGTGTTCTGGATGTACACTCCACACCCAGCCTCTACACATGTGGGTGATGTTATGCAGTGTACAATCCACACACATATGGACACCCACAGGGCACCTACATAGGTATATCCTGTGAATATGTGTAGACTTGACCCATGCAGCAACCCCTCACATACACCACACATGACACACTGTACACACACACACCACACACACGCACACACACACCCCTAGTGATCCAATACCTTCATCATAAACCACACTGATATGCTTCTGACTTCAGAATAGGGAGCCTGCCACTTTGGATTTGGGGTGAAGTTTCTGCTTTCTGATGCTCATCTTGTTTGGCCTCTCAGGACTCGGGGACCACAAACCTGCCTGGCAGGGCTGTTCATGCAGAGCGGCCACCTGCTTCGGGGGCAGACACAGGCTATATTAGCTGTCATCACCTAATAACGAGGTCTGATCTGGAGCCAAGCAAAGCCCACGGGGCACCTTCCCGGAACAAGGGCGTGCTCACACATTGGCACGCACGCACACCCACACGCCCTCTGTCCCGAGCTGGGTGTATGGGAAAGTGGCAGACCCATGTGGGAAGGAAGGACTGAAACTCTGGGGACCTGTGAGTCAGCACAGGGATGGGACAGTTAATGGGTGTGTCTCTCAGCTCCAAAAGGATGACGAGATGGAAGCCTAGATAAAATCCAGAAGGCAGGTGGGTTAGTCAAGATTCCCCGACTCGACTTGCGAGGAACCAAACCCCAGCACAGATCAATTCAAGCCAGGAAGAATTCAGTGAGTCACATTAAAGACATTTTAGAGATGGGTTGCTTTAGGCACAGCTGGATCCAGGTGTTTGGATGACCTCTGCTTCCCACATCTCTGGAAGACTCAGTTGACAAGAGGTACAGAACAGCTTTGTGGATGTTAGCTGTTATGTTCTGCTGTCACCATGACGATCTCCCAGCTCAGGAGCCTTAGGGAAGTCACACTGTCTCCACTACACAGCCTCCCACAGGAGCTGGGTCTCAGGCTGGAGGCAGGCTGCTTTCACCCTATTTCTGCAAATTCCCCAGCAGGGAGGCCTCTGGGACTGGATAGACCTGGAATTCAGGCTCAGGTTCTTAAGTGGCATCATCTCCCCATGCCTCAGTTTCCCCACTTGTAAAATAAAGACAATGATACTCACCTCTTTGGGTTTTGTTGTCTTTAAAAAAAAAGAAAATTGATTTTTATTAGTTTGTGTGTGGGCACATGTGCACATGTGGACATGTTCATCTGTGTGTGCTCATGTGTGTGGAGGTTGATATCAGTGTCTCATTTGTGTTTGTGGGAGGCGGAGCACACGTGGGCACACATGTGTGAAGGGATGTGGAGGCTAGAGGCTGACACTCAGTGTCTCCCTATTGCTCCAGATTGCAGTTTTGGAGTCAGGGTCCCACTGACCTTGGAACTCACAGATCTGCTAGAGTCGCCCCAGGACCTTCCTGTCAGCCTCTGCAGTCCCTGGCTTTCCATGTGAGTTTTGGGATTGAACTTGGGTCCTCATGCTTGTCTGGTGAGCGAGCGAGCACTTTACCCACTGAGCTAGCTCCTCAGCCTCCAACTGATTTGATTGCTTTTGAGACAGGGGTTCACTCTGCAGGCCAGGTTAGCTTCAAACTGTCAATCCTTCTGCCTTAGCCCCCTGCTTGCAAGAGGGTCTTCAGCCAGGAAGAGCCTAGATTTGTGTCCAGGCATCTGGCCATGCAGCTAGACTCTGTGACCCTGAGGTAAGATTCAGGCTGTCCATGCAGGCGCCTTGAGTTGGAGGCTGGTGAGGGACGACCTCCATACTTCCTCAGGTTTCCTCCCCAGTGAAATGACCTCACAGCTATGAACCAAGGAGAGAGGTGGGCTAACAATAATCAAGGTGACTCACAGATGACATCACATGTGTGTGTTGAGATCCTACTGTGTGTTTGGGATGTCGGGATGGGGGCTGACTTTCCACTTCTGACAGATCTCTTTCCAGTGTCTAGTCTCGCATAAGCAGACAAGTTCATGATGGCCTGCTGTGGAGAGACCACAGCAGTGGCAGAATAGTGATAGGGGACAGGAGCCATCTGGGCTGTGAGTGCCCAAGGTGAGCCAGAGGCTTGCAGGGACACCTAAGTGTGGGACATCAGTCCAGGCTGGAAGACCCTGAGGCTGGAGTAAGCAAGGCCTACTGGTACTGGCAGGAAGGCCAGCACCACCACAGGCACCCGGGGTACAGCCTTGTCACCCAGACTCCCCTCCTGTCCCCCTCCGGAACCAACCTCGGGCCAGCACTGCCTTCCTGAGCCGACCCAGCTGCTGTCCTGCTTCGCTTGTTTAATGACAAACATTTTTCGTCCTCACTTAATTAAGCGGCAGACGCTCACAGGGCTGCTGCCGTCAGCCCTCCTCCCTGGCCTGGGATGGTGTAGGCCTGAGGACCCCTAGCCTTTGCTGTGCCAGGTCCTTGGCTCTGTGTCCCTGTGCCTTCACCTGTGGAGTGGAGACAGCCCATGGAGGGTCTGTATGTGATTGTGGCTTCACTGCCTGGTTCAGGACTGTCCTGGGCTCTGCCAGGGAGGGTCTGCTTGCATGGAGAAGGATGAGACAGCTCACTCGAGAGGATGGGAGAGGGCACTAGGTTCCCAGTGGCCAGCCTCTGTGAAATGGGGCCTCCTTTAGCTGGGGCCTCCTTCCACACCAGGGGCAGCAACAGCGATGAGTCTCAGGCTGTTTGTGTGAGACCTGCACACGGTCACTCTCTGGGAGCTGGGAGGGCAATCGCGCTTCCTGTCCACTGAGACCTCTGACTCCCCTGGCTCCTTCCCATAACCCCTCTTTCTGAGTCCCTGCCTCCAGAGAGAGGTGTGCAGCCTCTGCTGTCTGCACAGGAGCACTGAGCAGCTGGTGCTGGACCTGAACCCAGGCCTGCAGGGCAAGCTGCAGGAACCGGCAGCATCTCAGAATGTTTGTGGTCCATCCTCTTCTGGCCTCCAGGCATCCTGTGCCGCAGCCTACAGGAGATGGCTGTTGTGCAGCCCCTGGCAGCTGTGTGCAGGCAGAAGCATGGTGGGGGCATTTGACATCAGAGATGTCTGCTGAAGGATCTGGGAGCAGTGGTGGAGAATAAAGGGACCAACATTAGGAGCTAGGGAGCTGCGGTGTCTGAGAGGCCCTTCAGAACTCTGCCTCCACACCATCGGCCACCGGGCCACCGGGCCACCGGGCCACCGGGCTTGCATCCAAACCCACCCTTTAGTTCCCACCTCATCCTGCACCAACTGTAGCCTCTCCTCGACTCCTCACTCCTACCCGCCTTGGACCCATGCTTCATGAGGTCAGGGGACCCCTCAGAGCCAGGGCAATGGCGTCCTGCCTTGGTGAAACTTCTGCTGTCCCTGCATTGTCCCCCAAACCTGCCTGGCACCTCCACTTCCGCCAGTTGCCACCACCTGGGTTTCTCAGCCCTCAAATCACATGGCTACCTCCATCTTGGCCCAACAGTCACCCGCTATGGAGGCCATCCCTGACTCCCTACCCTGACTCCAAGCACAAGCTGCTGTTCTCACACGCCATGCTGACGCCCCCAGAATCTAGTTCACACTATGGCCTGGAGGTTTCTCATGCACCCCGAATTCTCACTGGCCCTTCTTTGCCTAGACTCTCTCTCTAGTCCTACCTCTGGGTTCAATTCTAGATAAGATTTCTGCCGGCCAAACATCCCCCAGCCTCTATGTCCCCCAAGCTCCTGAATTAGCTCTCAGACTCTGTGTTGTGCTGGTTGCTGGGGCTCACCCTCCATGCGGGTACCCCGGGGACAGTGGGCACTGCCCAACACCCTGAGCTACAGGACCCTGCTGCCCGTTACATCTCCAACCGTTCTTCAAGCAGACAAGCATCCCTTTAGACAAAGCTATTGGCTGATTCTCATGAAGGTCAAGGCCCACCTCGGCTGTTTTCCGGCTGTGTGTTCGGGGGTGGATTGCTTAGTGTCTCTGAGACTCATTTCCCCACTGAACCACATAGATTTGTTTTTAGGGTTTATTCCCATCAGGCTTTGTGGACACACACTGCTGCCTGCCCCAGGGCCTTTGCACAGGCTGTTTGTTCACCTCCCTGAAATGTCTTTCATCCTGGCTTTGCCTGGGAAGTCTGGTACTGCCTTCTCAGGAAGCCCTCCCTGATTTCTCCAGGACACCCTCACTGGTTTGTGGTTTTCAAGCTTCAAGCTCCCGTCTGACCACTGACTCCGGCCAGGCTCCAGCCAGGGACTGTTTGTACCTCTGTCACTGTCACTTATACAACATGAACACAGTTGGAAGATGCTAGTCACCAGGGTCACTTGTGCTGTGACCTTGGTCTTTTCATCCTTTAAATGAGAAAGCTGGGACTGCAAGCATTCCCTCCCAGCATGCCCCTCTCCACCTGTGCTGGGCACTGGACCCACTAAGGCGGGGAGGCAGGGGGCATTCCGTGATATCTGTGTGGGGTCCCCGAAGGCTTAGGCTCAGAATCCCCTCCCTCCAGGCAGCTCCTGGTGGAAGCCATTGTGTTCTCCATACACACTGCTCCCTCTGTCCCCACACGCTGCCTGTCACCGTGGATGACTCTGTCAGGATTTCCTCTCACTGGCCCAGCCAGGGCCACACCTGTCATAACAGCAGCCATCACTCTACCTTGTGTGTCATTCTCTCATGACTCCTTGCCGGGCAGTGGGGTCTTCGAGGCCAGACTGTACCTGTCATCTTGGTCGTGCGTACTGCTGAAGTGACCAAGGGGAAGTGAGTGGACTAGTTGACTCAGCTCCTCAGCTTGCATGCATAGAATCAACTCAGAACTGTGAAATGGCTTAGGGCAGACTCGCACAGGGCCCGCGTGCACCTGCAGAGCAGGGGAGGAAAAACTCAGCTCAGACTAACACTGAGGAGACTCCCTAGTCACACACAGAAACCTAGCAGCAGGCTGAGCTCCTGGCCACACCTCCCTCCTCTTCTCAGTTTCCACGATGGGTTTTTTCTCTGCCAGCTTCCACTGTGTTCCACTGAGCACAGCAAAGGCCACGAGGAGACGGGAATGGCTGTCACTACGGAAATACAATTTCTAAGCCCCAAACACTGAGCTGTCGAGTGGTCCACGACAGAACTGGTTTCTTGTAGCTGGGGATGCAGGGCGACATTTAGAAAATCAGCTCAGCCGTGGAACAGAACTTCAGTGTCTCCCACAAAGGAGAGCAGTGTCGGAGCAGTGTGGCTCACCCCCAAACAGAAGTAGTCATCAGGAGGAGAAGGCAGTGAGGCTCAGCACCTCCTACTCCCCAGTCTCTGCATCGGAGTCTAGAGCGGAGAATTCTCTGAGCCAAAAGCAGCCCAGGGGTACGTGGGCCAATGTCTTTGCCGCTGAAGGCAGGGCAGTGCAGCTCTCCACTGGGGTAAAGTCGCCCAGCCACAGGGGACTTTGCCAGCAGCCCCTTTAAAGTGTTTGTTTTTCTGATTGTGGTGACAATGGCATGCTTATTGTTAAACCACCTTCAATAACTCAGAAAAGTATTTAAAACAGTGGCTCCAACCCAGAGTGGTTTTGTCCCTGGAGGAGCATGTGGCAGTGTCTGGGGACATTTGGGGGTTATGTTGGGGGCAGGGTGTCTCTGGCATCTAGTGGGTAAAAACCCGGACTCCGCATCATTCTCCGTGGCTTAAAGTGACCCACCCAACCCATGTCCTTGGTGTCAAAGTGTAGGCAATGGGGTTTAAATATGTGAAGACACCTTCCAGTGGCACACACCTGTCTGTCATCTTAGCACTTGGGAGAGTGAGGCAGGAGGGTTGTGGTGAAAGCAACATGTCAAGA
This sequence comes from Phodopus roborovskii, assembly GCF_943737965.1. NCBI lineage: Eukaryota > Metazoa > Chordata > Mammalia > Rodentia > Cricetidae > Phodopus > Phodopus roborovskii. The sequence goes on along the minus strand of NW_026125059.1, from coordinate 10,807,287 downwards.
CCACGCAAGCCTGAAAATCTGAATTCCACCTCCAGACTCACTTGTTCTTTACAGGCAGAGAGACAACTCAGGTTAAGAGCATGTGTTGCAGAGGACCTGGGTTTGAGTCCCAGCCCCAACATAGTGGATCACACTCTGACCAAAAGTGACTTAGGGGAGGGAGAGGCTTATTTGACTTTCACTTCCAAGTCATAGTCCCATCACTGAGGGAAATCATTGCAGGAACTTGAAACAGAAACGGAATGAGGATGATGCTCCTTTCTGACTCTTCTCAGGGTCATGCCCAGCTCAGCTTTCTTATAAGCCCAGAGAATGGTGCCACCTGCGGTGGGCTGGGCCCTTCTACATCAATTATCAAGGCAACCCCTCCACCCAGCCCCACAGATGTGCATTCATGCTTCTCCTCTCAGATGACTCTAATCTGTGTCGGTTTGCCAGTTAAAGATAACTGGGACACCACCTGAACTGGGAAAGAAAACCAACTGCACAGAGATGCGCCACGGCACGACACACGCACGCGCACACACTAATTAAAACAACAGCAATAACGACAAAATGATTTTAAATACCCCCAAGTTCTTCCACCCGGGGCCACCTGTGAGCCTTCTCCACATCCACTTTGGGGTTTACCCTTGCAGCCTGCACACATGGCTTGAGACCCATGAGTTGTGGGGTCTCTAATGCCACCTTCTTATTTCTTTATTATTTCTCTTTTGTCTATGGTGCAAGGAACCAAACTCAGGCCTCTTCTTCAGGCAAACAGTTGGCCACTGAGCTACATACAGCCCAACCACTGTTTTGTTTTGTTTTTCGAGACAGGGTTTCTCCGTGTAATCCTGGTAGTCCCGGAACTCGCTTTGTAGACCAGACTGACTTGAACTCACAAAGATCTGTCTCTGCCTCCCTAGTGCTGGGATTAAAGCTGGGCACCACCATTGCCCAGCTCCAACCACTATTTTTACTTATCATTTTTAATACAGTTTGTTGTTGTTGTTTAGAGACAGGGTCTCACTGTGTAAGCCTAGGCTGTCCTTGAACTCATGGTGACTGTCTTGTCTCTCAGCTTTCCTAGTACCTGATCAGATGTTTGCTGCCACATCTAGCTGGTTTAGTATGGTCTGATTTTTCATTTGTGATACCTGTGTTTACTTAATCACCTCCATAATTTAGTGTTTCAGACTATTGGTACTTTGCTTTCATGAACAAAGCTATACCGAAAACTCTTGTCCCTGGAGGGTTTATGAACTGTCATTTGTTGAGTTGAATGTCCCAAATGTCTCCAACATTTTCATGACACTTTAGAACTTCTGGCCTTTGACTATTATGTGTGAGGCCATTCTGCCCCCAGGGACCCTGTGCCTTCCTGCAGCATAGAAAGGGAGACTTACTTCCTCACAGCTCTGAGCTTGCCAGTCTGTATATGTGCCAATCTGATAGGTGGAAAATGACATCATTATAGCTTTTATTTGTATTTCCTTGGCTACTGTCAGAGCAAAACTTGTCTTCATATGTTCACTGCCTTTAGTAGTGTTTCCGTGGTGACTAGCTGGTTTCATGTTTATTTTGTCTTATTATATTGCAAGAACTCTTTGTATATTAAGGGTATGAGCCCTTTCTGAGAGTTCCACACTTCACTAATTTAACTTCCTCCCTCCCTTCCTTGCTTTCGAAGATTGTGCCTGAACTTCCCTGGAGCATTTCACGCTGTGTGTTGGGAAATAGCTCTGGTAACCAACCACCTAACAGCACCCTCAGTTCCAGGTGGGTGCTGCCAGCCCCTGCTCACCGTGTGTCATTAACCCCTGCTCATCTGCTGCCACACAGCAGATGGTTTTCCTGGCTGGGAGTGAGTTTCATTTCACCTTCCCACTGGCCCTGTGCCCCGAGACTGTTTACATAAGAAACGGTTTGATTATACTGTGCAGCCAATGGCAGCCTTTGGGGGGGGCAGGAACATATAATCAAAGCCATTAACTGCACACAAAGCCTCACAGCCCACTTTGGGTTTCCTACCATCCCTAATGACAGTTTTCCAGGAAAAAAAATAAAAGCGGGGTTATGGCCTCCTACTAAAAACGTGTTAAGGAACAGCCTTCGGAAAGGAGACTGTGGCTTCAGCCTTTTCAACCTAAAATCCCAGCACTGGAGTTCACTGGCTTTGGGAAAAGTCTTTTCACTACCCGGTCTCTTGTAAAAGCACCATCTTTGTGGTATACAGAGAGGGAGAGGGTTCAACTATGCGGACCAAAAGCCCCCACCGAAAGTTCTCCCTCCAAAGAACTAAGGGTCCAGAGTTCCTCTCACGGGTCTTTCAGTCCTGAGGTGTGATGAAAATCAAGGACTTGTGTTCTTTCCATTTTTCCTGCTCCCATTCTAAGATGGTATGGATGGATTCAAGGCAGCTGCTACCACTGCAGGCATCACCACAGAGCTGCAGGCATCACCACAGAGCTGCAGGCATCATCAGCATCACCACAGAGCTGCAGGCATCATCAGCATCACCACAGAGCTGCAGGCATCATCAGCATCACCACAGAGCTGCAGGCATCACAGGAAACATCCCCAAAGACAAGGATGGCTATTCCTGCTCACATGTCTCCTTTTATGAGCTGCATATCCCCGCCCCAGACTCCCCCATTATATCACAGGTCTAATTCCCAGTCAGTCATCACTGGGACAGGAAACTGTCTCAAACTGGCTTACGCCTATAGCAACTTGCTTGGGGGGTGAGGGAGAAGAGGGGACACAGGCAGACACTCCCTTGACAAAACGGATCCCTGCTAGGAGAGAAGGTGTGGGTAGGGTGGGTCGTGGGCACAATTCCCGGCAACCATTGGGGGCATTAAGGCCAGATGTGGCAAACTCTAGCCACCATGGTCCCTACAGAACTTCATATGGGAGGATCATTGCCCTCATAGGCCAGACAGTCCCTTAGTGCATCGGATCCCTGATCCAAGCCTGAGGCTTCTCATGTGGATAGCCCACAGGCCCCCCACACTCAACAGCTCTTGATCATACCCACCCCATCTGTCGCTTAACCTACCTAGGTCAACAGCTGGTGGCTCTGGCGCCTTCCTGCTATCCCTACCCTCTGGGCCTGAAGCCCCACCCCCATTGCCACTTTCCCTGGACCTTGGTGGTCTCCCTGCCGCCACTTGTGGCCTGTGCCGTCCCCTCCCTGCTCCATCCTGTCCCCTTGCTCAGAAAAGCCCCTCTTCCCCCACCCCACTCATGTTAGACCGCACAGACCGCACAGGCATTGCCATTGAACTGTTCTGTGTGAGTGTGCAGCTCAGCCTGCCTCCCTGAGTACTCAGTCAGGCTCGGAGTGGGAGTCTTGGTTTTATTTTGTTTTGCGATTGTTGCTTTAGTCATTTTGAAGGAATGACATAGGCTGGGGCTGGGGCTCACTGGGTAGAGCATTTGCCTGGCATGCATTAAGGCCTGCATTTGATTCTCGGCACCCCATACGCCCGGCACGGTGGCGCACCCCTGTAATCCCAGGAGAATCAAAAGTCTGTGTCAACCTGACTGCATACACAGTAAAGGCCAACTTGGGCAAGTTGAATTAAATGGCTTTCTGTGACCCTTGACCCCAGAGGGACCGCCTCCCTTGGGTGCCCCAGAGCCTCAATCTATCTGCTGCCCCACCCCCGCCCCCGCTGTGCTCTGTGCCTCTCTCTCCTGGAGACCCTCAGCTCTGCCCCTCACTCACAGCTCTCACACATGTTCAAAATGGCTGGCTGGCCCCTGCCATCAGTGGGAAGCAACGGTCACTTGTATTTACTGAAGGACCATGGAAGAAGCGGAGGGCAGGCCCCAGATCGGTTCCACACGCGTGTCCTGGGTGCCCCTGATACCTTACACTTCACACTCAGGCTCACCGAGGTCAGGTGGCCAGGGCGGCTGGGTTTGTCATCCGGACAGCAGTGCCCAACACTGTAGGTACAGTCTGCACCTTCCTGACAGGCTGCCCCAGTGTACTGAGATATTCACTTTGTCCGCACCTGTGGCACAGACCACGCCCATTGGGGTAGAGACAGAGACGGACAGATGTTACCTGGGGGAACTAAGTCTGAGGAGGAGGTCCCAGCGCTCTAAGGGACAGGAGTACATCCGGAGGCGTCCTTGGGACCAGGAACCTGCTGGTGTTCATCTGTTACAACCTGCTGGTTGTAAGTTATTTCTCCCTGAATAAACATCTATTCAGCCTATTTGTTTCTCCTGATCCTTATTAAACCTCAGTATCCCAGGAACTCACTCACAGACAGGGCAGAGTCCCCAGAGGGCCCCTAGCTGCCTGGCCCTAGCAGAAGCACTTCCTGCCCTGCCCAGGGTTAGACAGCCTGGATTCTGAGGGAGGCGGCCGGCTCTGCTGAGGGCTCTGGGCTGGGTTCCTCTGCCGGGTCCCCTGCCCTGCCACTCCACCTCTGGTCTCCATCTGGAAATCTCTTTACTGTCCCTTAAAGCCCACAGCCCACACAGGTGTCTCTGTCATGGATGCGGCTCAGCTGCTTACCTGGGGGTGCTCAGGGCTCTGTTCCATCTCATTCCTTCTTGGCTTGGCTGCCTCTCCCTCCACTGGATTCAGAGCCCAGCATGGGCGGGAAAAACAGGGTCACAGTAAAGGATCCTTCCCCGTGTTGACCACACCCACCCTTCCTCTACCTCCTGACTCACTGCCCAGTCAGAACCATCATTCCCATTTCACAGCTGGGAAAAACGAGACTCAGAGATATGAGGCCTAAGAGATGGGGGTGAGAGGCAGGTTTTGGATTCGACGCCAGATCTCAGAATAAGGAAACTACTAGACTGCAAGGAAAAGGAATGGTCTTGAACTTGGCCGTGGAAGCTTGGGTTTCCATATCTGTCAGTCAGAGTTCCTCAGCCTGGGTGACTGTCCCCCAGGACATGCTTACGGCTATCCACAGACATGTATGGCTGTTGTGATGAGGGAGGGGACAGCTCCTAGGGTCTAGCACAGAGAGGCCCCTGGGGTGCCCATAGCCCGTTAAAGTGAGGGACTTGACTCTGATGGCTGAGTATGGGGTAAAAGTTAGGCTTCAGTGAAGCTGAGGTTTCAGGATTTCTGTTGAAATTAGAGAAGGACAATAAAGTCAGAAAAGGAAACAAATCATTCAAGGAGCACAGTGGCTGCATCATTTTGAAAGGCACGTGACGGATCAACACCGCACACAGCCAGGGAGGAAGTAGGATTATAACGGTGTGCTTTAGGATGGAAAGGCACTGAGACTCCCATTGAGAGGCAACCATCACTTTGCAGGAAAGTTCCAGGCTGTGGAATGGGCTGCACAAGGGGCTGTGATGCTTCAGTCAAGATTCTGGCAGGAAAAGAAAAGTAACTGTCCAGGAAAGGGGGCGGGGGCTGGGGGAAAGGCTGACACAGCCTGGTGAGGTCTGCTGCGATATGAGATGAGTTGACCTAGCCTGGCTCCAGACACCTGCCATGGAGCAGAGAATGCAGAACCAGGTGATGTGGGGAAAGCCCCGGGCAGATACCCAGTGCATCCTCACTGCCCCTCCCTCAGCACGGGGTCCTTGATTTTGATGTTGCCTTCCCAGCATCCCCTAGCCATGAGAATGTCGTATGTAATAGTAAGATGAGAGCAGGAAGCCCCCAGGTGGAGCTCTGAGGGAGCCACCTCTCCCTGATGGGTGTCACCCTGCACACTAGTCTTGCTCAGCAATCCTGCCAGGAGAGGGGCACATACCAGGCAAGGAAAGTGGCCCTCAAGCTTGAAAGTGATATACTCAAGTGGGTCATCAGTGACAGCCCTGAGCATGTGCACCAGCTGGGACCTGTCCCCACACATACACAGGCCTCTCAGACCCAAGAGTGAGAGAGCATGTTTGTACAAGCCTCTGGGGGCCTGTCCTTTATCCTTGCAGCCAAACTCTGTCCCTGCCATGTGGTCAACACATGCTCCTGTGTCTCTGGCCCTCCAGGACAGAATTGCATCCAAGTGCTGGCTATACAGCTAAAGACTTTTTCAAAAATGTTTAAAAAGAAAAAAAGATGTGCTTGTTATTTTTGCATTTGTGTGTGTGTGTGTGTGTATGTGTGTGCCTTTTGGAGTTTGTGAGCACCACCTGAATGCAGGTGCCTCTGGAGTCCAGCAGAGGGCGCTGGATTCCCCTGGAGCGGGAGTTGTAGAAGGCTGTGAACTACTCAATGAGAGTGAGTGCTGGGAACTGAATTCTGGCTGTGGAAGAGTAGTCCAGATCCTCAGTCACATGGGTAAGGACTTTGAGAAACACAGAGGAAAGCTGAGCATGATGGTGCCCAGCTTTTACCCCAGCACTCAGGAGGCAGAAGCAAGCAGGTCTCTGTGAGTTCAAGGCCAGGCTGGTCTATATATTGAGTCTTAAGCTAGCCAGGGCTATGTAGTGAAACCCTGGAGAGGGAGGGAGGGAAGGAGAGAGGCAGGTAGGGAGGGAGGGAGAGAGAGAGAGAGAGAGAGAGAGAGAGAGAGAGAGAGAGAGAGAGAGAGAGAGAGAGAGAGACTATGAATCACATAGCCCACTGTTCAAGCAGCACCCTCCTGGATACAACTTTCACAATCCACCCATTGATTAGTCCCTGTCCCTTCTAACCCAAGCCCACATGACAAAGGGTACCCAGAAGGCACCTCAACCTGCTGTAAAAGAGCTACAGTAGTAGATTCAGAGGGAAGGCTCCCCCTCCCAGAAGAGAGGCCTTGAACTGGGAAGGGAGGCTGTGGTCAGGGCAGCTGGCCTCATGGAGTAGCCTCTGTGCCTGTCCTCCAGCACTGACATGCAATGGCCCCCTCCCCCAGGTGGCCTGGCCACTGTCCCTGTTGTCTGTCCTCTTCCCAGAAGTGGGAGGCCGGCTCTCTTTATCTCCAGGCCAAAGTTCCCCCCCACCCCCCAGGGAAGAGGAGGGATGTCACCTGTCATCATGGGGCTGGTGAGTCACCTCCTGCTGGATAGGGGCCACAGCCTGCCTGACCGATGCCTCCAGCCTCCCAGCTTGGGGGTGGGGGTGCAGAGTATGAGATTCTTGACCTGAAAATGGACAATGACACCTACCATCCCCAAGGTGCTCGCCTGCACCCAGGTCACAGGGGTGAAGGATTTTGGCTTTCATGTCTTTACTTAAGGTAGTATGGCCCCTTCTTCAGCCCTATCACACATCTGACATACATATTCTGCTCTTACTGACCAGGAACGGGGTACTGGGTGTGCCATGAGGGGCGTGGGAGACCATCTTGTTCCAGGCAGACCACACTGAAAACCAACAAAGCAAGAGAGGCTGCTTGCTTTGTTCTCTGTGTTTTATTTTGGGGGTGACTTGGGGAGGGGACAAGCAATGGAGGCCCTGGAAGTGTAAAGGGGGCTCCAGATAGCTTCTGGATACAATCACCAAGGGTGAAGACTAGCCAGCATGGAGAAGCATGGTGGTTGCTCCGGGAAGGGTTTGTGTAGAGGGTTGGCATGTGCAAAGGCCCCGAGGCTGCAGGAAGGCTGCATGAAGCCAACTCACCCAGGAGCAGCGCAGCATACTGTAGCAAATTCTCCCTAGCTCGTGCCTGCTGCCCCCTCGTTGATTCTACAGGCGGGAAAGTAAACACTCAGAATGGTCAAGTGACTGATCCAAATCATTCAACTTGCACCCCCACCCCCATCTGAGGGCTGAGTGCAGAGTCCTGTTCTTGGCCTTGGCTTGTAGGTCCTGGAATCACCAGGCCAGGATGGAGGCAGAGAAGAGATAGCCCCAAGAGTGGGCAATGGTGGAGAGCAGCAGAAGCTGCTACAGTACAAGAACATTGCTTGGTTTTTGCCTCTCCTGATGATGCAACTTGTCCCCTGCATTTCTCTGTTTCCCCAGTTGTGGAAGGAGATGATACAGGGTGATTAGAGGCCTGAGCTGATTAGTCTGTGGAAAGTCCTAGGGACTTAGCACGTGCCAACCATGTGCAGGCTGAAGTTCATGCTTGTTGCTTCAAGTTGAGGGCCTGCCTGTGAGTGCGTTGATCTCGGGGTCCTGGGGTCTCTTGGCTGTGTGTCTATGGGTCTCTCACTCATCTGCCCTGAGCTGACAATTCCTCAGCCCGTATGGAGATGCAAAGTCCCCAAATGAGCCTAATGGTGGCCGCTATGAATCCACAGCAGGTTGTCAGTGAGCCAGGCAGTCACTCTAGTCCAGAGCTCAGAAGCCATAGGAAGCCGAGGGACAAATACAGAGCCTCCTTACCTGTGTCCCATGGGGCCCTAGCAAGGGACAAAGGGCCTGAGTATGTATCAAAGAATCTCACAGGCCCGTGTTGTTACAGTGGGATTCCCCGTGACTCCACACTGACACAGGCTTGTGTAGTCTGCTGGGATTGGCTGGGGACTCCATTTAGGAAATCTCCTAGCTTGGTTCTCAGTTAGAATTCATCAGAGCAAAACCACATAGCTTGTCTTATTCATTAGGTTCAGCTTTAGATTTTTGTTTTTGTTATTTTAGGCATTTCTCACACTGTAGCCCAGGCTAGCCTGGAACTCTCCTGATGCTCCTGACCTGGGATTACAGACATGAACCATCATGCCCTGCTTTTCCACTTTTCTTAAAAAGCAAAAAAGCTTGGGGCTGGAGCGATGGCTCAGTGTTGAAGAGCACTTGTTGCTCTTGCAGAGGGCCTGGGTTCCAGTCCCAGCACCCACAAGGTGGCTCCCAACCATCTGAACTCCGGCTCCTGGGTATCCAATGCCTTCTACTGGCCTCTGAAAACTGCATACCTGTGATGCACAGACATGCAAGCAAGCAAAACACCCAGACACAGGAAATAAAAATAAACAAAATCTAGCTGGGCAATGGTGGCACACAACTTTAATCCCAGCACTTGGGAGGCAGAGGCAAGTGGATCTCTGAGTTCAAGGCCAGCCTGGTCTATGGAGCAAATTTGAGTTCTAGGACAGCCAGGAATACACACAGAAACCCTGCCTTAGATGTGGGGAGGGGCAGGCGAACAGAGACACATAGAAGAAAATAAGAAAAAAGTAGACAGATAAATAAATAAGATACTAAAAATATTCTTTAAGCAAAAGCTTTTCATTGATGTCACACAGACTGCTTCCCACCTGTCTTGCTGCTAGAGACATCCAGACTCAAATCCAGGGTGTCTCTTGCCTTGGCACCTAAAGCCCAAGGAACATTGTAGACATGCCTTGGCCCGGGTGAAGCCAGCTCTGCCCTTCCTTGCCAACTGTCCCAGGGTCACCTAGGCCTCAATCTTCTGTTCAACGGGGCTGATGCAGCACTGTCCCCTGAGCCCAGCATAAATGGAAGTAAGGAGGGCTGCCGATACTGGGGCTCACAGAGACAAGACAAATGAAAACCTATGTAAATACCAGGGGACAAGCCAGCGCAGAGGGCAGGGGACAAGCCAGCGTAGAGGGCAGGCTGGGGCAGGAGCTTGGGGCCTTGGGGACGCTGACCCAATCTTACTTGTCACATGGGGTGATGGCTGTCCTGGGAACTAAGTGACAGCTCCTAGCATGCTGAGAATACCACAGGTCTAGGCCCTGTGTTCTTAGTTGTCAGAAATGCTAGGGTCCCCCTGATGGTGGAAAAGGAAAGTGCTCCATGAACCCCTTTGAGAGCCTTCTCCCTCTCAGGCCATACATCCTCCAGGTGAGTGAGGGGTCTGGGTCACTTTTCCCGTCAGCTCCCTGTGGTAAGGACAGATTGCTTCCTTCCTTTCTGTGAGGTGCCAGGCAGGCCCTAAGCTGGCTGATGTCAGCAAGGCTGCCGCCCACGATGGGAGGAAGTGGGTAGGTGCCCAGGACAGCGCCAGCAGACATGCCCTGCGGCAGCCCAGTCACGGATGACGTCACGCACCGCTGTGATGAGCTGGGCCAAGTGCAGAGGTCAGGTCAAAAATGCACCAGGGTCAGGGTGGGCATCAGTGATGAGGTGACCTGTCCCTGATACTCAGGGTCCCTCATGGGGACTGTGCCTTGCAGAAGATAAGGCAGATATCTCAGGAGGTGTGGCTGGGGAGCATGGGGGATGTGTTAGCGTGTGTGTGTGTGTGTGTGTGTGTGTGTGTGTGTGTGTGTGTGTGTGTTCATGCAAGGCCACAGTGGGTAGTTGAGTGTGGCAACATGCTTGGGCATGAGATCTTATTTTCTGGGGCGTGCTCGGGAGAAGCTGGGTGTGTTTGTTTCATTGTGTGTGAATGTGAGCCCAGGTCTGGAGCTCTGGGAGGGAGCAGGAGCATGTGAGGATGGCATGTGTGTCCCTGCCTGTGGGTCTGCGTGTGCAGCCACTCCTGAATAGGCGTGACCTGGACAGGCAGCCACGGCATTACACCAAAGAGCACTCCATCCAGAAAGGTCCAGGAAGTGGGAGGGGCCAACACCCTAGCAGGGCACAGATGGGGACATCTGGCTGCCCTGGCAGGTTGGTGACCCTGCTTCTCTCCTGCAGTCAGCTTCTAAGGGGGCTCCATCCTGGGGCAGTTGAGGCTAACTCTTGGTTCAGTCAGTAATGTCAGCAATATTCATCTATGCATTCACTCACTCGTTCATTTTCCACTCATTCATTCACTTTTTGCTCTCTCATTCATTCATACATTCACTAATGCATTCCTTCAGTCACTCATCCATACATTCATTTATTCACATTCATGTGTGCACTCACTTCACTCAGTCATTCATTCCTGCTTCCATTCACTGACCTGTTCTTTCACTCATTCATTCATTCACTACCTCAGTCATTCACCAGGGCTTACTAAGCACCCTCATATTCTCAACCGTTCTTGGTGCTGGGGCTGCAGCCCAGAATAAGATAGTTAGAAGTCCCTCTGACAGGATGTTCACATCCCACAGGGCCTGTGTGGGACCCCAGCATTTGCATGGGTTTGCATCACCATGTTTCAGATAAAGGTTGAGGAACAGCAGGTAGGCCTTTGGCCTTTGTTCGCAGGAAGACTGGCCAGCCATGGTTTTAATGTGAAACTGACATTTGAGCAAAGACAGATTGCACGAGGGAGCCAGTGTGTACTGGAGAAGGAGCATTCTAGCCAAGGCCATACATAGCCAATGCAAAGGTCCTGTGGTGAGCCCAGATTTGCTGTTCAGGAAGAAACAAGACGAGTGCAGAAGATAAAGCAAATGGTGTGGTTGGAAAGACCAGAGACATAAGAAACGAGGCGTTGAAGACCCACAGTGACTGGGGTACAGGAGAGCGAGGCAGGAGGGTCGGGGTGTCCTCTTCAGTCCACCTGCTAATCAAAGCCACTTTGCGGCACCCCGGCTGTGTCCCAGCCATCTGCCAAGAAGTCTGCCTTCTTGGTAACTCCAGCAGAGCCAGGCTGGCTAGGGAGCTTCTCAGCCTTCAGGGTCCCTGCCGATGACCCTGTCCTGAAGGGGTCGGAGGAGGCGGACGCAGCCCCAGTGAAGGGATTGCTGCCGCCCAGGCTCCACGGGCCGTGTGTGCAGCCCCAGATGACAGCACAGCCTCTCCCTCCTCCCTTTTATGAGCTGCGAAGGAGGCTCGTCCGCTTGCACAATCACCCCTTAATTGCTGTTTCCTCTCAGTTATGTCACGGATCGGCCGCTCACGTTATTAAACTTCCCAGCCTTATCGTCTGGAGCAGCGCCAGCTCCGGCCTGACCTAGTTTCCCACCCGGTTTCAAAATGCCTCCCTCAGCCTTAGGACTCTTCCTAAGGAGAGGGCTCGGCCCCAGTTCCATGCTAAAAATAAACTAGACTGAAGAGGGGGGCCTTCAAGGGCTCCATGGAAGTCCCAAGGCCCGAGTGAGTGGCCCTGGGGTGATGGCTGGGCCTTCCCTGCCTAGAAGCCCCCTGAGGAAGCCTGTCCTGTCCTGGAGACCAGAGTTCTCACATGGCAGGCTGTGTCATAAGTAAGGGCAACCCAGCTGCCTCTTTTCTTGTTTGCAGACACAGAGACTGACTTTGGAGAAGGGAAATCCAGGTTGGAAGTTAAGCCTGCCTCTGCCTCTGGCCACTTGTCCATTCATTCATTCATTCATTCATTCATTCATTCACCTCACTGATTCTGCCCAGTGCTGGGTGCTGACACATTTGAGAAGGCCATGCCCTTGTTCCCACCCTTTCGGAAATCTGGTGGCAAAAAGCCTTTGAAATGAGAGTAGTGAAGAAAAACAGAGAAAAACGGACTCTGTGACAGGGACCCTGTAGCAAGGGGTCTGAGCTGAGTTACCAGGCCTGAGTTCCAGACAGTGAGAAGAGCCAGAGTCCCAGCATACTGCAGGAGGCTGCCAAAGGGCAGAAGTAGGGGCACGCCGGCTCTCTGATCCCTTGGTGACGAGGTGGCACCTGAGTCTGCTCACTCTTCACTCCGACACTTCTGTTGCTGAGCCTAGTCCTGGGCCTCTTGGAAACCAAAGGAGTCGGAGTCCTGTGCAAAGGTCCTGAGGTAGAAGTGTGAGCCGAGAGGTGGGAAGAGTGGAGGATGGGTCAGAGCCTCCCTCCACTCAACTCTCTGCTCTTCACGTGAGAAGTGGGGGGGGGGGGACAACTCTAACCTCTGGCAGGACGGAGACGCTGGCCCTGTGCCCCAGGACACATGGCTGCTGCCAGGGGCTGGGCCTCAGCCCACTGTTTTCCAGAAATGACGCCTCCTGGCCAAGCAGGCCTGGGCAGCGGAGGCGGAAGTTTTTATTCTGCTTGTGTTGTGCGTGAGGCTGTTTATCTAACTTGGCCAGAGCCTGAGTGCTGGCCCTGCAAACACTCTCTTAGTTATGACACAAACACAGCGTGTTCACAGAAGAAGTATTTGAAAAATGCAAATTGGCAAAAAATTTTTTAAATGATGGCAAAAGAAAAATCGTGCAGCGGGGGTGGGGTGGGGAAATTGGGGGGCGTGCCAGGGACCTAAATGAACTAGGGCTGTCACCTGAACTCTGTGACACAGAAACACATCAGTCACAGGCAGAGACCCCAGAACAGGCCCCTCCCCATGGTTAAAGCAAAATGTTTCCGCTTTTCATAGTCATTGAAAACTGAGGCCCATCTCTGTACCAATATGGTACAGCCAAGATGAAATCTTGGCTGAGAAAGCAGGACACACACCAGAGATGAAAGATGCAGCTGTGGCTATGTGCATGTGTGCCTGGGTGTGCCCAGATGTGCATCAGTGTGCCTGGGCGTGCCTGGCTGTGCCTGGTGTTGTGGGATATGTGCACACTGTGTGAAGATATATTGCTGTGATTGGTTTACTAAAGAACTGAACAGCCAATAGCTAAGCAGGAGGCATGGACGGGACTTGGAGTCAGAGCGAGAAGAACTAGGAGATAAATCTAGGCATTTGAGAGACAACAGAAGACGCCACAGAGAAGTAGAATGAGTAGGACACACAAAATGAGAGAGGTAACGCCACGTGGTAGAATGTAGGTTAATAAAAATATGGGTTAATTTAAGTTATAAGAGCTAGTGGAACAAACCTAAGCGAAGGCTAAGCTTTCATAATTAATAATAAGTCTCTGTGTCATTATTTATGAGCTGGCGGCCCAAAGGAGAGTTCGATTACACCCAGGTGTGCCTGGGTATGATGGTTTGAATGAGAATGGCTCCCATGGGCTCATATGTTTGAGTACTTAGAACTCTGTTGGTGGAACTATTTGGGAAGGATGAGGAGGTGTGGCCTTGTTAAAGGAGGTGTGTTCCTGGAGGATATCTTTGCGTTTCAGAAGACACCGTCCCTTGTATATGCTCTGCCTCTCAGCTGTTCCTGCCACCATGCCTTTGCTCTGCTTTAACCCTTGAAACCAAATGAATTCTTTCTTCTTCAAGTTGCTTTGCTCATGGCATCCTTCCACAGCAATAAGAAAGTAATAGAAGTTGGTACTAGGAGTGCGTTATTGCTGTGACAGGCCTGGCCATGTTGTTTTGGGGAAGAATGTGGCAGACTTTGGGACTTTGGACTAGGAAAGTGGTTGAACCCTGTAAGCAGAGCTTAATGGGCGTCCTAGTAGGAGCTTCAAAGACTAGAGAGCAACGTGGGCCGTGGAGACCATTCGCATTATATTTTGGCAAACGGTGGGGTTGATTCCTTCCTACGTCCCAAGAATCTGCCTGAGGCTAAAGTAACAAACTCATTTATAAGTTGCCTTGGTCATGGTCTTTTGCCACAGCAATAGAAAAGTAATTAAGACAATGGTGAGCATGGTTACATACATGTGTTTGTGCTCCTGGGGTAGAGGAAACTGCCTTTGATGCTGCCCAGATGTCTGTAGGAAGACCCTGGCCTGGTGGCAGGATGAACAGAGGTGGCTACTGGATCTTCTCTTTGTCCCCAACACTCTGAGGACACCAGCTCCAGCTTTCTCCATTCCGGGCTTGTGTCCATCACTGCCTGTCTGGAAGGCTGGCAATGCCCTCCTTGGGCTGTGGTTTCCAAACAGCCTAGAGACACCTGCTAGATGCCTGCAGGAGAGGATCCACTTCACTCCTTCCTGTTGTTCTGCAGCTCGGACACAGGTGACATCTGACAGAATGGGCTGACTTACATTAAAGCAGACTTTTAGAAGAGCTTTGATTTTTAAATAAATTTACCCACTTACAAATGAGGAGACAGAGAATCTGGTCCCAGAGACAAGCGCCTCTGGGTCCCACTTCTCCCCCCTGAGACTTCCAGCAAAATAAGCATGCTTATGAAGTCTGTCTGTTAGGAACCTCTCACAGGGAACTTCTGTAGCCCCAGCCCTGACCCCTTAGCCAGGCCCCAGACCATGGTGAAGCAGCTTGGCTTCATTAACACATTTCTCAAAGCAGAAGGAGGAGAACCTCTCCAGAACCCCTCAAGCCCAAGCCTTGCTGAGCTGATTCAATGTCTAGAAGCTGGTTCATCACAGGACTCCACTGTTCTTGGAAGCTGTCAAGTTCTAGATAGGAAAACCTGACCCAAAATGGCTTTGTCATGATGGAAAGTGTTCCCTGTCCAAAGCCCTCAAGTATCAGTTGTGGGGGTCACAAGTCCTGCCTGCTAACAGGAGTGTTTCTGTCTCTAGCTCCATGCACTTCGGCCATTCTCACCCTGCTACCACCCTGGTTGCAGTTTGGAGGAAGGTGAGGGGCGACAATGTCTCCTCATCAGGAAGCCTTTGTGGCCACTCCCAGCCGAGAGCACCCATGCAACCAAATCCAAGAGGGATGAGGGAAGGTGTGCTGTTGGGCCTGAGCTTGCCACACAGGTGTGGGGCTAAGGCTGCTGGGAGAGGAGTCAATGTAGGCATTGTAGGTGCTTTATCTTGTTCTCTGACACACCATCCTCCCTGGAGGGCATCTGTCCTGACCCATGTTCTGTCCCTTCCTTGAACCAAGAGCCAATGTCTTTCAAATAGAAGAGGTATTGCCCTTGGAGGCACAGTTCTGAGCTGGGCCATTGCAGGCAGGCTGTGCTGTGTGACAGAGTTCCACTTAACCAACTCCCTCAAGCACTTGCCACCAGCCTGTCTCTGTCTTCCCATATGTGTCTGTCATTTCCAGCTATAGGATGCCGCCATAAGCTCCTCTGTGCCCTCAGTTCTCCTGTAGATGAAGTCATCCTCAGATTGGCCGCCAGCACACGTCTGAGGGGCTTAGTCTATCACTGTCCAGGCTGAGGCCAGCAGCTGCCAGGCTATGGTGGGCTTGGCTTTGCTCCGTAGGGCTTCTCATCCCTCTTCAAGGACTTGTGTGCTAAGGACACATCTGCCTGTTGTAGGGCAGCGGGAGGCATGGAGCATGGTACTGCACTGACTCAGGTCAAGAGTGAATGGGTTGGCTGAGCGACACTGTCCCCTTCCACAGAGGCAGGACCCTCGAGCCTGGGTGCAGAGATATTGTCCCTGCCATGGCATCTTCCTACACCTGTCTTCTCTACACACAATGGGGTCCCTGGAGTCTCCCTCCCCACTAATCTTTCCCAATCTTTGGTTTCAGACTTCCTTAGCCATTCCCCAGTATTCAGCTACCACTTAGCCCTGTCAGCCCTCAGACCGGCACGCCCCACCCCAGCCAGCTGCGGAGGCCACCTGCTGATCGGATAGATGTATCCAGGGTCCATCTTGAAACACTACAAAACCCCAAATCTTTCTCCTACTCTGATCCCCTCCTCTTGCATTCCCAGTGATGAGCACACTCATCTAAGGGGCTGCTGTGTCCAGACACCAGATGCCATCAAGTGTCCTGGTCTTTATGGTCCCCTCATGCTACTGTGGTCATTAGTAATGACCTTGGCTAAGCACTAGCCATGAGCCAAACCCAGGGCCCAAGTGTTACATATCCAACTTCCAGAATCACCCGGGGTGGGGGTGGGGGCACTGCATCAAGACTGTATATCTTGCCCACAGCGTATGATGTCTCTCAGAAGCTAGGTGACTGTCACTAAGTTGGCCGAAGTCCCAAGTCCCCAGTGTGAGATACTTAGCCTGGTGATGAACACTGAGCTCTGGAACAGACAGCCTCGTGGAGCCGCTATTCACCACCACACAGCAAGACTTGGCTGTGTTCACATCACGGGCCAGGTGGCACCCGGGGACAGAGAAACCTGAGTCCCTGGGAATTGGGCTCAAAAGCAATAAACAAATATTGAAAGTGTAGTGAAAGAAGTATTTCAGAGAAACAAAGCCAGGTGAGCCAGCGGCGTCTAGCACCGTGCCACTGCGTTATTTCAAAATTGGAGCTCGTCTCTGGTTAGAAGGTACTATGGGATGGGGAGAAGACTCGGAGGGTGAAGTGTTCTCTGAGGAAGCCTGAGGATGTGAATTCGAATCCCAAGAACTTAAACAGAGCTAGGCACAGTGGTTCACCCCTGTAAACCCAACACTCTCACAGAAAGATGGGAGACAGAGACGACAGGAGAACCTCCCCTGCTATAAACAACAAAAGAACATGTCTCAAATGAGGTGGGAGGTGAGGCTGTCCCCTGACCACACACATTCACACTAACACACATGAGCAGACTCACACAGATTAGAAGGAGAGGGAGGAACAATTGCAATGTAGTAAGATGGAGAAAGTTCAAAGGCCCTGAGGTAGGGAGGGCTTGGGAAGGACTTGTGCAGGACGAAGGAGGGCATGCTGGGCATGTGGCTTTGAGCTGGAGGGACAACGTGTCCAGACAGCTTCCCACAGAATCCCTCTGGCTGACATGGATAGCAGGCCATGTGCCGGATAGACCAGAAGCAGGAAGTAGGGTTTGCTTTTGCCTCTTGACACTCCCTTCACAGAGAGGACTCAAGGTTGACTGACAGTCTCAAAAAGCTCAGGAAAACCAAACAGGATTTTCAGGTTAAGCAGAGGTGGAAGGTGCCAGGTCCTTCCCTGGTTCCTGGTTCCCGGCTGGGCTGCCGCCTCCCCACAGCATCATGGGTGTTGACAGGAGTTCTGATGGGGCCTATGGCTGCCCCACCCTGTGCCCGGTGCCTGGGGATGTGCTCTGTGGTGTGAGTGCCCTAGCCGCAGTGGCTGGGGATGAGGGTGCTGACAACTGTGGACCAGAGATCAACTTTGGCCCTTTTACCTCTGCAGAGCCAAATGGCTCTATGCATGCCAGGTCCTGCTGTGACCCCTGCCTAGGGTCACTTATCTCATCCTCCAAAGAACAGCTTATTTATGTCTGCGGTTTGAGTCTGAAAACCTGTGACATCAGATAAGGGTTATACACACACACACACACTCACACACACACTCACACACTCACACACACACACACACTCACACACTCACACACACACACTCACACACACACACACTCACACACACACACACTCACACACACACTCACACTCACACACACTCACACACACACACACTCACACACACACACTCACACACACACACACGTGTGTGTGCAAACCAAATACCACTGCAGAGAAGGGAAACTGAGGTAGAGAAACCCTAGGCTGATTTGAGAGAGGGTCTCCAAGCCCTTCTCAGAATCTTCCTGTCCTCTCCCCCACCCCCCCCACTTGAGACAGGGGCCTTAAAGTCCAGGTGGCCTCCAATTGGCTTTTCAGCGGATGATAACTCCTGACCCCTGCCTGTGTTTACAGGTGTGAGTCACCCTGCCTGTTTGTGTAATACTGGGAATGGAACTCAGGTCCTCTTGGATGCGGGGCAAGCGCTCTACCAACTGAGCCACATGCCAAGCTCCTCTACCCCTCACCTGCCTTCTCTTTGTCACACTGATGTCATTTGGATGAACTTTGTATGTTTCACTTCTGGATTTGTCACTTGTGGTCCCTTGAGCTCAAGATCGTGGGGGTGGGATTGGGAACCCGGCTCCGCAGCTCAGCTCCGGTGGGTCTTGACGGATAGCCCTTTACCCAGCAACTGTGCACTTTGTAAAGTTCACTTTGCTTGTTAGACAGCAGCCCCTTTAGTCCTTTGGAATGGCTGATCACAGAGAGCTGGTCAGGGCCTCCGCAGGAAGGCTGGTTTGGCTTATCTGGCCTGGTGTGCAGGAAGTGGGTACCCTGCTCCCCATGGCGCGGTCAAGCCCGGAACCCTCTAGGTTCACAGCCTGGTCTGCCCTGTGGCTTCTAGCTGCCAAGACCTCCCTGCCTGGGACAGGTTATCTTTCAATAACAGGATCCTTCATGGGGGAGGGGCTCTGACCACAGGGAGCCCCAAGAAGACCCTGGTCAAACACAGCCCATTGGAGGTGAAATGTACCCATCCCCCCTGGTCCAACAGCTAAGAATTTTAAGTCATTTTTAAAAAGTTAGAGCCAGCTGTGATGATGCACACCTTTGATCCCAGCACTTGGGAGCAGAGACAGGTGGATCTCTGTGAGTCTGAGGTCAGCCTGGTCTACAGAGTGAGTTCCAGGACAGCCAGGGCCACACAGAAAAGCCCTGTTTCAAAAAGCAAATAATAATAGTAATAATTAAAGAAAGAATAGGGCCCATCCTCTTCATACACTGAAAACAAAAATCCCAGCCCAGGGTGGGGAGAGGGGAGCAGGGAAAAGATATGGGAAAGAGGATAGTTCACAGTTCAAGGTCATCCTTGGCTGTATATCAGGTTGGGGACCAGCCTGGGCTACATGAAGTCAGTGCCTCAGTAAACAAGACAGTGCATGCAGAGATTCAACGTGAAACTATCTGGCACTCTGGCTTGGCCCCCAAATCCTTGCCATAAGAGTCGCTCGGTTGAAGGTGGCTGAGGTTGGGACCTTTCGAGGGTTGTACAATCTGTCTTGCTTACAACTCTTCCTGCCACCAGCAGCTCCCCTGAAGCCTGGTCACTGTAGCTCCTTGACCTCATTGCAGCCCACTGAGGAGTCGGAGCTGGGGACTCAGCGCTGGGGAGAAGGACTTGTGCTGCCAGCCTCCTCTGCGGTGAGCAGCCATCATGCTCACTCAGGGCTCAGATGAGCTTCCTAGTGGGCAAAGGAAAAAGAGCAGAGAGAAGGTGTGTGAGCAGGTGGCTGCTTGACCTTTGATCTGCTTTGGGCAGAGGAGGGGGAAAGGGCACCCACTGGCCTCCTCTGACTGCACTGTAGACCCTGGGGGGGCTCTGACAAGAGCCAGTTAAATCCGCCCTCTGGCGCAGCTTCATCCCAGTCAGTCTGGGACCCCTAAACTGGGCCTTTGATTTCCTTTTGGGTTTTCCTATCAGCAAAGACCCAAGGCAGGAGGAGAAAGGGGAAATGTCCACCTCAGGGAGCCCACCCAAAGAGGCCACACAGGACTTGGAAAGGGGCTCCTGAGCACCCAGTCCCGCAGGAATTCCTGGCATGGGGCTTCTGGAGCCAGGAGTGAGTTGGAAACTCACCCTGGTAGGAGGTTACAACGGAGGCCATTTCTGCACCCAGAAGCCCATGGCAGTGTTGGCTCTGGCCCCATCCGCTCTACCTCTGACTTCAGACCACCCTTGCTGTACTCAACTGTCTTAGTGTCTCTCCAGGGTGTTCCTAAGGAGTAAACAGAACCTTGCTAGCGAGGCTTGGTGCAAGGCAGGCATTTGCTTCTTCGACAGTACAGGGAGCCCCCGGGCAGCCTCAGGAGGGGAGTCAGCAGACATGCCTGGGCCTGGAGTCCAGGAAGGTGCTATTGCTGAAGGTGCCCAGGGCCCTGCAGTGCGTGAGGTCAGGAAGCTGCCAGGTTCAGGCCAGGAGATGGTAAGTTCAGGGCAGCAGGCATATCCTTCACGTACCTGCTGGGATAGGAGCTGCAGACCTGGCTGAGTGCTCTGATCCTCGAGGGGCTATTGGCATCTAGAGGCATGGGCAGGGGCTTGAGGAATGGGTGTGTATGGGTGGGATTCTCCCAGCTCTGTCCTTTCTGAACTGTGTACACTATGAATCCCAGCCTCATTTTTTCCACCAATGAATTGGGGCCATTACAGGAGCAACTTGGGCTGGGAGTGTGGCTCCTTTGAGGGGGGTGATTTCCTGGTAAACCTAAAGCCTCTGGATTCTATGCACAGTGTCGAAAGGAGTGATTAGAGCCTGTAATCCCAGCACTAGGAGATAGATGCAGGAAGATCAGAAGGTCATCTTGGGTTATGTAGTGAGTTCAAGGTCAGGCTGGAATGCTTGAGACCCTGTATCCACAACAAACCAAGGCCAGCTGGTGCTCAGTGGATGGAAGCCGCCAGCCACAGAAGGCTGAAGAAGGCATAGGATGGGCCAAGAAGTGTAGCCACTCCCAGCTCTCAGGAAGCCAGCCTGTCTCCAGGCCTAGGCTTCTCCGCTGAAGATAGAGGCTAGCTTTGCCTCACATACCCCAAGTCTCCAAGGACAGACCCCTCTCCTGTCCCGAAAAGCATAGTGGCAGATGGGGACAATATAAGCTGGTAGGGGCCACTGGAAAGGCAGGGAGGCCACCTGAGGAGGGCCATTCAAGCAGAGGCTGAGGAGGGGTTTCCTATAGGGAAAGGCTGGGTAAGGTGGAGAGCCTGGGACATTCCCAGAAGGGAACAATGGATGTGGCACATGTGGCTTGGGCTGAGGAGAGAGCGCGCCATAGAACTTAGGTTCTGCCACTCATCTGTGGTACCTCTGGCCCCATGGGATTTCCTCATGCATGCTGTCATGCTCCTGGGGTCCAGGCAGTGCCTGCCATGCCCAGAGAGAGTTCTCATGACCCTCTCCTTTGCTGCCTGGCCCTTGCCCCCAACATCAGCCTGCTTGAATTTCTTCCTCATCTTGACTTACACCATCTGGAATTTCTCTTCTCAAATGCACAGTGGTGTTTTTCGTTCATGCTTTCCTTCACTCCCCCTGTCCCAAGAACACCTCTTGGAATCCACCTCTGATGGGCTCACCTTTGGGGGTGGGCAGAGAGGAGCAAAACCCCACAAAATCTCAGGCTGCCTCTTGAACATGGACTCACCCACTCACAGCCACCAACTCGGGACTCTTTCTCTACTTTCTTGGGAGGTAAGAAAAACAAAACTCAGAGAGGGGGAGTGACCTTCCAAAGGCCACACAGCCAGAGAATGTCCATGCTGGGCTTTGTTGTTCTTGTTTATTTGTTTATTTGGCGTGTGTGTATGTGTGTGTTTGAGAGAGAGAGAGGGAGGGAGAGAGAGAGAGAGATTTGGGTTTGTTTGTTTGGGGTTTTCGTTTTTAGGTTTTTTTTTTTTTTTTTTTTTGAGGATCTTTACTATGTACCCCTGTTTGGTCCCATTTAGTTTAGAACTTGCTAATGTAGCCCAGGCTGGCCTCAAACCCACAGAGATCTGCCTGCCCCTATCTCTCAGTTGCTGGGATTAAAGATAAGATCCACCATGCCAGCCGAAACTGGGATTTGAACTCACACCTGCCTGACTCCAGAGCCTTGCTTTCTACCTCCCTGGAGACTTCTGGGTTGACCACAGTCATGCACCCAACCAGTGGCAAGCTCAGAGGTCTAGCTGCTGATGCCTGGGAGCCTGGTTCCTTCCCGCCAGGCTTGGGCAGTGTGAGCTCTGCCCTCCCTTCCAGCAGCCTGGACTGGGAATGCCAAGTACACGGTCACTCTGGCCAGGGCTGATGGGAACAGGACGTCCTGGTCCTCCTGCCTGGCGGGGCCCACTGAGCTATTTTGGGCACGTTTATGGATGGGACATGGTGCCCAGCTGGACTCTCAAATCAAGAGGAGGTCCCAGAACCGGCCCAGGCTGGCTATGTCTTCATGCCCTTCCCTCCCAATAAACAGCTACTGTGAATACTGTGTCTACAGTCCATGCAGGGGTGAAGCCTAACCTGGATGATCCAAGAAAGCTGGGGATTCCCCCTTATATACAGACACAGGTTCACACAGACAACTGCATCCCCAAATTCTGGAGTGTGACCGTCTAGCCAGCAAAGCATAAGATATAGTAAGAACAGCTTTCAAACTTGGGCAAGTGTATCCCCTCTCAGCAATTCACCACAGTAGGTTAGATCAACCCCCAGAGATTCAGTTTCCCTGTCTGTCAATGGGATTGACAATAACCTTCACTCATAAAGAGGGGCTGAGATTTGGATTCGCACACAGAGCTCAGCCTGACACACAGCAAATGCTCAAATATTAAGATTCACTCCTGAAGCCCTGGCTGACAGCATCTGTTCAGAGCTTGGCACGAGCCAACACTGGCCAACATTGATGGGTTTTCCTGTCTCTTCACACCCAGCCATCCAGGGGGAGGGGACACACTCTCACGAGTACCCTCACTATCCTTTTGCACAGTGAGAAAATTGAGGCTTGGGTTGGGGATGTAGCTCAGTTAGTGCTTATCTAGCCTGCAAAAGTCCTGGTGGTGGCACATGCCTCTAATCCTGGCACTTGGGGAATGGGCTCAGCAGGATCAAGGTCATGCTTGCCCACATCATGGCTTCAAGGCCAGCCTGGGCTATGTGAGACTCCATCTCAAAACAAAAACAAAAAAGAAGAAAAACTTAAGGCTTGGAGGGCCAGCAAGATGGCTCCTTGAATAAGGGAGCTCGATATGCTTCCTGATGACCTGAGTTCAAACCCCAGAACCTGTGTAATAGAAGGAGAGAACCAACTCCCAAAAGTTGTCCTCTGATATTTGTACACTCACTGTGGTACTTGAGCACACACACACACAAATTTTTTAAAATTAAAGCTTGGAGAGGAAAATGTTTGCCCTCAACCCATCACATAGCAGCCATGGCGTGAGGAGCCCACCTTTGAGCTCAAGCTCTCAAGGGGGACTAGGCAGGCACTCATTCCAGGGCCTCACAGAACCTTGAACCCACGAGACCTGGCTACTGGCCGTGTGAGCCCAAGAGGTCATGCCATGTTGATCAGCTCTGCCATCCCTGGCTCCCGGGATGAGATTCTTGGACCTTGTAGTCTAGAGCACAAACAAGTGTTGCAGGGTACCTCACCCACCTACCACCACCTTTGTTTCCCTGGATCACCATCAGAAAGTCTCTTGGAAGCTGAGGGATTGTGGGCGAAGAGGTAACTGCATGGATGAGGGGGGGCAGGCAGGGGTAAGGGGGCTCTTGAGCCTGCTCAGCTCACCCTGTGGCCTCCTTAGCTGAGGGAAGTAACCTTTTGTGATCTACCGGGAAGATTTTCTAGCCTTCATTTTTTTAACCAAGGGATCTTCTCCAAACAGCCCACCCACCTTGGGCTCATCAAGGCAGAGATCAGTAGAAGAGCCTGTGCTTAGTGTGCTGAGGTTCCATCACTCATGCACACCCAAAAACATCTTCCAAAAGACCACCTTTCCCCCATGTCCTGGGCCTTTGCCCTCTGTTTCCACTGCTGATGCTTTCTCTCTACACTCCAGGACCCCTTCCCACAGCGACCCCTTCCAGCAGAATTGACCCCCCCCCCATTGCCATGACAACACAAACTACCTTGTGCCCCCTCTTGCCACCTTCACAGCCACCACAGCACCGACGCCAGCTTCCTTATCTGCTTGGATTCTGGCAGTTGGCTTCACGCCTGGCATCCTGGCTTCTGGCTCTACTCTACTGTACCTACAGTGGGAACAAATGTTTGAAAACCCTGCACGAGTCCCCTTGCCGCTTCAAACAAAGGCCTGTCTCTTCTCAGTGGCTGTAAGAGCTTGTATGAGTTGACCCTTGCCTACCTCTCCCACCTCATGGCTACCCACCTATCACTTACTCTGCTCAGCCACCCAGATCCTTCCAGTTCTGGAACCAATGGGCTAGCTTCTTGCTATCCTTTGTGCTCAGTCTTCTGCCACTGTTTGCCCAGTTCCTGTCCTCCCTTGCTGGAGTCTCTTGTCACCTCCTGGGAGATACCTTCTGGGACCTTTTGATCTGCAGCGCCACCCAAAGCATCCCCCTTGCCTTCTACTGTAGTCAGTTTCCCCTGGCAATCTCGTTGCCTGTTTCTCTGCACACTGTTCTTGTCTGGTTTGTGGCTAAACATTTAACAACTGGCCTTGGCAAAGGGAGCCCTGGGTTTTACACTTACTGATTTCTGTGATGAGAATAATTTGTTGTTTCCACCTGATAGAACAAAACGGGAAATGTGGATTACTCAAGGGTGCAGGAAGGGTGGGTGGGAACGACAGTGGTGTGATGGGCAAAGGAGAGAAAGAAGACCAGAAGGGGGAGGAGAAAAAGAAAGGGGTGGCACACTCGGGGATGAAGCAGGAGGAGGGTGCATTCAAGGCCAGCCTGTGACTTCAAGGAGCAGAAAGAGCCAGGCAGTGGCGGCGCACGCCTTTAATCCCTGCGCTAAGGAGGCAGAGGCAGGCGGATCTCTGAGTTTGAGACCAGCCAGAGTGAGTTTCAGGACAGCCAGGGCTACACAGAGAAACCCTGTCTCAAAAAAAAAAAAAAAAAACCGCAAAGCAAAACCAAAGGCTTTGAAAGAAGAGAATGTTATAGATTTGTGGAAGGGTATCCATGTTTTTAATTGTGGTGGATGGTGTTTGCTGGCCCTACAGGCTAGGAGCAGAGGTTCAGGAGGCATGGACTAGGGTCTCTGTCTAGTTTTTTCACTCCATTTCCCGAGTCCCAGAAAGGAGTGAAAGGGGGTGCACAGAATCTGGGTGCAGGACAAGGCTCTGGGCTGAGCCCACTCCACACACGAATCTTACTTGGCTCTCAGAGCATCTCAAGTATTAAGGCTGGGGCTGGGGCTCCTCTGGCAGAGTGTTGTCTAGCATCCTCAGCACCAGGTGGAGGCTGAAGGATGAGAGATCAGGAGTTCAAGGTTATCCTTAATTACCCAGGAAGTCTGAAGCAGGCCTAGCCCATGTGAGACCAGAGACAGGAAGAGAGAAACTAGTTACATGGAGCATCAGATGAAGTCAAAGAGCAGGCTTCATCCCCACTGGAAGGGAAGAACTGACTCCACAAAGTTGTGGAGTGTGTGTTATACACACACATACACACACACACTGTGACACATGACCCCAATCACATTACACACACGCATGCATATGCATACACACACTCGTGTACTTCTTCATTTAAATAACACTTTTAAAATACTTTATTTTCTCTATTTTTGTTGGTTGGGGATTTGCAACTTTGAGAGAGGTGACAAGGTAAAATGGATTGCCAGGCAGGCTACAGATGAAATAAGTCTGAAGCCCCAGAAGCAGCAGGATTGCCGTGGAGAGCCACCAAGTGTCACAGCTCAGAGCTCTCTGGGTTCTGGGGGCGCCATTATAGAGCTAGCACACACACAGGCACACACACACACACACACACACACACACACACACACACACGCGCGCGCGCACACACCCTCCCTGTGGAGTGGGTCTATATGTCAGCAACAGGAGTAGGGCTGGAAGCTGGAGTCATAGGTCTCTGGTGACGGGTGACGGAGGCAGAAATGAATCCCTCTGCCTGCAGCTACTGGTCCTGGGGACGGCTGGAGCGAGCTCCTGCCTGGGCAGAAACCTTGGGCTTTAGGGGGACAGTGGCCAGTGGGAACTGGAGCCACAGTCTGAGCTCTTTCTATCTTCTTCCCCTGTAGTATTTCCAAGCAACCATGTTCTTTGGGGGCGGGGTTGTTTGTTTGTTTGTTCTGTTCTGTTTTTTACCATTTGAAAAGGTGGTCAGAGAGATGGCTCAGCAGTTAAGAGCACTGGCTGATCTTCCAGAGAACAGGTTCGATTCCCACCACCTACGTGGTGGCTCACAACTGTCTCTGACCCCAGTTTCAGGGACTACAACACCTTCTTCTGGCCTCCCTGGATAACAGGCATGCATGTAGTACCCAGACATAGATGCAAGCAAAACTCTCATACATATAAACTTTAAATAAAAATTTAAAAAATGACTTAGCATTTTAAAAAAGTTTCCAGCATTTAAAAGTCAAGAAGGTTATTTTGCACAAACTCTCCTAAACTAGGTATGATGGTATGTGTCTGTAGTCACAGCACTAGGGAGGTTGATGCAGGAGGAATGTGAGTTCCAGGATACTCTAGCAACTTAGCAAGATACTATCTCAAAAACAAAACAAAAACAATAACTACCCCCCCCAAATGGGTCTAAGCTTACAGATTCTCTGGGCTGTTTGGCTGGTACCTCCTAGTCATGGCCTACTACTGCCTGTCAATCAGGGCAGAAGCTGGTAGATGCCTTCCCTGGAGTTTCATGATGGCCCCCTCAATCACAGAAATCAAGAAGCCACGTGGACAGTTGGTGTCATCTCACCCCCTATCTCCAGGCTGGACATTGTCCCTGTCAGACAGTGAGTGCCTTGGGGACAGACTCTGGGGCCTTTCTTCCACATGATGCCAGAACATAGTGGGCCTGCAGGTCCTGGTATTCCATTAGATGCCTGCTGCTCACTAGGCTACAGTAACTGGTACAGCCCAACCCAGTCCCGGCTGGAATGTGGCAAGAATAGCCAAGGCCGGCGTCTAAAGACACTGTAGAGTCTGAGAGGTGACAATCAGGGCTCAAACTGGCATGGACAGTGCCCAACTCGGTTCCACAGCCACCAGCTGGGGTTGGGATCAGCCTGTCTTGGACACACCAGTACTGTGCGTAGAAAGAGCGGTGGTGACACGGCCTAAAACAAATAGAAGTCAAAAGTCAGACCTGCTGCTGGACCTCACTGTGGTCCCCACACCAAAGCCCGTAGCACAGGGAGCCTGGGCTGAGAGGCCTCCCTGCCCTGTAGCCTTAGGAGCCAGAGTGTGCCCAGCCCTCCAGAGCCATAGTTAAAAATAACCATGGGGGGGGGGGACAGTAATCCTGCAGCTGGGCTTGGAAGGAGCCAGAGCTGACCCAGCTCCCACTGGGTGCCATGCGCTTCAGAGGCATGCGCTCATGGGACTGTAATGGCCTTGCGGGGGAGGGGGGGAACTATCCCAAATGGGGAAACTGAGGCTCAGGAACAGGGCTGCCTCTGTTCCTGGCCTCCAGTGCTCAACCTGTGCCTATGAGAACATCAGCTGGGGACATGTCACCTAAGGCCATGAGCAGGTGAGCTAGATCCCTCTGGTTCAGACAGATTGGGAAGGCAATCCAAGGGAGGGCTGGGGTGAGAGAGAGAGGCTCTGAGCCAGGGCAGGGGTGCAGGGCAGGAAGAGCCTCACGGAGTAGCAAGGGAGAGATGGGGAGGGTGATCCAGCAAGTGTGACAGCCCTGGGGCTAGATCCTACCCAGCATGTATGCAGAGGAAGGAAAGGACGCAGGGGTGTGAACCTTCACATAGGACGGGACCCGCCTCTGTGATAGGTGGGGGCCAGGGAGAGCTCAGCAGAGCGAGGTATGGCTTGACCTGGGCTCTGAAGGAAGCTCTCTGATGCGTGTGAAGAAGGCAAGGTTATGGCTGCTGGAGTCAGGCACAGGGTCACCTGTCACCTGCTGCTCGGCTAAAAGGGACAGGAACCAAGAAATCTGGGTGGCTCCAGTTCTGCGGAGTACTGGGGTAGTCTCCATCTTGACAAGGCTTTTAAGAGCATTTTATCATTAGTGTGGAAAAGTATGTGTGTCTGTGTGTGTGTGAGAGAGAGAGCAAGAGTATTGTATGTATGCGTTTAATGTGCGTGTGAGTGTTATGTATGTGCAGATGGTATGTGCATGATGTGTGTGTGTATGATGTGTGCGCACGACACCTGTGTGCATATGATGGGTGTGAGCCCGGGTTCCACCGCCCTCCTGTGGAGGTTAACTCTGGGGATCCAGTTCTCTCCTTCTATCCTGTGGAGTTCTGGAACTAACTCAGTTTGCCATCTTGCCAGCCGGGAGCCTTCATCTTGCCAAGCTGCCTGAGCAGAGGGGGTGCCCGGAAGTCTTTCTCCACCTCCCAGGACGTCTACCGCCACGGTGACCCTGTAGGCTTCACCTTCCTGACACGCCCTCCAGGGTTAGGTCCACACACCCCCCATCCTGTCCCTGGCCTTGTAAATGCCCCTTGTAAATGTGTCAGTCCGTGACTGAGCCAGCGATCCCTTCTTAGTTCCTGGATAGCAGCACACCTGTCCATAGGCCTTGCCACAGTACCTGGAGGGACCCTGGCCTTTGATACTCATGGAGTCATGATCACACAGGCAAGTGATCCCGTCTGTGCTCCATTGACCAACAAAGGAACAATGACGTGGTGGCCCATCTAGGACTGCACAGTACAAAGGTGACGCAGATTTGGCCTTCAAGCTCCTAGCCCCACACTGACTAGGAGGAGCCCCTTCCAGCCTTGCAGAGCCTGGGTGGGCTGGGCTGGGAGGGGCCTTCCACACTCCTCTCCCCATGCTAGCAGCAACTCTGAACTCTGAGTGCCCGCCAAGACCTAAGGTGGACTCTCCAGGTGGGAACCAAAACTCAGGGAGGGGGGTTGCGTCTGTATCACCTCACAGATATGCTACGCACACACCGCCAGAGCGCATTTGGGATCAGGGGCCCAGAACCCTCCTACAGGCCCTCTCCATACTTCCTGAATTGTCTGTGGCCCACTCCTCCATGAATGAATGAATGAATGAATGAATGAATGAGAGATCAGCCACCATGTTGGGGACACTCAAGGCAATAGCTATGTGTTCTTTTCTTCCAGCTGCCTGGCCCAAGGCAAGAGAAAGACCAGGGAGAGGCAGGGGCCATGACCACAAGTTTATAAAGGCTGGGGCTGCCTTGGCTCTTGCTGGGGGGGGGTCTAGGATATAAGATCAGCTCAAAGGAGAAAGTGTATATGGTCCTGGTGCTTGGGAGAGCCCCCTTCTGTCCCTGGGCCTCAGTTTCCCCTCCAGGAAAGCTGTTGTAAGGTGGAGGACTCTGCCTCTGCACAGCTCACTTCTAGGCCAGTCACTTTTGAACATGGACTAAGAGTGACACCCAGTGAGGTACCAGTCCTAACCAAGGTCACAGCCGGGAGGAATGGAGTGGTGGGTGGCCCCGAGTTCTCCCACATCCTGGACTGGTCCTTCTCTGCTGCTAGTAGCACAGACTTGTGTTTTATTGAGCACTTCCTGTGTGCTGGAATGATTCAAGATAATGCAAGGATTAAACATCATTAATCTTTACCCGAGTGGGAAGGGGTGTGCCCCTCCCCCTCAGACATAAAGAGACATGGATCTGAACACAGCTACGGAGCCAGGCGTCTGAAAAGCCTCTCCCACCTTGGATAGACCGGCTGAAGCTTTGGTTTTAAATCACAATACACCCTGTCAAGCATTCAGCATTACTGGTTGGTGAGAGTGTGGAGAAACCTCTAGAGATAGGCAGGGTTTTCCTGTTCCGGCCACAGCGTGCAGTCCCACTGGATTCCATTCCTTCCCTCTGTCACCCCCTCGCCTCTCCTGGTAAGGTTCGGGAGGGCGGAGGGCAGAGGGCCAGAGCAGTGGCCGGGCAGAGTGCCCGCAGGGTATCAGGTTTCCTGGTCAGCCACCTTCGCCCCTGACCAGTCCTGTCTTTCCAAAACAGAACATTCAGTTACCGCCTGTCCCTGGGCTCCGCTGCCCTTGTGCCCTGACCTCGCTTCCTGCCTGCTGTCCTGGGTTTTCCCAGTACCTTGTCACTAGCTGACATCTCACAGGAGAATGGAATAGAAAACAAGGGCAAGGAAGGAGGCTCCACCGAGAGATGGGCAGACGCTGACAGAGAAAGGCAGAGGCCGAGAACGAAAGGGGCAGAAAGTGAGAGAGCAGCCCACCATGCCCCCTGTACCCCAAGCTTCCTCTCACCTGTAGCCTAGTCTCCTCCAGCTCCCTCTCCTTCCTCCGAGGCTTCAGCCTTTCCTCCTAACACCCCCCTGACGGTGTCCTGTTCTTCACCGAGGGCCTTCACTTAACCAGATCCTGATCATTCCTCCTCCTCCAGGAAGCCCTCCCTGCCTGCTGGGGACAACATTCTCCATGTGTGGCTCCGTGTGTGGCTCCATCCCCTCTCCTGGGCATCCACCTCTTAGGGGGAGACATCACACCCCTGTGCTCACCCTGCACTGACCCTGGCACAGCCAGGCACTCAGTAAATGCTAGAGCGCAGTTATCTGTGTTCCAGGATGGAGTCACTGTGTGAGTTAGGGTCTTCTGTGTCCCCTCTGATCCCAGGAAGGCATGATCAGTCTGTTGTGTCCCTGTTCCCTCAGTGCCTGGCAGAGCAGGCACTGAGACATCGCCACAAGGGATGAACCAAAGAAGCAACGAGCGAATGAGCGGGTGAATAAATGAATGAGCACGGCCGCCCCAACCATCTGCGGGACCTGAATCATATTTTCACCCATCTACATGAGGTTCAAGTGCCTGCTGTTGTCCTTCAAGTCTGAGCCCAGGCCCCTGCCAGGGCCCCTGCTGTGCCCAGGCGTCCTCAGCCAGGGTCATAAGTCATGTCACTGAGTTGTTTTCATGGTTAGCTGGACTATCAAGACAAACGGGACATAGACACACAAACAACCTCAATGTCACCAGTGGACCTTGGTCACTGTGGGACAGTCTCCAAGGCCGGCAGGCAACTGGTCTCAATGGCCCGCCCCCTCCTGCCCAGGACTGGTTGGTCAAGAGAGCCCCCTGGACCAGGACTATCATGTCCTCCAGAGGAGGAAAGAGGGGACTAGGGACCCTGGGGGTGGGATGGGATGCAGAACAGACCTAGCTCATCACTTAGTTCAAACTGGACCCTACCCCTACTTCTTAAAACTTCCTTGGTCAGTCTGCTGCTGTGTTCAGGATACAGCAGCTGGGATTGTCTCTCTATGGACTCAGAGTCAGTTAAGGAGCTCAAATAAATCGACAGACACCTAGTGAACGCCTGCCCCATGCCCAGGGCCTGCCATGAGCCTCTCCACGGCCATCCTCTGTGGTGGGAACCAATGTCACTACCCTTTCACAGAGCTCAGGGATGTAAAGTCACTGAGTCTAGGTCACACAACAGAGAAAGAGGAGGCTAGATTCCATCCAAGCTCAGTGTGAGCCCAGAATCCGTAGTTCAGGGAGTCTGGCTCCCCAGTGACCGACTGACTGGGGAAGTGAGTTTGCTGGGGACCCACTGATCAGGCTCCGGTTGGCTCTAGGCCCCTCTCTTCACCTCTGACACAGATGGTAGCAGCACTGTCACCAAGTAAGTGGACCCATACAGGCACTCAGCGCAGAGCCGCCCGTGCCAGGCTTCCTCCAGCTCCCTGGTGCAGACAGACACTGTGCTTGCCTTCTGACACAGGACTGCAATGAAAAGGGGACATGGTCAGAGACCAAGGCCTACGCCACGGTGCAGAGGCAAGATGAGAGGGGAGGTGCCACCCTGAGGGAATGTCCACGTGCACTGTCAGACAGGGATGCCCAAGACCCTCGATGATGGGGGCAATGTGCCCAGAATGTGTGTCTGAGCAAGGTTTCATCACACACTCTGACCTGTGGGGTCCTGATTGGGGAAGGGTGTCCACACCGCCACTCAGCAGCTTCCCTGGTTCACCCAGTCTGGACCAGTTTGGCCTCCAGACATTGCTGAAGATCCCTGAGAACAAAGCAGCCTGGGCTCAGCCCTTGGTTTAAAATTCACTCTGTGCTGGGCACAGATGCTGCCACTGGTATGGACCACCCTCAGTATCAGCTCCATTTCTGGCAACTGCCACACAGACACCAGCTCACAGGAGTGGCAGGCTTGCAGAATGATGGGACCGGTGATGAGTCCTAAGCGCCTTCCGCAGGCTTCTGCACACTCATAGGCCTGCTGTCTGTGACTGGAGAGCATGCCGTTTCTTCCTTTCCCACACAGCTGTCTCAGCTCACTGCAAGATGGAGCTCATATCATGAACCGCATCTAAGTGAACATATCACTGCCTGCCATTTCTTCCTCCCTCCCTCCTTTCCTTCCTCCCCTTTGCCACCCACCCCCATCTCTCTTCCTTTCTTTTTGTGAGACAGTGAGCCCTTTCCTTTGGGAAACTCAGCTCACCCAATTGGAGAAAAATCTGTAACATCATCAAAGAAAAACCCATAAAAGAAGGTAAAATTAAAAGCAGAAAGAAAAAAATACTGTGTCACTTTAAAGGCCAGTTTTACCTCTGGCCACTTCATGCATTTTGAAGTTCTAATCATTTAAAAGCTTCTCTTTATGTGTTTGGGTGTTTTGCCTGCATGCATGTTGTCTGTTCACTGCATGAGGATCTCATGGCAGCTGAGGACAGAAGAGGCTGTCTGATCCCCTGGAGCTGGAGTTACAGGAGGTTGGGAGCTGCCATGTGGGTGCTGAGAAATGAACCTGGGTCCTCTGGAGGGGCAGCCAGTTCTCCTGCTGACAGAGCCATAATCTCTCCAGATCCCATTTTGAAATTTTATTAGAAAGTTGCAACCATATTTATAAGAACCCCCAAGCCCTTCTGTCCCCCAAACTATACAGTAGTGCCACGTGATTAGAATTTTCGTAGTGTGTTGCTCTGGTCTCCCTTCACGTCAGGAATTCCAAGTTTTGCTAGATTATGGGACATTCCAGAAAAAACTACACTACCCAGCCTCCCTTGCAGCTGTGCGTGCCCTCGTGACTATGTTCCAGCCAACAGAATATGAGTAACTGCCAAGCCCTGTCTTTAGAAAGGAGGCGTCTCTTCTTCCATACCGCCTTCTAGCTGGAAGGCCGATGTGATGATGGCTGGAATCTGTGTGGCTATCTTGAGCCAAAGAGGAAGAATAGAGAAAAGAGCCGTCCGTCCCCATTGAACTCAGGAAGCCATTCGGCCAGCCTCGGCGCCATTCTCCACTTTATGTAAAGGAGGAAGAGTGTTCTGGGAACCTGGCATCTGGTTATTTGGGGTTGTCTGACTGAGTGGTGGCCTGAATCTTAAGCATTTTGCTGTTACATTTATGAAGACTCAGCTTTTATCATCGCTTTTAGTGATTGCTTCCTCTGCTCAGGACCCCAGAAGGACTGGTAGCCAGAGAACATGAATATCCCAAAGCTGTCCATGTCTGTCCCCAACTGCACCCACAGCAATTCACCCTGTACCCAAGCCCCCCAGCACAGATGGTCATAGGGCCTAATCTTTGAAGCTGAGACAGGGTTTCCCATGTTCCAAATCATTGTCTCCTGTGAGCTCTCACAGCGTCCATTTCTCAGTAATTCTTGAATATAGGATCCTCCATGAGAAGTCACTGCCCATGATGGCCCAGTGTCTGTAAGAGGCAATAAAAGCCACCACCCTAGCCTGAGGAGCCTCAGACACCAGTCCGGGTGCAGCGGAGGCCTTGCCATGAACTCTGGTAATGGGACACAGGGTCCTGTCTCCTGCTCTTGTAATTGTCCAAGTAGGAGAGGGGAAGCTGTGTCACTCCCGTCCCGAGGCAGGTGGTCTCAGAGAAGCCATAACTTCTAGCAACCTCATACAGTGGAGGGAGAGGCCAGCCACATACCCCCACCCGGTCCAGTGTGAGGGGAGCTTGACTCTGAGAGAGTTTCACAGTCCTGACAGCACCACTTGCCACAGAGTCTGGAGCCAAACAATGGCAGCCATTTGGGGCAGAGCTGGGATGTGGCTGAGCAGGGAGGGCCAGCACTACAGGGGGTTCCCCCTGTCATTCCAGCACTAAGAAGAAGGATCAGAAAGAAGTTTAAGGTTGTCCTCAACTGCAGGCTGTGTATGATGCCAGCCTGAACTACAGGACACCCTGTCTTAGAAGGAAAAGAAGTAAATGATGGGCAGGTTGGGATCCCAGAGAGGGTCTGGGGGCTATGGGCCCCTGTATTTGTTACTCTTCCCATGTGGCCATATTGAATATATTGCTTTCGATGCTTCTCACTATGATTGTCTCTGAAATTGTCCTGTTAAGGCATGTCACAGCCTCCAGGCTTTGACCCCTCCACATCCCCTGGGGCTGGGTGGCCTCTCTGCCACCCTCATAGCTAACGTCTCTGATGAGAGGACTCGCGGCTGGCAAAGCCTTTCAGTATCTGTACCCACAGCGCAAGGGAAGCTGGGAAAGTGAGTCTTCTGGCATCTCTCAGGGTAGGGGAAACTCCCTTAGTGTGGGCCAGGTGCTGGAGGCCAGGAAGTGGGGCAAAGGTCAGGTCTCCAGTAAAGGCCTGGCTGGGCCTGCAGAGGAATGTGGGAAGGTTCCAGCTCCTTCCCTGTACCTGAACATCCAGTGTTACCTCTCTTCCACTGTAGTCAGAGGCAGTACAGAGAGAGGTGACGTGTCTGTGTCACCCTCATGGCTCACCTAGCATTTTAAGTCTAAGGGAGAGCCAGGGCCTGGACCAGCTGGCAGCCTTAAGTCACTAGGAGTCCTGGCCTGCATGGGCACTCAAGAGTTAGAGCAGGTAGATAGAGACCATTTCCCTTCCGAAACGCAGATGTATCTCCCTCAAGGCTCCAGGATCAGCTTTTGTCTGTTGGGTCTTCCTTCCATGGGAGAGAAAAGAGCAGGATAAAAAGAAAGTCCCCAGCTCAATCCCAGGCAGAGGCAGGTAGAACTTTGTGAGTTTGAGGGTAGCCTGGCCTAAAGAGCGAGTTCCAGGACAGCTAGGGATGTTACACAGACAAACCCTGTCTCAAAAACCCAAACAAACAAACAAACAAAGGGCCCCAAATACTAACATACTATAGCATCTCATGCTACAAGGGCAGGAAGAAGGAATATCTACAACCCAACAGAAGATGCCAAGATGCCCATTTGAAACAGTGGCTGGTAAATCCTCTCCGAGAAGATGGCATTTGAGCAAAGACCCAGAGGAGGTAAGGGTGTGAGCCCAGCAGCCAGTGCTCCAGCAGAAGTAGGCTGGGGTCAAACAGGTCAGCCAGCGCAAAGGCCCTACAGTAGGAACAGGTGAGGCACACGCCATCCTTGATGAGGCAGCCAGGGTTATACCCAGGTTCAAGACTCCAATGAATCGGGATGCAGTAGGAGGACAGCTCTTTACTCGGGCTTCTGTGGAAAAACATGCTGTCAAGGCTGACAGCAAATCTTGTCCCAGGGAACAATGGGCATTGGAAGCAGGGAAACTGTCAGGCTGGCCGGAGGGCTGGGGCACAGAGGATCATAAGGAACTTATTAACAATCCCTTATTAACAATCCCTGTTTGAAAAAGCACTTCCCAGTGTGGGGCAGAAGAGGCTCTGGCTGACTTCAAAGAGATGTTTATTGTGGTGTCCCCACACTGGCAGAGATGCAGAAAGATGCACCCACGCCGGGCCACTGAGAGAGTTGTAGGTTGGGGATGTCTTTAGAAAACGTACGCATTCATCCATTCTTTTCTTCAGAAAATATTCATTATGGACTTGTTGTGTCTGTGGGCAGCATCGTGGCTGTCCCTGTCTCCTGTGACTACAACAACTGCACCAGACACAAACATCACAGGCTGGCGCTGGAACAGCATTTCCTCATCCAGTGAGGGAAGAGGCGCGCCAGGACGCTCTCCAGCATGTGCATGGACAGTAAGATCACAGCTGAGCTGTGTTCTTCACGCTCCTCTTAGTTTTATATTGTCATATGGAGGGTCTCAGAAACAGTGGCAATATGGAGTCAGACCCTGGAGGTCACGTGTCTGATGATGCTGTAGAAGTGGGAAGAACCTGAGAACTGTTCACTGGCAAGAAGGAAACGCAGTCTGGGGCAGTTGGAGACTCGGTTCTCACAGGACAGGCTTCGGACCCCTGACCAAGTTCAATAATACCAGCAGGCATTTCAGGAGAGACTGTAGGCAGCCATCCAGGTTCTGTTTTCATCAAAAGTGTAAAGCCACAGGAAGATCTCAAAGAAAAACATTAGCTGAGGGCTGACTACATGGCTCAGTGGGTAAAAGCCCTTGCTGAACAAGCAATCAGGACCTGAATTCAAATCTCCAGAACCCAACTTAAACAAAAGGAATGGCTATGCACTTGCCTCTAGTCCTGGCACCGTGGGACATGGGAGATGGGAGGGTCCCTGGGGCCACTAACCTAACTCTATGTTCAGTGAGAGACCCTGCTCCAAAGGGGACAAAGTAGAGCATGGGGAAACAGGATACACAAGGTCCTTCTCTGGTCTCTGTGCACGGGCAAACGCTCACATACAACACACACATACACACACACACAAACATCTGCCCATACATACATACATGTTACACATACATACACTCACATCCACACTCACACATTACACACAATGTACATACAAACACACACATATACACACATACACATATACCCACAATACACAAGCACACACAAATGTACACACATACATATACACGCACTCACATACTCACAAACACACATGTGCACACATACATACTCACATACACATATACACACTACACAAATGCATGAACGTGTGTGTGCGTAGGTACACATTACTAAGCCACATTTCCATGAAAACCACAGAGTGTGTTTCTAAGCTGCCCCATTTGTCTTCTGCCTCGTTTGTTTCTCTCATGCTTCAAAGAAGAATAAGATGGGGGAAGGAAGTCTGCAGCACACACGGGCCAAACACACGGAGACCCGGGCCTTTTGGAGAGCATGGCTCTGTCCCTCCCCCAGCGGCATGGGAAACAAAGCCACTGGCTGGGTTTCACCCAAATCTGAGTCTGATGCCTACTTTACCATGAGGAAGCCCAGGGGCCCTGACTGCTCTCCAGTGGAACCGCAGCTGCCTTGGAAACACATAGAGATATGAGCAATAAACGCCACGTTTTAAAAGCACTTATTTGGGGGCAGAGAGATGGCTCAGCAGTTAAAAGTTAAAAGGGGACCCGAGTTCAGATCCCAGCACCCAGGTCAAGAGACTCGCAACTGCTTACACCTTCATTCTGGGGGACCTAACGCCCTCTTCTGGGCTCTTCAGGCCTGTGTGCTCACACGCGCACATATGTGCACATCCACACAATGCACACACACATGCACACATGCACTCACACACACACGCTCACACACACACACACAACTTTAAAACAAGGCTTTATAAAAGTCCTACTTACTTAACCTATGGTGGACTGAGACCAGAGGCTGGACTTGGGAGGGTTTCCCACTCAGCAGGTCCCTATTTGGAATCTGAAAAGGGGCCCCTTCTGCATGGGCCCCTGAGGCATGCATGACTACAGCCTGTCCTGGTTCTCCTGGAAAAGCAAGGCTTAGACAGGGAGGGTTTTGAACCCCTGCTTGCCAGGCCTTCAGGATCTGCAGGACACTTGGTGAGAGCTACCTTGCCCTGCAGATGCCTTGCCAGCCTCGTTTTTACACAGAAGTGAGGCTCAGAGAGTCTGTGTGACTTGTCCAGTGCCACACAGCCAGGACAAGATGCTGCGTAGTCTAACTCGGTGGGTCCAGCAACAGCCAGGAACTGAGGATCCACAGAAGAGAAAGAAAAAGCCAGCAACAACCGGTAGCCTGAAGCTCCACTTACAGGCAAGGCAGGCCTTAAGCACTGCCCCTCCAGGGCTGGCAGGGGCTGAGGTGGAGATCAGCTGGGGGACTGAGAAGCTGAGCTCCTCCGCCTGCCTGCCAGGCAGCGTCCTTCCGTCCTTCTGTGGATGCTGGCCAGGCCCTGTCTGACGTCAGGCTCTGACCAGGGACATAATGTGCTGGCATGGGGACAAAGGCTGAGTGCAGAGGCAAGGTGGGGCCATCCAGGGAGCCAGCAAGGGGGCGGGGGCAGAAGAAGAGATGGGCTGAGAGGACATGGAAAGAGACGAGGAGGCACAGACCGTGTGGATGGGGTGTGTGTGTGTCTGTCTATCTGTCTGTGGCGGGGGGGGGGGGCAGCAAAAGAACCAGACTGAGAACACAAGCGATATAGCAGAGAAGCCAGAGAGCACAGAGGGAAGACGGCCCAAGTGAGAGACTACAGCCCTCACACTCTGTCTAGCTGTCCCTGTGACCTGCCGTTCACCTCTGGGAGCCTCATCCAGGCCTGGGGATGACACAGTGTCAGAGCCTCTCACATCTGGACAGGGGACAGAGCCCCTGTCATGATGAGGAGGGAGGCACCATGGAAAAGGCTTTGTCAGGGCCCTGCATGCAGCAGGTGCTCGATAAAGTACAGGCTGTGGAGGTAAAGGGACATGACAATGGCCCCTTGGGGAAGGAGGTGCCTTCTACAGCCTGCGTGGCGGGGGTGGAGGGGGCTCTTCTGATCCTGTGGCTTCAACATGAGGCCATGGTGCAGACCTTGGCCTGTCTGGCCTGCCTTGGGTACATACATACAACCTCCTGCCTCTGGTCTCAAGAAGGCCACAATCTCAAGGCCACCACGTCACCCAAGCCAGGCAAGGCCAGGCCCGGCCACTTCCGGCCTTCCAGCCACATCATCCCTTATATAGCTTAATTATTAAATCCAGCAGGGTTGAGGGGCTGAGCTGGCTCCTCCGAGTGTCTGAACATGCTCAGGGATGCAGGACCCCCAGGGCTCCCAGGACGACTTGCAAAGGTCACTCTCTGCTGCTTTCACACTGCCCCGGAAGCCTTTGCCCTTCTCCTCCTACTCCTCAGAATGCCCTTTTCCCGAGTTCCTACTGTGTGCGGAGTGAGCTGCTAGCATGCCGTTTCTCAGACTGAGTTGCAGTCAGCTTCCTCGGGGGAAGAAGAGCTGGTGTCCCCTGAACAGCCTGCCTGCTGGCCGTGTCTCCCCATGGGCCATGATGATGTTACCTCATGGCTGCAGTGTTGCCAGGGCTGTCTGTGGAACAGTTTGAATTGTTCCTACCCTACACACAGGAAGCCCCACCACAGAGAGTCCTCCAGCTCCCGAGATTGGAGTGCCAAGGTTGAGAACTCAGCTAAGAAGTGAATTTCATCACAGTGTCCCCTTCATGGCCGTGGAAACTGAGTCACAGGAAGAGGGTGCCACTTGCATAAGAGTCCCACTCTATGTCCAGTTTCCCCCTCTTCATCATATGGCTCCACTGCCTAGTCCGCAGCAAAAGCACCTTGCATTCTCCAATCCGGAAGTCTTTGCCAAGAACATAGGATGCCTTGTCATCTGTCACTCATGGGAACTGGGCTTCCATCACAGGCTAAGGACAAGGCAGACTGGGTGCCAAGAGCCTCTCCGTGAACCTCTATTTCATTGCCAAGGATTGACGGACATTCAGAATAGACCATTCACAGATTCCCAGTCAAGGATTTCCTCATCACCTACTATGAACAAGTGTTTCTACTATGTGCTCCTACTATGTGCTCTGTCCTCAGTGTTAGAGACCTAGCAGCAAGATGGACAGAGCCAGCCCTGCTGGGTGCCCAACCAGGCCACCAGAGTCAGGTGGGGAGAATGGGTCATAAGCAGGAGGTCAGGTGCCATTGGGATTGCACCGGACGGGGCTGCACATGACCATGAGGAGGGGCTTAGGCTCCCTGAGGGTGAGACCCCTGAGCAAAAGGACAGTCATGCATGTGTGTGCATGAACATGTGAAAGCCGGAGGCCAACCTTGGTGTCCTTCCTCGGGCATCATCCACCCTGTTTTTTGAGATAGTGTGTCTCACGTGTCTGGAATGTGCCAAGTAGGCTAAGCTGCTGCCAGAAAGAGGAGCGCCAGAATCCTCCTGTGTCCGCCTCTCTGGTGCTGTGCTCAGCTCTCTACAAAGACTCTTGGCAAGCCCCTCACCCACTGACCCATCTCCCCAGCTGTCACCCTTTATCAGGCATTTCTGGGTGCTGTTTCCAGGAGAGGAAGGACCTTGTCCATCAAGTGAGTCTCCAGCCTCTAGAAATGGCTTGATAAGAAGCAGAGCCCGGCATACATGTTCATTATTTGATGAATTAATGAGAAAATAAGAAAGTGATCCAGCTGGGTTCACCCGTTTGCCAACAGTAGTGAACCAAGAACAACTCTAGGACTGGTACCTAACACAGGTGACTCTAGAGACCCCATCCCAATGTAGCAGGCTCCATCCTCTGTGAGGGGCCAGACACTGACCCTCCTTCTGCAGCCTGCAGCACCACTGATGTGTCGAGACCTACCTCACTGAATGTCTGGGAAACTGAATCTCAGAGACGTTGGGGAATCTTCCTCAGCCTGCACAGTAGCCAGCCCACAGAGCTAGGATTTGATCTTGCCAGGCACAGCAACTCTTCCTTTTCAACACGTTCTGGGTCCTGAGGAGGCAGAAGGGCTCCAAGCTAATGGCGCAGAGTTATGTGGCTCAGCATCCTGGCATTGCCTCCAGCAAGGGCTTCTGGGAAATGAACTGAGGTCGGGATCTGTGTGCCTGGAGCTTGAAGCCAGCCCTGCCACTTCCCTGCTGCGCAGCCTCAGGTGAGTTGTCCCTGCTCTCTGGTCTTCTGATAATTCCAGCGGAGACTCTGTAGACTCCCAGGGTTATGCCTTCCTACGTTGTGGGTCCTGACCCCACATGGCGCTACATGACTCAGTGTGGGCTTGTGGGAAACTCAGCAACAGTGAAGTGTCTCTGAACATGTAATGGCCAAAACTTAAATCAAAGTCGAGTGGGTAATAAACCCCAGCAGTTCCTGCTGCATCCTCCTCCACTGTAATACACAACCTCACCACAGCCTTGGTTCTAGACCAAAGATGGCATTTTTACCGCACACGCCACTCCACCACTCAACACTGGCGAGTGGCGCCTGAAACCCCACCATCAGGAAAGAGGAACGGGTGTGCTACTCAAAGCCTGAGCAGGCTGCAAGGAACGGAGGAAGTAGAAGATCCCCGCTGGTAAGAAATGAACTGAGGAGCTGATGTTGGGGACCCTGAAGCCACAGAGGTGTCTCCCTGGGAGGGAATTGTGTGAGGTGGCAGCCAGCCCCCCTGCTGACACGGATTTAGAAGAGGCTGACTCCCGGGTGCTTCTGCAGGCACGAGCATCCCTCAGTTCCCGTGCCCTGGTATAAGCATGCATTGTGTCTGCTCTGTACTTGGCTGGGTGCAAGGTGCCCAGCTGGAGCAGCTGTGTGACCCTGTTCCCACACAGGAAAGGGAGTCAGGGGAGCAAACTGGAGGTGGGCATAGCTCACAGTTGGTTGAGTGTTCCTAAGGGTTGGTCGAAAATGTCAGCTAGGGCCCAGAGCTTCTGGTTAGGGGTAACATTACCTCCCACATGAATGACAAGGAAGCTGCCTAGGGCCTCTGAGAAAAGGACATTCCAGACAGGGGGACCTGTCCTTGTAGACACGTTCAGGTAGCAGAGACCAAGGCCAGGGACAGGAGTTTTGAGAGGGACAAGCTGAGGCTGAGGTTGGGTCCTGGGGTGGGAGATTTATTGAGAGTTTCACCCCAATCCCTGGTCAGGGTCTGCAGTAGATCCAGGACAAGCAGAAATCCTGGCCCCTGTCCTATTTACAGCTCACAGAGTACATGCTCCTTCATGTGGCATTGTATCCAGAGCTCCATCGAAACTGCTGCTTTCTCAGATGGGAAACTGAGGCCCAAGAACAGGACACGCCTCCCTAGGTCTGGCCCTGCAGAGCAGCGGAAATGGAGCTGAGGTCCAAATCTTTGCACCATTTAACTGAAGTTCAGAATCAAGGAAAGAAAGAAGAGGAGAGAGAGGGAAGGAGGAGAGAGAGGGAGGAGGAGAGAGAGGGGGAGGAGAGGGGTTGAAGAGAGGGAGGACGGGAGAAGAAGGGAAGAAGAGAGAAGGAGAGAGGGGAGGAGGAGAGGGGAGGAAAAACGAGGGAGGAAAAGATGGAAGGGGAGGGTGTGGGGAGAACACAGACAGGGGCCAAGCTGACACTCGGCTTCCATCTCCATTCAATCTTCCCCGGCGTCACAGATTAAAGTATTTCCCACAGAAACTCCATTTCTACTTCCGTCTAAGCACAGGGCCCAGTGCCAGGTCACTAAGGTTGGATCTGAAGTGTCTCCATGGGCTCGTGTTTCGAATACCTGTGTCCCAGCTGGTGGCACTGTGTCGGGGCTGGCTTCACTGAGAAAATGCCAGCCTAGGACTGGCCTTTGCGCATGTCTGTGGGGGCATTCTCTTAATTAGTGATTGATGTGGGAGTGCCCAGCCCACTGTGGGCAGGCACTCCCACATCAACTGGTCCTGGGTTGAATAAGAAAGCAGACTGCACATGCGCAGCTTAGCACGCCCCTGAGGGGCAGCGATCCTCTGCAGCCTCTGCGGTCTCTGCTTCAGTTCCTGCCTCCAAGTTCCTGCCTCGCTTCTTCCGTGATGGAGTGTGACTTGAAAGTTGAAATAAAACCCTTCCCCCTCGTGTTACTTTTGGTTATGGTCTTTATCACAGCAATAGAAACCTAACTAGACAAACACCTGGAGCTCCCTGGCTAGCCAGCCTAGCCCATGGATTCAGTGAAAGTGGCTATCTCAAAAACTAAGGTGGAGAAACATAGAGGGACACACCCAACGTCGACCTCTGGCCTCCACATGTGCACGCGCACTCACCTGCACAACACACAGGGATACTCACCTCCCCCACACATGTACAGGTACCTGCTGACACAGTCCTGCCCCAAACTCCTGTGGAGCTGTCAATATCAGCAAATGACAATGTAAGATGCTGAGCCAGAAACACAAGTTCAAGGCCAGCCTGCTCAACTAACAAGACCTGATCTTAAAATAAAAAAGAGGGACACAAAGGACAACCACAGCTGGGTGGTGGTGGCGGCGGCGGCGGCGGCGGCGGCGGCGGCGGCGGCGCACGCCTTTAATCCCAGCACTCGGGAGGCAGAGGTGAGTTTGAGGCCAGCCTGGTCTACAGAGTGAGTTCCAGGACAGCCAGGGCTACACAAAGAAACTCTTCCTTGAAAAACAGATTGGGGAAAAGGGGGTGTTCTTATGGCAGAGAATGGCATGGGGGTGTCAGGGATAGGAGTTCTGGGGGTACACCCTGGCCAGGCTGAGGTTGGGAGTCTAGGTCCTGGGGTGGGAGATTTATATGGTGGTAGAAGGCTTGTCTATCAGGTATCAGGGCCTTGGTATAGCCACCGATGGGGGGGGGGGAGCCAAGCAGGGGAGGAGAGGGAGACAGGATACAGCTGGATTTAAATTACAGACTAACAAGGAATGAGTTCCTTGTCTACTTGCCCAAACAGTGCTTGTGACTCTCTTGTCCTATTTTCTGTGAGGGTCGGACCCAACCCTGACAGAGATCCTCTGAGCATGCAAGTCCCTGGCAGCCCCATCTAGGGGTGCTGAGTGCGAGTCCTGCTGAGTCTGATATTGGAATCCACATCTCCCACACTGGCTAGGTGACCCAGTGATACACAGACTATCAACTCTCTCTGGACTTGGGCTTCAAACTGCCCATCTCAGATGGTGACAGCCAGAGCAGGGGGCTTGAGCGGGGACAGAGCCTGATGTTGTGTGTCAGCTGAGGGAGAGGAGAGTGTGAGTCACCTCCTGATTTGATAACTGAACCCTGATTTATGATCAGCAAACCGGCTCTCCCATCACAGTCTGCCAGTGATCAATGCTAGATAAGCCTGTGTCCGTGCTCTAGCCCGTGTGCCTGCAAGAAGTCCACTGGGATTCGTGATCTGGGGACACCATGTCCCTTAAGGACTGGGCAGTACGTCCCCAACCTTCATTTTTGGCCTGGGTCATTGTAAGAATGTAGTGTTAGAATCTCGTATGAGAGTCTTGCCCTGCTCAGGACACCCATGCCATGGCCCCTTCCCTCTCACAGACACTGTGCTGAGGCACTGGGTCCCTAGCCAACACACTTTTCAGGGAGACGACCCCTCACCTGGGAAGGAGTTTACAGCGCAGGGGTACTGGTGGCCACACGTGCTGCTTGGACCCCTCCCCTGCCTGCTGCCTGGGGATCAGAGAGCCCAGTTGCCGGCTTGGGCTGTACACACCAATTTAACTCAGTCTCCCAACAACCTTGGTGGCGAAGGCACATCCAGGTCTGTGACCATGGCAGAATAATACAGCAAATCCACCTTGGGCCCAATGCCAAGGGCTAACCAGAGACACTTGGGAGTGATGGAGGTGCTCAGAAATGTCCTGTCTAGGAAAGGCCACCGTGTATGGTAGATGCCTCTTCCTGTGTGTAGGACAGCAAGGGAAGATCTGCCCCTGCCTGCCCATGGGGCTGTGCATGGCAGTGCGTGCCCCAGAGAGGTGGGGTTGGGAGACTTGGGGTGGGGGACTGGACTCTAGGGAAAGTATGGCTCTGTTCCCTGCCCTCTGTCCC
The DNA here is from genome assembly GCF_943737965.1 of Phodopus roborovskii. Taxonomy (NCBI): domain Eukaryota; kingdom Metazoa; phylum Chordata; class Mammalia; order Rodentia; family Cricetidae; genus Phodopus; species Phodopus roborovskii. Next base: position 10,762,882 of record NW_026125059.1, on the reverse strand, counting down.
TCAGTCACATTTTTACCAAGGGACCGTGCACCCTGCCCATCTCTGAAGCAAATTTCCACAGCCTCCTTGTAGTACTCCTGGGGTACTACACTCTGCCTGTCCCCCAGCCAGGCCCATTCCCACGTGGTGGGTGCAGAGCACAGTACCATCCACCCCCAGGCAGTTCCAGCTGGAAGGCAGACAGGCTTTTTGCCCCTGGAATGCAGGGCCCACGCCAGGCTGCAGAGAGGGCCCAGTGTTGATAAAGGACCGCTGACCGCTGCAGAAGCTGCTTCCTAGAGAAACTCCTTCACCTCTCCTGCCCAAGTTCCCAGGATGTGGCAAGCCCCAGATTCCCGGGTCAGTAGGGCAAGTTTCCAGAATCTTCCATCCCGGCCACACACATCCCAAGAAAGTACAGCAATAGCTGCTGGCTGAGGAATGTTGGGAGTTGACTAAAGATCCAGGAGGGGTGGAGTCGGAGAGATGGCTCAGCGGTTAAGAGCACTGGCTGTTCTTCCAGAAGACCTGAGTTCAATTCCCAGCAACCACATGGTGGCTCACAACCATTGGTAATGAGATCTGGTGCCTCTTCTGGCCTGGAGGCAGAATACTGTTTACACAATAAATAAGTAACTCTTTAAAAGTAAAATAAAGATGCAAGATGGTTTGCTGGCTACTCTAAAGTGCTGTTTCTCTCTGGACCCCCATGGTAGCTGTGTCCCTCCATCCATCAACCCTGTCCAGGGTCTGTCTCTTTGCTGTGGATTTGATATAGCCATTGAAGCTCTCAGGGACACACAGGACACAGTGTCAGTGACAGGCAGGGGACTTGCTGCATCTCTTTGTCCCTCTTCCCAACAGGGCCACAATGAATAAATACCATTTTCTGCTTCCTGCTTTTATTTTAGCTCAATGAGAGTCACTGGTGGCCACACCAGGCTTGTGGTAAAGGTTGTGACCCTCAAGTTCAACAATAACCAAGGGTTTGATGGAGACTGGCTCTGCCCCAATCAGTTCCTGCTCCCTGGTGAGAGTAACTTAGAGATTGTTTGTGTTCTGTACAGGGCCCAGGAGATCTCTGTGAGATGCAGTAGTCAAGAATGGCCGTAGGTGGGCCACCCTCCCCATCTGTCCCCATTCTTTACTTTCTCATGACAACCTGAGCCCCAGCCTAAGATCCAGGTTTTGCAGATAAGAATCGATGTGACTGTCCCCAGACACCTAGGACTCAGAAGCCAGTCAACACTCAAACTATAGAGAGACACTGGATCCTGTGTTGAAGCCTCTACCCTGCCCTCCGGGTCAGTACTCAAGGTCCTAGATTAATGGTTCTCAACTTTTCTGATGCTGTGACCCCTTAATATAATTCCTCATGTTGCTACTTCATAACTGTAATTTTGCTACCATTATGAGTTGTAATATACATATATATATGGATATATATATATATGGATAGATATAGATATAGATATGATATGCAGGATATCTGATATGTGACCCCTGTGAAATGGTTTCAACACACAGGTTGAGAACCACTGTTCTGTATGCTCTGTATCTCGAATCCCGTCTCCAGATTCTGCTCACAGCTCCCCCAGGGCCTTTCCTCTCCCTGAATCTGCTGTCCAGACCTCTGTGTGTTCAGACATCACCTCCCTGGGTGCTGTCACACCCCCCCCCCAGCTGAGCAGGCCCTCACTGTGCCTCCCTTGTGGATATTTATAGTACAAACAGTAGGAAGTCACCTGGTTTGTTCTCCTGCCCTTGAATGGGGTTTGGGGATGAGCTGTATCTTTTGAACCCTGAACAAAACCTAAAGCAGTATCAGTTTCTATAGACACTTGTTAGAAAATCCGTGGGGTGTCTAAGTGACAGACACAACTGGGGACTGATGCTAGGATGTTTACTGGAACCCAGCTGTGCCGAGCACCCAGGGAAGGCTTCTGCAAGGCGGTGAGGCTGGATCTGAGATATGAGAAGAGATGGGGAAAGATGGGGGGACAGAGAGGCGATGGGGGACGATGGGAGAGGATGGGGGAATGATGGGGGATGAGGGAAAGGACGTGGGAACGCCCAGAGGTGTTCCCGAAAGGTCACGGCAGGGGAGCAGGGGTGCAGGGGTGCAGGGTGCAGGGGAGCAGGGTGCAGGGGAGCAGGGTGCAGGGGAGCAGGGTGCAGGGGAGCAGGGTGCAGGGGAGCAGGGTGCAGGGGAGCAGGGGTGCAGGGGAGCAGGGTGCAGGGGAGCAGGGGAGCAGGGGTGCAGGGTGCAGGGGAGCTGGGTGCAGGGGTGCAGGGGAGCAGGGGAGCAGGGTGCAGGGGAGCAGGGTGCAGGGGTGCAGGGGAGCTGGGTGCAAGGGAGCAGGGTGCAGGGGAGCAGGGTGCAGGGGAGCAGGGGAGCAGGGTGCAGGGGAGCAGGGTGCAGGGGAGCAGGGTGCAGGGGAGCAGGGTGCAGGGGAGCAGGGTGCAGGGAGCAGGGTGCAGGGGAGCAAGGTGCAGGGGTGCAGGGGAGCTGGGTGCAGGGGAGCAGGGGAGCAGGGTGCAGGGGAGCAGGGTGCAGGGGAGCAGGGTGCAGGGGAGCAGGGTGCAGGGGAGCAGGGTGCAGGGGTGCAGGGGAGCTGGGTGCAGGGGAGCAGGGGAGCAGGGTGCAGGGGAGCAGGGTGCAGGGGTGCAGGGGTGCAGGGGAGCAGGGGTGCAGGGGAGCAGGGTGCAGGGGAGCAGGGGAGCAGGGTGCAGGGGAGCAGGGTGCAGGGGAGCAGGGTGCAGGGGAGCAGGGGGAGGCGGGGAGCAGGGGGTGCAGGGGAGCAGGGGAGCAGGGTGCAGGGGTGCAGGGGTGCAGGGGAGCAGGGTGCAGGGGTGCAGGGGAGCAGGGTGCAGGGGTGCAGGGGAGCAGGGTGCAGGGGAGCAGGGGAGCAGGGGAGCAGGGTGCAGGGGTGCAGGGTGCAGGGGAGCAGGGTGCAGGGTGCAGGGGAGCAGGGTTGCAGGGGAGCAGGGTGCAGGGGAGCAGGGTGCAGGGGAGCAGGGTGCAGGGGAGCAGGGTGCAGGGTGCAGGGTGCAGGGGATCAGGGGTGCAGGGGAGCAGGGGTGCAGGGGAGCAGGGGAGCGGGGTGCAGGGGAGCAGGGAAGCAAGTTAGCACTGACCCAGGCTATTTTGACTCTTTCACACCTAGTGTGCTGGACTCACTGGCAGCTTGCTGTCACCTGGAGCCCCAGCCAGAGGGGAGGACAGTTGGCAATCAGAGAGGGGACAAATGTTTCTGCCCAAAGGCTGGCTCCCACCAGCACAGCTCTGCCAATTGGGATTGCAGACAGTTCACTTCCCAAGAACCAAGGTAGATGCTGTGTGGAAATACACATTAAACACACGAGCCTGCACACGTATGCACAAACCATACACACTTACATGCATACACACATACATGCATGTACACACATACACACATATATGCATGCATGTGCATATATATGTATATGTGGTATGTGTGTGTGTATATATATATATATATGTGGTGTGTGTGTGTGTGTGTGTATGCACACGCACACAGAAAAGATGAATAATTCCTTAATCACTTACCAAATAGGTCTGAAGGAGTCATGTGTGCCACCACTCTAGAAGATGAAGTAGAAGGACCATGAATTTAAGGCCAGCCTGGTCCTTCCTTAATCTACATAATCAAAACTTCCTCTATCCTGTGATTCCATCCATCAGCCACTTGCCGGGGTCACCCTCAGCACAGGCAGAATGGTAGCCTCCTGGGAGCAAGGAGCTGGGCTAGGCAGTGTCACTCACATGGACACTCCACACCCCCTGTGTGACCTCTGCTCCCTTTGCCCAGAGGCACAGCCTGGCAGTGTGTGAAGGACCAAAAACATCTCACACCTCTCTATCTCAGCTCTCGGCAGTCTCTCCCCCATTTGGCCTCTGCAATTGTCTGGCCCTGTCCCATCCAGCTGTCTGTCACCAATACAGCCTGAGGGACCTCTTCTTCCCCTGGGTCTCCAGAAGCTGGAGTCAAGGGCAGTATGGCACCAGGGAGCCTGAAGTCCTCTGGGCCCCAGAGAGAAGCCCAGCTCTCCAGCTTTCATTCATGGCCCATTCTTAAATGCAGCTGAGACTTTGTACCACAGGAGTAGGGAGGCCGAGGGGCAGCAGCAGCTACCACGGCCATGAGGGACGGAGGAGGGGACAGCGGCACCAAATCTGAGAAGTCAGCTGATGGTGAGGGCTGAAGAAAGGAGGGTCTGGGGCTCAGCCAGGGGTCAAGCAAGAGCCCCACGGGAGTAGAAAGAACAGCTACTCCCTGACCAGGAAACGGGAATTGAAGCCAGCAGCTCCTGACACAGACCCTCCTGCAGTGAGCCTCCATGACTCCTGGGGTGATAGCCATTGGTGGCTGTAGGAACTGGATGAGTGGCGGGGCTGCAGGCCAGGGGAGCTCTCAGGGTGGATAATGAGGACGTGTGGACACCGACATACGGCATACGTACACTGGCTCCTGGAGAGTCTGGGGGTCCAGTGCCTTTCTTTTCAGGGCCCACGGCGGTTTGACACAGCCCCCCCCCCCCAGTTCACATTCGGTACAAGCCATCTACTTTCTATGCTTGTCTCATTTTTAAAATTTGCTGGGGTTTTTTGTTGTTGTTTTGTTTTGCTTTGCTCTGGTTTGGTTTTTTTGAGTCAGGGAATCTCTGTGTAGCCCTGGAACTTTCTCTGTAGATCAGGCTGCCCTTGAACTCATAGAGATCCACCTGTCTCTGCCTCCTAAGTGCTGGGATTAAAGGTGTGTACCACCACAACATGGCTAATATTTGCTTTCATTATTTTTAAAATTTATTTATTTTATTTCATGTGCATTGGTGTTTTGCCTGCATGTATGTCTGGTGTCGGGTTCCCTAGAACTGGAGTTACAGGCAGTTGTGAGCTGCCATGTGGGTGCTGGGAATTGAACCTGGGTCCTCTGGAACAACAGTCAGTGCCCTTAACTGCTGAGCCACCTCTCCAGCCTCTGCTTTTATTATTTTAAACTGTGTCTGTGTGAGGGTGTGTACACATGAATGCAGGTGCCCGCAGAGGTTTGCTTTCTGTGCATGTGCTGTTATTTTTTTCATATCATGAAAAAAAATCAAAGTAAAGCAAACATCAGAACCAGGACTGCCAGTGTGTGATAGTCACAGCCAGCCATAGCCTTCTGGTCCAATAAACAAACGTTTGTTAATTTACTGAACAACCAACAATAGGCACCCTGAAAATACACCAAGCCCACTATGAACCCAACAATACCTGGCTCTTAATCTGACTCTCTTTGATTCACCTTAGTCGGGCAAGATGCCTCAGCCACTCAAGGTAACAAGTTGTTAAACTCATCAAGCACCTACTGTGTGCTGGCCTCTGGGAAACCATTGTTATTTAAAATGAACTAGCTGGGACCCCTGTCTCCTGCTTGAAGTCTGAGGGACTGTCCCCAGGAAATACATGCAGATGCAGGGACATGCCTGCTGTCCTCACTATGTGCCACCCACACCACCAACAGGGCCTACACACAGTAGGTGCTCAACATGTGCTGAATGTAGTAGGTGTTACTTGAGCAGGCCCTTTCAGAAGAGCCAGCAATCACAGACATAATGGCTTGTGAATCCTGCTTGGTCCACAGGAGTGACTATCTGTGGCATAAATGTCTAGGTGGCTTCACAACACAGATGAGCTTCCAAACCTGAGGTTTATGCTGCGAATGAATCTGATCTTGGGGGAAATTCTAAAGGCTAAGTGGTGAAAGAAGGCTGGGAAGCACAGTAGGAGGGGGCATGGGGCTGTGGGAACACACAGTGGAGTTCTTAGCTCCACCTGGAAGTCAGTGCACCCAGGAAGGAAAAGAAGGTAACTCAACTAAGGAAAGCTAGCTGATGGGATGAGAACGCCTTCCCTGTGCCAGACAGGTCCTAGCTGGTTGGTTTCCCGGGTCTCTTGCAGCTATATAGTTCTGCTGTGGAATATACACAGCTCCTAAACAAAATGGACATGACTGTGTCTCAATAAAACTTTATTTACAAACCCAGATGAAAGGCCACAGCTGGCCCCCAAGTCACAGTTAAGCCCTGAGCTAACTACAGAATAAAGGAGCAGGCATATTGAGCTGCCTGTGTGTGTACAGACAACTCTCAAACAAGAACAGAACCCCCAAATTCATAGGGTCTGTATGTATTTCAAAGGTCTTACAAAGTGCTTGTCACTGTCCATGCACTGAGCACCAGGAAGTAACCAAGATGGGTGTCATGGGGGACAGACTCTAACCACACAGATACAAGCAAATAAGCAACGACCATAGCCTTAAGGAAGTTACTTAACCTCTCTGGGCTATAGGAGGCCAGGACACATGGAGTACAGCCTAGTGACTGTAGTCACCAGTCTCTGCTATTTTAGGTCAGTGTCAGACAGACACAAGTTTTTAATACCACACAGGCACAGAGCAGCAACACGCAGGGAAGGCACTGTGGACTCTAAGGAAATGGCGGGCAGGTCAAGGCAGCCTGGACCACATCCTGGGAGTGGGCAGCCTGGAATTAGCTGTGTCTGCAGCCTTCCTGGCCCTGCGGCTGGACGCAGTTAATTAAGAAGATGCCCGCTTCACTGCAGCCTGAGGTGTCTTCTCTAATTAGCCTGAGTGTAGAGAGCTTTGAAATCGAGGATGAAAGGGGAGCTGGGGTGAGCCTCTGGTCACAGGGCAATCAGTCGGGAAGTGGGCCGTGAACCCCGAGAACCTGAGTCCTGCTCACACTTGCCAGTGTGTGGGAACTGACCCTGGCTCCGCTGCTGAGTGGAGTTTCAGGATGCCCAAGGCGGGGCAGAGAGGGGTGTCAGAACTGAGCTCCTAAATATGTGAGGCTTCCCACCTCCTCCCTCCCTCTCTCCCCTCCCTCCTCCCCACTCTCTCCCTTCCTTCCTGTCTATCCCTCCCTTTCTTCCTCCCCCCCTTTTTCTCTATCCCCACCATCCCCCCTTCAAGTTGCTAGGGAGCCCAGGCTGGCAAAGAACCTCAGGTCCTTCCACGTCAGCCTCTCAAGCGCTGGGATCGCAGATGTACACCTCCATGCCCCGACAGCCACGTTTTCACTTTCATTGCTAGCTGGGTGAGCCCAGGTGAGTGACTAAGCCCTGTTCTCTTTTCTGAAGTGGATGACTACTGTGCTAGATGTGGGCATGCACATGACCCAGAGAAGAAGTGATGGACCCACTTCTCTTTGGGATACTTCGCCATTACACGGTCAGTCTTCCAGAGAAGGACTTTGAGCTACCAGCTCCAGCCAGGCAGCCACGAGGGCTCCAATCACACAGACTGTGGCTGAAAAGGCCAGCCCCAGAGCTACGAAGCCACAGTATATGCAGAGGTTGAATTACTCACCCAAGTCACATGGCAGGATCAGGCAGCCTGGCTCCTGGGTCAGCTTCAGCCTTGTGTGGGTGGCTCTTACACACAGAGGGGACGGGGAGGCAGAGGATGCTGTTTCTCCTTTGTGCAGGCAGAGGACCCTAAGCCTCACTCGGCCCAGCCTTGTTCTCCCACACTGAGTGTTTCTGGGAAATTTACATTTTTATTTTATGTGTATGGGTGTTCTGCCTGCACGTGTGTCTGTGTACCATGTTCATGCCTGGCGCCCACAGAGGCCAGAACCTGGAACTGGAGTTACAGCCAGCTGTCAGTCATCCTGTGGGTGTGGCGAACTGAACTTGGGTCTTCTGGAAGAGCAGCCAGTGCTTTAAATCATCTCTCCAGCCCCATTTGTGGAGAGTTTTCTTTCCTTTTTTCTTTCTTTTTTTATTTTATTTTATTTTATTTTTTGAGACAGGTTTTCTCTGTATTGTTTTTAGAGCCTGTCCTGTAACTAGCTCTGTAGACCAGGCTGGCCTTGAACTCACAGAGATCCACCTATCTCTTCCTCCCAAGTGCTGGGACTAAATGTATGTACCATCAACATCGAGCTCTTTTTCTTTTTCTTTCTTTTTGGTTTTCTGAAGAGTTTTAACCTGGTTATTGACCTCTAGTTTATGATACATGTGGAAGTCAGAGGTCAGGCTCAGTTGTTTCTTAGGAGCCATTTGCTTGAGTTTAATTGTGTGTGTGTGTGTGTGTGTGTGTGTGTGTGTGTGTGTGTGTGTGGTGTGTGTGTTTGCAAGGGTATGTGCATGCAAGTGAGCCATGGCTTGTTTGTGGGGGTCAGAAGGCAGGTTTGCAGGGAGCATACCTCACCCTCTAACATGTGGGTCCCAAGGATTGACCAGGTCATCAGGTTTGGCAATAAAAAGTACCTCTGCCACTGAGTTGCCTTGTGGGTCCAGTGTTGGTTTTTCAGGTCTACAAATGCCCAGCTTCTTGTGGAGTGTTGGGGATAGAGTTCAGGTCTTCACACCTGTATGGCAATGGCTCTACCCACTGAGCCATCTCCCAGCCCAACTTCTAGATCTAAAGCCATGCCTGTGTGTTGCTTTGTGTCTGCCACCATCCCAGGCTGCTTCTGAGCACACTGAATGAGGACGGGGATGGCACATGCACCCCTAATTCTGGCATTTGGGAGGCAGAGGCAGAAAGATTTTCAGTTCAAGGCCAGCATGCACTACGGGATGAGGCCCTAACTCAACAAATGGGGGCTGGAGTATAGCTCAGTGTGAGGGTGCTTGCCTAGTATGAGTTCATCCTCAGCTCTGCAGATAAATACAATCCAGATGGGGCCTGGATTTGCGAGTCCTCCTGAGTGAACACTGCAGGCTCACCCAAGGCCATGGAAACGGCAAGAAAATGCAGTGTTTAAATATCAGAAAGCTGCCGGGGCTAGGGATAGAGAAACAGCTGCCAGAGCCAGGGAGTTCTGGGCAGTGCAAGCAACTCCCAGTGATGCTGACACGGGAATATTGGGGTATCTTTAAGCACAATGGTGCTCTCTCAACTTGAGGTGGGGGGGTCTCTAGGGTCTTGGAAAATGCAATGGCTACCAAAGTGGCCCTGAGTCTATGACTTCAGGTTCTTGTCTCAAATTTTCAAAGATTGGAATTCACAGACCACAGAACATTGGTTTGGGGGGAGAAATTTTCATATATTCCTAGGTGGGAGCCATGCTATTTATGTTAGGCATGGCGGTCAGCCAGCCCTGGGTGGACAAGCAGCCACATGGTGGTATCAAGCTTCAGAAGAGTGGAGAAGCCCAGGGCACCAGAGAGGGCAAGCTGGGCTCCGGCCAGCACCAAAGAGAGGCAAAAGAGAAGGAAAAATGCCCGGTCCTGACTCAGGCCCAACAGAACCTTACCCCTGGCAGGACTGTGCTGGGGGCGGGGATTCTGGGAAGGAAGGGCATTCTTCTCATTAAAGGGCCCTTTATCCTCCATCTCTGCAGCAGGCTTGAGCTGGGTCCCTCTCTGGGGTGGCCAGGTGATTGGCAGGCCCAACTGGATTAACTCTTCCATCCCAGGCAAACCCCATTCTGTACTTGGACAGTACTGGAGGGAGGGAGTGTGTATCAACAGATGTTTGTCCTCTGTCATAGAACAGCACTTAGCGTGGGCCTGCTCTCAGCCACCAGCTCTGGGGAACGGGATGATGTGGGCAAGTTGGGTTCTGACGGCGCCAGAGAAACTCATGGTAGTGGAGGCTTTGGAAGCAGGGTCTCTGAGCCTTCCTGTCTACTTTGCTGTGATCCTTAAATTGGTATGTGTATATATGTATATGTATATATGTGTGTGGGTGTATACTCACATTATATGTATGTGTACATGTGTCTGGTGCATATGTGTGTTATACATGTATTTTGCATATGTGTATTATGTATGCCTATGTGTATGTGTGTATATGTGTGTATACATACGTGTATATGTCTGTGTATGTACATGAGTACCTGTGTGTATGTGTATGCCTATTTGTATGTGTGTATGCATGTGCCTATGTGTCTGTGCATGTGTATGCATGTGTTTATATATATGTATATGTCTGTGTGTGAATATATGTGTATATGTATACATGTATATATGTGTATATGTCTGTGCATGTGTATGTCTATGTGTAAATATGTGTGTGTATGTGTGTATATATATGTGCATGCATGTCTGTGTGTATGTCTATGTGTATTTGTATGCCTGTGTGTATATGCCTGTGCATGTGTATGTGCATATGTGTGTATGTTAGCATCTGACTGAGATGCCCACGAGGTGGACACTGGCTCAACCATCCCAGCCACTTCCTTCCACACCGGCCCCTCCAGGCAGTGCAGCCCATAGACTCAGTCAGGCTGAGGAAATCTTCTAGAAGGTTCCCACAAGTGGAATGAAAGAAAGCATGGGCAGGCAGGCAGGGTTAGGATTCGTGGCAGCCACTGATGTCAATGGAACTCCGTCTGTCTGTGGGCTGTCTGCACAACCCACTGAGGTCCCCAACTATGTGGCAGTCTGTGAGATAAGACAAAAGAGTTGAGTCAGCCTGGGGCTCAAATGCTTTGAAATTACTCAAGATTTCCCACCAGGCATGGGGTGCAGCCCATGAGCCCACTCTCTAAAGGCTGGGTGGGCTACACGGAAGTCCCTATCTGAATACAACAAGGAGCCACCACCTCTGGGGCTCAGTGACCCCAGGGAACCCTGAGCACCCCCAGTCAAGGCTGGCATCTGCCCCCTGCTGGTCCATACTGAACCCCTGGGCTGAGCATAGCCCATAGGCTCTCAGGTTACTTGCAGCCAAATGCACTATGGCAAGTCCTCCCTCCTTGGGACTACAGCCTGTCTGGATCACAACACACACAGGGACACACTGAGATCTGGGGCACAGGGACCTGTCCCTGGAGACACACCATGGAGCCTTGGGTTCCCAAGCTCACCCAGGGCTCCCGCCTCTTGGTTTTGTGTCTTCCTTCTGGCTTCTGTGGCCGAATCTTCTCTGCTCTGTAACTCAGGCACTTCCGGTGGGAGGCTGCATGACCTTTTCCGGCTCTCCCTGTCTTTGTGTCAATAGCCTAAGGCCACTGTCCCAGCTTTGGGACCCAGAACCGTTCCCCACATCCTTTGATGGAGAAGATGACCAAACGTATCTGGTGCTCCTGGGGAGGAGTGAGTCACGGTCACAGAGCTGGGGTCACTATCAGGAGTCTGCTATCTGGATCCCTAGATCCTTCACTGGGTGTCCAGCCCCCCCAGGCTTCTGAAGGCCCTGACTCAGCGGCTTGTGGTCAGTGCTGACACTCAGGTCCTTTTCTGTTCATCTTGTGCCCAGCTGGTGGCCTTTAATTAGGTATAGTTGATTTCCTGCTTCTGTCCACGTTATCTTCCCTATTTTTAGCATATAATAATAAATATTGAAGATGTCATGATTGTGGTGGAGAAAGCTGTTGGCATTTACTATGTCTTGACTACTTTAACTATTTGTTGGTTTGTTGTTCCTTGAAAATGATGTCCATTTTTTAGACAGAAAACTAAGGTCTCGGGGCTGGAGGTGCAGTTGGTAGAGTCCTTGCTGTTGACCACAAAGCCCCGGGTATGCGGGATCAGCATGGTCTTATATGCCAGCACTCAGGAGGCGGAGGTAGGGAGCTGAGGACCATCCTCAGCCGCGCAGACTGGGCTCCATGGGACGCTGCCTCGACATCAAACAACACAACTGAAGACTTGGAAAAGTGAGCTCGCTTGCCCAGTATCGGAGCAGGAGGCCAGGCACACAGAAGACGTGTTTGGCTCTGGGGTCTGCATCTGAAACACAAAACCAGTGCACTCTAGGATGCTACCTGAACTGAGGCTGCCATGGTAGGGGTTACTGCTCCTACTACTGTTTGTTGGAGATGGAGAGTGTGGCGCCTCAAGGTTGCTGTACAGGACCCAGACTCATCAGCGGCTGGTTCTCATGTCACAGATGGCTGCCACTGCTCACTCATCACCCCTACACCCAACCATGGCCAAAGCCGGAAGAGAGGGGAAGGGGCAACTGGCCTCTCTTCATTTGCCTTTCTTATCTGAAAGGAAACACTTTCTCCAGCAGCATATGTGTTCGGCCAGAAATGGGTCACAGGACCACCCTGGACCAATCCCAGGCCCAGGAAGAAGGGCTGGCTATAGTGAACTTAAATCAATCACACTTTCTTCCCTAGGGCTGGGCCCATGGCCAGCTAGAGAAGTTAACATCAGTCAGCTGGCAGGAAGGAAGGGTAGCTGACGGGCCTGTCCCCAGCGCCGACTCCAGTGCTTTCCAAAGGTACCTGGTGATGGGCAGGGTGCGTGTTGAGGGGTGCGCTGGGAGTGGGGGTGGGAGTGTGGGGTGGGGTGGGGGAGGAAGATGGGGGTGATAGTAGGGGAAGTATTACTGTGGGGTGTGGGAGGGTTGGGAGTGGGGTTGGGTGTGGGTGGGATTTGAGTAGGGGCATAGGAGGGGTGGGGGAGGGGTGGGGGGAAAGTGGGTGATGGTGGGGGGAGTGTTGGTGTAGGGATGTGGATGGGAGTGTGTGGGTGGCGGTTGGTGAGGCAGTAGATAGTGGGAGGAGTCAGGGTGCCCATCTAGTACACAGGCTACTGGAAATTTCCTGTCCCTGTGGGAATTTTCAAAGTTCCCCCAATATGAAATCTTTTCATTTTTACAAATGTTATATATCTCATCATAAGAACTTTATTAGCTGGCCATGGAGGTGCATATCTGCAGTCCCAGCACTTGAGAAGCTGAAACAGGAGGATTGCCACAAGTTCCAGGTCAGCCTGAGCTGTAGCATAGCAAGACCCTATCACACAAAAACAAAATTATACCTAAATGTGGAGGCACAGCCTTGGGCCCCAGCTCTTGGACAGCAGAGGCAGCTAGATCTCTGGGAGCTTGAGGACAGCCTCATAGTGAGTTCCAAGTCAGCCAGGGCTACATAGTGAGACCCTGTCTCAAAATGGGGGAAGGGCTAAAGACATGGGGGAGGGCTAGAGACATGCTCAGCAGTTAAGAGCATATATTGCTCTTCTAGAGGACACAAGTGTGATTTCCAGCACCTGATCCCCTCTGTCTCTCTGTCTCTGTCTCTGTCTCTGTCTCTCTCTCTCTCTCTCTCTCTCTCTCTCACACACACACACACACACACACACACACACACGAATGCACATACATGCATACACATGATTCTTGTCCTGTCAGGTCCCGCTGCTGCTGAGCCCCAAATGAACACACTGGGACACTACATTAATTATAAATCTGTTGGCCGATGGCTAGGGCTTCTATTTGGCTAGCCCTGTCTTAAATATTAACACAGAACTACTAAGCTATGTATTTTCACATGGCCTTATTTTACAGAGAATGCCTGACGTATCCTACCCTCCCAGTCTGCACATGGAGACTTCTTTTGATGGGCTCTTTCTACCTACCTTTCCCAGAATGCTCCTCATCTCCTAGCCCTGCCTATATTTCCTGCCTGGCCAATCAGTGTTTTATTCATCAACCAATAAGAGAAACATATATACAGAACATCCCCTATTAGTAGACAAAGAAGACTGCCAGACCATCTGAGCTGCTGGAAGAGCTTTAGACCAACTGAGGCACCTGGAAAGGACACTCCACCCTGCTGAGCTGCCTGCAGGCTGTGCAGCATGCTTCAGATTCCCAGCTTTGTGAGCAGTCACCCATGCTGGGTGGGCTTTGGTGCTGTAGCTGTCTTGAGTCATTTCTGCTTCTGTAAGTGACCCCTCACCCACATTCCTGTTAGTAACCCCAATAAAACTCATTAGTTCACCAAGTTGGATTTGGGTGGTATCCGTACTTTGACCTATCTTGGGTTCCCTCTGTGGAGTGAGCAGATATGTGTATTGCATCCTCTAGGAAAAGTTTGGTCACAGGACTGATCTCCATTGAAACTGGGTTGCACCTTCATCAACAATCTTATCTTGGGATGTCTTCAGGGGCTATAACCTACCACATGGTGTCCGGCCTCAGCGTCTTCCCATGACCCTTTCAATTATGGGGATTCTACTTTTAGACTTTACCCCTTTACCAGTGGCCTCTACAAGCCTCTCTTGAGGTGCCCCAGACATGCCACACAATGTCAAGTCTTGTGACTTTAAAGCTAGTGCTACCTGGGAAATTCTTACACATTGCCAAGAGTCAGCATGATATACAACCTTGGCCCTTCTGAACCACAGCTTTTGTGTGCTGACCCTGAGGAAACTCTTAAGTGTGGCTAACCTCTTAACTCCAGGCGACCAGCATCGTTTGTCCAAGCAAAGCAAAGATTTCGCTTGAACAGATCTGGTCTCTTGTTAATCACAGCTGATTCTTCAGCCCCAGCTGATCAGAAACACAGATTCATAATTTAAAATCACATATATGGCCCTGAAGTTCCCTATGAAACTTTACAAGCCAGGCCTCCATCGTCTACATTTCTCTCAAGACTCTTCTCTTCCAAGCTCCCACAGAACAGCTTACTGAGCTCTGATCACTTCAACAGCTTTTCCAGCCCAGAGTTCAGATCCCACCATAATCCTTCCCAAAACACATAGTCAGATCTGTCATAGCAAAACCCCACTCCTGGTACAATTGTCCTTAGTTATGGTTTCTATTGCTATGATGAAACAATATAACCTGTAGTAGAATATTAGTTTAAGATGTGTTACATTTTTTTATGCTGTGGAATACTTGTTTAATGATGGCATTCTTTAATGTTCCATTTGTTTAACTCTGTAAAGCTTTGTTACTTTGCCTGCCTAAAACACCTGATTGGTCTAATAAAGAGCTGAACAGCTAATAGCTAGGCAGCAGAGAGGGATAGGTGGGGCTGCCAGGCAAAGAGAATAAATAGGAGGAGAAATCTGGGCTTAAGAGGAGAGGAGAGGAATGAAGAGAAGGAGGAGAGGATGCCAGGGGCCAGCCACCCAGCCACACAGCCAGCCACGGAGTAAGAAGGGAAGAAAGGCATATACAATTAAGAAAGGTAAAAAAACCCAGAGGCAAAATGTAGAAGAAGATAAATTGATTAAGTTAGAAAATCTGGCTAGAAACAAGCCAAGCTAAGACTGGACATTCATAAGTAAGAGTAAGTCTCTATGTATTTATTTGGGAGTTGGGTGGCAGGCCCCCAAAGAGTAGAAAAAAATCCAACCAATAACTAAAAGCAAGATGGAGAAGAAAAGGCTTATTTCCTCTTGCAGTGTATACTCCATCACTGAAGAAAGTTAGGCAGGAACCTGGAGGCAGGAGCTGCCGCAGAGACCATAGAGGGTGCTGTTTTCTGGCTTGCTCAGCCTATTGTCCTGGAACTTACTTTGTAAACCAAGCTGGCCTTGAACTCACAGAGATCTGCCTGCCTCTTCCTCTCGAGAGCTACCACCACCACCAGGCTCAGCAAACTTCCCTATATTAAGCACCCAGGACCACCAGGGATGGCATGGCCCATAGTGAGCTGGGCCCTCCCACACCAACCACTAAGTAAGAAAATGCCCTACAGGCCCATCCTATGGAAGCATCTTCTCAGTTGAGGTTTCCTAATCTCAAATGACTCTAGCCTGTGTCGAGTTAACATAAAACTATCCAGCATACCACTTCACACACATATGTGGTACAAATGGCAGAAATGTTTTAGGGCCATTTCAGAAATGATCAGGAGTCCTGTCCTAACCGCAAGCTAAAACTCATTAACAAGTTCTGTTTGTTTATCAAGACAGGCTGTCACTCTGCAGCCCTGACTGGCCTGGAACTTGCTATACCGACCAGGCTGGCTTCACAATGCTGGAATTAAAAGCATGTACCCTGTGCCTGGCTTTACAAAGGATTTTTTTTTTTCTTAATGAAAACCAAGTCAGCAACTCAGAAAGCATTTTAAAAATAAACATTCTTAATGTGATACAATCAAAGACACAATGGTCCCCACATGCTCAAGGCCTTTGCTCTCCAGTTAACTGCTGTTTCTACAGAAGCAAGAAGCTTCAGCGTGAACAGGCTTCTATCTGCAACAGTCCCATCTCAGTCTGCGCTGAGGGATTTGGGCAGCTTGTGGTCCTGTGTGTCATGATGGCAGGAGAAGCTTGGCCAGGAGAGGCTGCAGGCAAGTCACAGGGTGCTACAGAAACACTTGGCTCATTACGTCTCTGCTGTTGGATTAAGATTTGATTTGGGGGGGGGCTGGAGAGATGGCTCAATGGTCAAGATCATTGACTGCTCTTCCAGAGGACCTGAGTTCGATTCCCAGCACCCACATGGCACCTCACAGCTCCAGTTTCAATGCACATGAAATAAAATAAATTATTTAAAAGAAAAAATTTGGTTTTTATGTGCTCAGAAACCCCTTACAGTTGCTCAACCTTTCAGCAACTATTTAAACAGGGGGGTGGAGGAGGCTAGACCAGTATGTATCTCTTCCTGAGGATGGGTCCCAATGACCTAACCAGCTTTCCCTAGGCCCCGCCTCTTAAAGGTCCCACAACCTCCATCCTTGCAGCCTGGGGATCAGGCTCCTAGCTGTGTCTTCATGAAGCCGCTCCTTACTGTCTGTGTGTCTGTCCCTTAACAGGGAAAACTGTGGGTGTCTGCTTTGCTTACGGCTGCTCCCAGAGACTAGGGCAAAGAAAGGCCTCAGGGAAACTTTTGGGAAAGGAAGGGTGTCCCCACAACGGCAAAATGACTATTGTGCAAACCTGAGTTCAATCCCCCATGTGTAAGGAGTAAGGTTTTTCCTCCCACCGCTGGTCTTGTCCCGCCGCCACGCCAGCCCCAATTAACACACTGAGACTCTGTATTTGATATAATGCTGTTGGCCAGGTACTAGTTTCTTATCGGCTAGCTTTGTCTTAATTATTAACCCATTTCTATGTATTTCCACGTGGTCTTACCGGAGAGCGGGGGCCGGCAGTTTTTTTCTCTCCCTTCTGTCCTTCTTGGCTCCTCCTCACTACTTCCTCTTTCCTCCTTGTCTCCTAGTCCCTCCTATCTCCTTTCCTATTGGCCAACAGTGCTTTATTCATTAACCAGTATGAGAAACATATATACAGAATGACATCTCCCATCATCTCCTCTTTTCTGTCTAAATAAAAAGAAGGGTTTTAACCTTAACATAGCAAAATATATTACATAACAGTTATCAAATAAGAATCACAGTTAACACTATTTAGTCCATTAACATTTAGTAAGATTTAAGAAACTATTCTATCATCTATCCTATATTTGTAAGTCTAAAGTCCTATATGTAACTTATCTTTAAGCTTAACTAAGGAAAACTATATCCATACTATCTGTCTTCAACTCCATCAAAGACCACAGAAGGATAGTATATAAACTCTAGAAATGACATAGACATCTCGTCTTGTCAGTCACCTGAAGTTCTTCTGTAATCTTCCATCTTCAGTCCATAGGCCATAGTGTATCTGGCAGACTCTTCAGCAAAGCAAGAAACTTTAAACTGTCTTCTTGTATTGAAAGTTTGTCAGTCATTTTTTTCTGTGTCCTGCAGACTGTCTGGTAGACTCTTCCATCAAGCAGGATCTCTGTAGCAATGTCCATCTTGAATCAGCAGTCACTTTCCTGTGGGTCCTGCATGTCCTGTTTATACAGCACAAAGTCAAACAGTCCAGACAAGAGCAGTATCTTGTCCAAATGGCTAGTCTTGCCATATTGGAAGTAAATTCCATAACAAGTTTCTTCAATGTCCATCTTCCTTTCTGACGCAGGTGGTGTTGCCAGGAGCAGTTATGTCTCACTGTCAAGAAAAACCCTAAACCATTTTAAATGCCATATTCTGGAGGTCTTTGAAAGGTTTGAAGAATGCCTATTTATCTCAAATACATGTCTGTATATCTAGAAATCTTAACTAACTTAACTATAAGATTTGACTATCATAGGTACTATCTATAATCTGTATTGAATTATACATTACATTTTTAAATGAGCTATATAAACACAATACCTAAACAAGAGGAGAAATATACTTAATTACAGAATTGACCTTAAATTTATATCAATAAATGAAAATCCATTCCATAACAAAGTATTCATATCTATACCATAATCCCCTTTTTACCTTTAAAAAGATATTGGTTGTGATCATTAACCATTTATAACCAAGTCCATTTAAATGAAAACAACATTTATAAATAATATTTGGGAATTTGGGCATCGTTCTTTCCAAACTGCTTCTTGCGGATAAGGGGCGTTGTCATGGGGGATCCTGAGAAGACACAGAAATCCTGGCTGTAGTCTACAAGGCTGCCTTGTTCAAGCTGTTTTGAATGCTGGATCACCAGCGACTCTGTTTCAGGGGGTCTGGCTTGATCAAACCACATTAATCTGGAAGGAGTCCACAGCTTTTTATTTTCTGTGGAAACAAAAATAGAAATCCTTTTCCCCAGTAACTTGTCCTTAGACTTAAATTTTGGAGTCAAAGCATTTTTAAAATATATAAATTGAATTAATCCAGCAGTATTTCCTTTAACAGTTGTTTCCTCAGAAGACGATATAAAGACAATATAATGCCATATAGAATCCAGATTCTCTCCATCTATGGCTTTTTTATTATTCTGTTTCTTTTCTATTTTTTGAGACAGGGTTTCTCTGTATAACTCTTATTTGTCCTGGAATTTACTCTGCATACCAGGTTAACTTTGAAATCACAGAGATCTGCTAGCCTCTATTTCCCGAGTGCTGGGATTAAAGGCGTGTGCCACCACACCCAGCTCCTCTGTGTCTTTTTAAAACCATTTTATTTCTTTTCTCTCCCAAGCCTACATACATTTTAGAACACATTGTAAACCTTTAGAGGTTTTTCTTAATGTGAATCTGTCTTTACTGTAAATCTTTATCTTTGTCTGGCCATGAGTCTTTTATCTGGTAAATAACAACATTGCTAAATGAAAGCCATAACTGTGTCAGCCTCGGTTTACCAAAGACGGTGGCGGGTACTTTTACCAGCACTGAAAGCTATGCTCACTGCCTTGGTCTGCGCTGCCATCCAGCAAGCATGCTGCTGGCTTAGAGATGTGGTCACTGCCATTTCCATCTCTCATACACACCAATAAATTGTTAGCAGTGCTTCTTAAAAGCCGTGCAGTTTTTTGCCACTTATGCTGAGTCAGGAAACCTCCCTTAAAGGAGCCGCGCTTGTCTCTCGTAAAGCAGAGTACAACCGAGAAAAATCCTGCTACCAAGAAACCTTGCTTGTCTCTGCTATTTTGTTTCTAAAATCCCTTTTTAAGCTTTGTTAAATTTTAAGTGGAAGTTCTTATTAGCCACGTGGGCACCATTTGTAATGAGTAAGGTTTTTCCTCCCACTGCTGGTCTTGTCCTGCCGCCACACCAGCCCCAATTAATACACCGAGACTCTGTTTTTGATATAATGCTGTTGGCCAGGTACTAGTTTCTTATCTTATCGGCTAGCTCTGTCTTAATTATTAACCCATTTCTATGTATTTCAACGTGGTCTTACGGGGGGGGGGCAGTTTTTTCTCTCCCTTCTCTCCTTCTTGACTCCTCCTTACTACTTCCTCTTTCCTCCTTGTCTCCTAGTCCCTCCTGTCTTCCTTTCCTATGCTTGGTAGTTGTGAGCATTTGTCATCCCAGTACTCAGGGAGGGATGGGGGCAGGAGGATCCCAAGGGCCTTTAAGCCAACCAGTTCGCACAGGTTCAGTAAGAGACTCTATCTCAAAAAATGTGAAGGTCTGGGCATGGTGGCACATCCTTTAATCCCACGAGGCAGAGGCAGGAGGGTCTCTGTGAGTACAAGGCCAGCCCTGTCTACAGAGTTCCATGACAGCCTCCATAAGATCCTGTCTAAATTTATTTATTTATTATTTTGCTCATTTTGTTTTTATTTTTTGCTTGTCTGGTTGGTTGGTTTTTGGCTTTTCAAGGCAGATCTCCCTGTGTAGTCCTGGCTGTCCTGGAACTAACTTACTTCGCAGACCAGGCTGGCCTTGAGTTCCTGCCTCTGCTTCTCCAGTGCTGGCATCAAAGGCATGAGCCACCACCACCAGTGTCATTATGTGAAGAACAATTGAGAATGACACCTGAAGCCAATCTACATCAACATGCACACATGTGCAGGCATGTACACATCCCCCAACACTGCAGGAGGGGCATTCTTAGCCCTCCCAAACACACCAGGGACACCTTCTCCATATGACTTGTGTCTAGTGTATCCCTCTGTATACGGTGCTGACCCTATCACTTGTAGAGTTGTCCCCCAGGCCCAAGCAGTCACAGCAAAGGGCCCTGGGCATTAGACTCAGTCTGTAGCAAGCACTGTGGCCTGAAGGGCAAGAGGGAGCCAGGCACACCTGTGAGCCCCACACACAGGGGATGGAAGCAAACTGCTGGGTTTGAGGGTAGCCTAGGAGAGAGAGAGAGAGAGAGAGAGAGAGAGAGAGAGAGAGAGAGAGAGAGAGAGAGCTTGTCTCCAAAACCAAAAACCAAACAAACGAACCAACTGGCCATTTTCCTGGAAGAGCATGGTCCCCACAGACCCAAGGAGAGGTATCAAACACTCATTGTCCAACGGATAAGACTGGCATCTGGAATTCTTTCTGCCATTCTCCCCGCCATGCAACCTGGGGACCTCCTGGCTTGAATGTCTGCACTCTGGGATGCTGTGCCTTCTACCCAGGATGTCTGTCCTCCATTCTATCTGTCCCTCACCCTCCTAGTCTGGTCTTGGGTTTTTGTTTCTGTTTGGGTTTAGGTTTGGAGTTTTGAGATGGTATCTCACTAAGCTAGCCCAGGCTAGCCTCAAACTCAGGACTTTCTTGCTTCAGCTTCAGAAGTGCTGGCATCTCAGGTGTACCATCACACCCAGCTTACCTGGTGTTGTTGAAACCACCTGCAGTATGGTCCCTGTTATTACCTGGGGCCACCAAAGTGGCTCAGTAGGTAAAGACCCTTGTCCCGCAAGCCCAGTTACCTGGATTCAATCCCCAGAAACCACATAAAGGTAGAAGGAGAGTACTCACCCCCACACACACCCCAAATAGTAATAAATAAAATATCAAAACATAATAGTGTTGTTGACAAAGAATCCACAGAACAAAATTTACTTTCTAAGTTGTGCAAGTCAGTGTTTTCCGGCCTTCACAAAGCCGTGCAACAGTCACCACCCTGGAATGTTGTCATCACCCCTTAAAGAAACCATGAGCTTCTAAGCAGGCTCCTCCCTCTCCCCTCCCTCCCCCCCCCCCCCCCCGTTTCCTGTCTCTTCCTGTAAAGGGATCCCGCCATACAGGGCCCCTTCTGTATGCATCACTGAAGGCCGTTCATGTTGTGACACACATCAGTTCTCTGTGTATTCCTTTTTGTGGCTGTATAGCACTCCCTTGTAGGAACTGAGCATGCTTTTGGTTTTCCTTTCACTGGTTGGTGGGCATTTGGTGAGTGTGTGTGTGTGTGTGTGTGTGTGTGTGTGTGTGTGCGCGCGCGCACGCACGCGCGCACGCACACGCAAGCGTTACAGATACTCAGGAATGCAATCGTGGAATTTCAAGTGTATTAGTGTATGTGTGGAAGGGGACTGGGGACTGAACACAGGGTCCTGTACATGCTAGGTGCTCTCCTGCTGAGCTGTACCTCCAGCCCGCCTTCTCCTTTTTTTTTTTTTTTTTTTTTTTTTTGAGGCAGCGTCTTGGAAAGGTTCCCAGTCTGGCCTTGAACCTACTCTGAAGCTGAGGCAGACCCTGACCTTGTGGTCCTCCCTGGCAGCCTGTGGCAGGCCTATGATGCTGGGGAAAGCTCCATTTGGCCTTTTGAGGAACTTTGGAGTCATTATTTTTAACCCCCCTCCCCAAGCTGTGCACAGGGGACCCTGCTGCTGCCCAGGCACGCTGCTATGAGCTTTGTCATAGCCTAATCTGTCCTGTTCTGGCTGCTGTCACCATCACCTCTGCTGAACCCCACTAACCACCACCTGGAAGCTGCCGTAAGCCATCTTAGGGCTTGAGTTCAGAGCCATGGGTGACCTCGTGGATCTGTCTATGGGATTCTGGGATGTCCTGGTGTTCATCTGGGGTGCATTGCACCAGTATGTCCACTCGGTGAGGTTTCGTCCTGTTCTGTATGTAGGATACGTGTCTGAGGACGTTTTCAGTGTGTTGTTCTTGGGGTGTAGCTGGGCTGAACACAGTACATGGCTCATCTTCTGCCTCAAGGGTTACATGTGAGCGTCTCAAGGACAGGAAGGAGTACCGCTAAGCCGGGTTTGGATCCTGGCTCAGTCAATGCTGAGTGTGGGACCTCGGGCCAGCCAGCCACCTCATCTTATGAGCCTGTTTCCTACTGTGTTTCTGTCTGGTTCCCTGCTACAGAGTCCTTAGAAGGTCCAGGAGATGATACATCTGTAAGAGCGCTTCCAGGCTCCTGAGGGACTGCTCTGAAAGCGTGAGCGCCTGAGCTCAATCCCCAGATCCCACGTATAATAAAAAGGCTAAGTGTGGTCACAGTACAGAACCCTAGTGCTAGAAAGGCAGAGGGAGACGGGTCCCTGGGGCTCACTACACAGACACCCTAGCCTACTCAGTAGCCCGAGGCCAGGGAGAGAGCCGTCACAAGAGCAAACACACAAGGTAAGGACTGCAGAGGTGCTCGGTGGTTAAGAGCACGTACAGCTCTTGCAAGGCTCTCAGGTTCAACTCCCAGCACCACATGGCTCACCTGTAACTCCAGCTCCGGGACATACAAGTCCTCTCCTTGCATGTGCATGGCATACATTCACATGGACAGGTGAAATGAAAAAATAAGCTGGTGTGGTGGTGCACACCTTAATCCTAGAATTTGGGAGGCAGAGGCAGGTAGATCTCTGAGTTTAAGGCCTGCCTGGTCTACAAAGTAAGTACCAGTCCAGCCAGGGCTACATAGTGAGACCCTGTCTGATAAAAACAAAATAAATCAATAAATCTAACAATAAATAAATACTAACGTCTAAGGATTGTCAGCTGAGGCCGTCCTCTAGCCTACACTATACAAGTATACACACACACACACACACACACACACACACACACACACACACACACACACACGGAAATCCTTGAGGAGGAGCAAGGAGCGGAACAGAAGCAGAGTTCCCTTGAGACCGAACACGGACACCACCTGTTCTGCGCCTTTGTACCCACAGCCCCTCCCTCCTCCTGCCCTATTGGTCAGTTACCTGGAACAGAGTCCCCCACGCTCCCATTGGCCTCTGCTTTCAGATCTCATTAGCATGGTCTTAAGTTGCCTGTCACCTGTGCCCCTCCCCCTGGAGCTTCTAGAAGTCTCTGTACGGGCCGGGCCGGGCGGGTGGCCTTGTGTCCCCTCTGTCCTGTTTACTAAAAGAGCTAATGACATGAGTGCTCCCTCCCCTGCCCACTTCAGTCTGTCTTGGGCACCTCCTGTTACGAGTATTTGCTGTCCTTTGCTTGGGCTGTGGGACCCTCTGTTGTTTGAGAATCTGATCTGTCCCCTGAGATGGCTCAGAGCCACAGAGGTCAGCTGTGCATTCAGAATGGACCAGAGACCCCAGATAAGCTCACCCTTCCCCAGCCTCCTCCCCTCCCCCAGCCTCCTCCCCTCCCCCAGCCCCACCCTCCTGTTGGCTGTGTTTGGGCCCTTAACAGATTTTTTTTTTTTTTTTTTTCAAATTGACTTTGGCTTCTTGGCCTGAACCCTGAAGTACTAGAGCTGATAAGATACGAGCTTGGCTGAGGGACTGAGGGGAGGAGAGGCTGGGATTTCCGAGGAGGACATGAGGCTCCTAGTGACCGCAGGCAAAGGGCAGTGGTGGTGAATCCCAGGCTGCGCTGGGAGGGAAGGAGGCTGGAGGTGGCCTTACCCCAGCCCTATGCCTGCACGCAGTTCCTCATTATCTCTGAGGGCAGCCAGATCAGACGTGCGCTATCTACACAGCCTCCCAAGCTAAAGCAGACCCTCTGGGCACATCACAGCAACATCCCACAGGCCCGAAGGCATAGCCCAGAGAGAGAGGCCTTGCACCCTGTGGGCAAAGAACCTCTCTCCACGGGCACCCGCATGGTGTGGCAGGCCAAATGTCATCATCTCAACCATGTCAACAGACATCTGTAGGCACCTGTCTGTGGGGTTTGCCTGATAGTGATCTGGGCCAGAGCGGGGGACAGAAACATCCAGAAGGGCTGAGAAGCAGGGAGCAAGCAAGAAACACAGAACTGGGGTGGGGAGGGGGCTCCGCTTGTCTAGCCTGTTCAGGTGCACACACACACACACACACAAGTGCTCAATTGCATGCGCGTGCGCGCACACACACACACACATACACACACACATACACACACACACACACACACACACACACACACACACACACAAGGCTCCAGGCCCAGCATGGTGGAAACCAAATGTAGTGCTGCCTGGGTCCTGCACTCTGCAAGAGGGATCGGGAGAGTTAGAACTTTAAATGCATTCTTGACGGCTTGGGCTTCGTGAAACCCTGTCTCAAAAAAAAAAAAAAAAAAAAATGCTTGGGATCTGGGTATAAAGTGTGGACAGGCAGCCCTGAGTCAGAGCCTGGACCCAGCCCAGCATGGGACACACACAACAAGACCACCCAAGCCATGCCACATCATATCCTGCTTGAACTCTCTGGCTCCCCGGGAAATCTAGACCCCTCAAGGCCATCACCCGTTCCTGCCCCCCCTCCCAGTCACAGCCCAGAGCATTGCTTGTTCCCTGTGCCTGTGACCCCTCCCTGATTCTCCACACGATCATCAGGCTCCATGCTCTCCCTGTCCAAGCTCTGGTCCCTTGTTTGAGCTCTGTAGCTGAGCCCCAGAATCCAGTGCTGCCCCTTAGGCTTCACCCCAGGTGGTGACGGGGAAGAAGAGGGTCAATATTTTTTCTTCCTTTTTTTAAGATTTATTTTTATTTATGCATTTATTTATTTTTAATAATATGTATGTCTGTGTGAGGGTGTCAGATCCCCTGGAACTGGAGTAACAGACAGTTGCGTCATGCGGGAGCTGGAAATTGAACCCAGGACCTCTGGAAGAGCAGCCAGTGCTCTTAACCATTGAGCCATCTCTCCTGCCCCTGGGGGCTAATATCAGTGCAAGTGCTTAGAGCCTGGCTGGGCACCCTTGGCTCTGTCAATGATGTTATTACACCCAGCTCCCCACCCCCACCCAGCCGCCCAGCCACAACAGGAACTACTTCACATCTGGTGGACAAACCAGAGTGGCCTTCAAATGTGATCATCAAGATGACCGGGGAGCCAGGCCTGGGACAGAACAGAGAAACTGTGAAAAACACACTAACACGGAACACTCACACACATACACGAACATGTGTACACATACATACACATACACACACACACACAAGTGCTCAATTGCATGCATGCACACACACACACACACACACACACACCTCAGGAGCCTGGCTTGGGGGAAGAAAACAACAATGGCTTGTTTTACTGTGGTCACACTGGAAGGGATGGGACAAGAAATAATTTTTCTTCTTTCATGTTTTATGTGTTTTCCCTAAAGTCCTCTAATGAGCACAGTTTTTATTGAAATAGGAACAAAATCATGAAGATCTAGCCAAGAGGGGCCACAACAGGCTTTGGATCTGTGACTGTCCCCATACAGGAGCCAGTAGTGGTGGATCCCTTCAGAGTGGACAGAGAGAGAGAGAGAGAGAGAGAGAGAGAGGCCATTGTTGGCAGGGTCGTGCCTGGCCAGGGTCACAAAGCGACCCCTCCCCTCAGAGCACGGGGTGGTCTGAATGCCACCCCACAAAAAACCTCAGCTGCACCTCCCTGGTCACCATCACCACTAACCCTGATTTCCACAGGGGCCTGGATGTGCTTTGTCCCAGGTCCCCTGTTGGCTTTCCATGTAACCCTGTCAAAGGCAGAGCCTTATGAAGTGCCCAGCCAATAGGAGTCATTGTGAGGTCACAGTTTAGTGGTTGTGTCTTTGCCCTGTGACTTCTGCCATGTTCTAAAGCAGCCAAATGTGACCTTCTGACTTTGAACTTCCCATCCTGCAGAACTGTGGGCCAAGGTGACCCACAGTTACTTTACAGCTACCAGGTCTCAAGTATTTTTGTAACAGCAATATAAAGTAGAAGAGTCCATTTCACAGAGGGGAAACTGAGGCTCCAACAGAGTTTGCCCACGACAGCCAACAGGCAGCCTCTGAATGAAACAGGATTCAGTTTTATCTTTGTCTCTGGTCCATGTCTCGTGCCTTCTAGACTCAATGATGAGTTCCTTCACCATGCCCCTAGGACTTGGCCCGGCTTTGGTTGCAGTGAAGAACTAATGATGTCTGCAGGAAATGCGCTGAAGGATAGAAGACGAATAGACAGGGAAAGATGGATGAATTGGTTGATGGGCAGGGGGCGGGCAGGGGCAGGCAGGGGGCGGGCAGGGGGCGGGCAGGGGGCGGGCAGGGGGGGGCAGGCGGGTAGCGGGCGGGGGGGGGTGACGGGCAGGGGGCGGGCAGGGGGCAGGCAGGGGGCGGGCAGGGGCGGGCAGGGGGCGGGCAGGGGCAGGCAGGGGGCGGGCAGGGGGCGGGCAGGGGGGGGGCAGGCGGGTAGCGGGCGGGGGGGGGTGACGGGCAGGGGGCGGGCAGGGGGCAGGCAGGGGGCGGGCAGGGGGCGGGCAGGGGGCAGGCAGGGGGCGGGCAGGGGCGGGCAGGGGCGGGCAGGGGGCGGGCAGGGGCGGGCAGGGGGCGGGCAGGGGGCGGGCAGGGGGGGCAGGCGGGGGGGCAGGTAGGTGAGCGGGTGGCAGGTGGAAGTACAGGTGGGTGGATTAACAGACAACAGAAGGCCACGTGGGATGAGGCGGAGGGCGTGTCTGCCCTGGAGACTGACTGCCCGGGGAAATGCTGGTGCTGTCAGCAGGGCCAGGCTACAGCCCTGCTCTGTCTTTTGGGGGTTTTAATTTTTAAATGAAGTCTCATTAAACATTAGGAAATTTCACATTTAAAATGTTTATAGATTTTTCTTGCAAAATTGATTCAGAAACAATGATTTTTGGCCCCCGGGGACCCCCGCCCCTGTTTCCCAGGGACCAGTGTTTTTCTCATAGTAAAACCATAAAGGAAATGAAAAACTGCTTCTACTTGGTTCTTCGTCAAAAGTGGGGAAACTAAGTCAGGCGTGTGGCTCACGCCCGAGTCTGAGCTTCTTTCCACTGTCTGTAAAGAACAATGGTGCCTGCTGGCTTCTGTCCCCTACAGGACCTGCCGGAAGAAATTCTCAACCTCAGGGGCACTGGTGCCCTCCCTCCAGGCTTCTGGAAAAGTCTAGGGGCAGCTTGGGCTCTGACTATTTCAGTGGGAAGGGGTACCCCTTCTGTTAAATTCCCTACTGGGTATAGGACACACACAGACACGCACACTCACACACCACACACACACACACACACACACACACACACACGGGAAGATGGAGTCAGGAGTCATCCTGCCGCCCCACACCACCCCTGCCCCCACCCTACACCAGGCCTCAGGAAAGCACAGCCCTGGCCTAGCTGGGTTGGAGCCACACAGCTCTGAAACCCTGAAGTCCCCACAGGAAGGGGCAGGCTGAAGGGGCTGCCCGTGTGTGACAGGAATGCCCTCTGCCCCTGATCGACCCACCCCAGCCAGCAGGAGCTTTTGGCCCTGGGATCCTAGGGAGGCGGTTCACAGCCCTACACACCAGGCAAGGAACATGTCTCCAGCGCCTCCCAGTGGCATCCACCCTGAACTACAGATATTTCCAGCTGAAGCTGGAGTGTGGGAAGACCCAGGTCACCATGGCTGTTCTTCAGGCTGAAGCCCGGCAATGAGGAATCTGAGGGTCACAGAAGGTGATGGCAGAACTGGCAAAGACATATGGAATTGGAGTTGAGCCTTCTGTCGCTCAGCAATCCTGACTCTTCTGAGCCTCAGCTTGCCCCATCTGTGAAATGGGGATGACTGGTTGTCAGTCGTGGTGGCAGGGTCTCCTTGAGATCACAAGGTGAGTGCTGTGGATTGGGTGCTGTTTGTCAGAGCCACAGCTGTTGAGGTTCCATCTTGATATGACCTCAGGGATGACCTTGAACTCTGATCTTCCCGAGGCTGTCTCCCAGGTGCTGAGATTACAGGCTCAAGCCGCCATAGCCAGTTTATGGGGTGGTGGAGATCAAACCTAAGACTTCGTGTGCTAAGCACACTGTCTAATAATGAAGCCACACCCTTAGCTGCAGACTAAAAGCCCCTACACAGACGTCAGTAAATAACTTTATTGCAAAGGTACACACACACACACACACACACACACACACACACACGGGAGAGAGGGTGAACCGTGGCCCATGGGATCCCATGTTTGATACATCATGTTTAAAGCATGTACATTGCTAACATGCAACACCAAAGCCTGCATTCCCTCGGCCTATAAGGAACCCTGGCCCCATATAAGGGACACACCTGTCATTCCAGCTTCGGGAAGCTGAGGCAGAAGAATTGAGAATGCTGGGCTAGCTTGGGCCAAGAACTGCTCCCACTCATCTGTAACAAATATATGTGACTGCTCACTAGAGATGGCGGGGTGGGGTGGGGGTGGGGCAACTTCTCTAACAGAAAAACAAGGTAGATGGCCTGCGTGTACATTTCTTAGAGCATATGTTTTCATATTTATATGGCGGGGAACAGGTATGTGCATGCCATTGGTGTGTGTGTGTGTGTGTGTGTGTGTGTGTGTGTGTGTGTGTGTGTGTGGTCAGATGAACTCATGGACTCTGTTCTCTCCATCTACCATGCAGGCTCTGAGATTTGAACTCAAGTCATCAGGCTGAATGGCCATCTCCTTTACCCTCTGGGCCACCTCACTGGCCATGAATACTCATTTTTAAACTCCACCACTAACATACAATGAGTGCGGTAGGCTAGACCATGGGGACAATTCTCTTCCAGTGACCAAATGGAGATAAAGTGACAGTGGTGGTCCCGGGCTCGACCCCCCCCCCCCGGGCTGCTGGAGTGAATGTCACTGAGTAGGTTCAACCTTGAAGAACATTTGAACAATCACTGGAAATTTCTAAGGCCTGTGCTCTTTGACAGACAGTGGAGTTGCTTGGAATGCATCAGAGTAAGCAGGCCAGGGGCTTGAGTGCACAGGTGTTAATGGTGTGTTTGTTACTTACAAACCCTGGAAACACCTCCAGCTATGGCCAGGGAGCCAGGGTTCGAGGTTATGGTCAGATGTGGAATGTGTAAAGTGTGTTTTCCTGGTGCCGGTCTGGAGGGGTCACCAAGGTGCATTGTTATGGCAGAAAAGGAAAACAAACTTGCTCAGAACAGGGTGGGGAGCTGCAGGACAGGAATCTGCTCACGTGTCTAGCCTCTGCCTCCTGGCTAGCTCAGCAACAGTTCCTGAAACATCGTGACCAAGAGAGCTTGGGGAGGGGAGGGTGAGGCCCTGCGCCAGCAGGAGCCAAGAAGAGCCCACTACCTCTTGACATCTCAGTCCTAACCTTCTAGTTCAGCCTTGGGAAGAGTCATGGCTACAAAGCCACCATCTTCCTCCAAATTCACCATCCTCCTCCTCCAAAGCCACCATCTCCTCCAAAGCCACCATCATCCTCCAAAGCCACCATCTCCTCCAAAGCCATCATTCTTTATGCTCTGCCTTGGTTTCCTACACGATATTTTCCCCGTGTGTATTCATTTCTTAGTTGATCTTTTTAAGATTAAAAAACTACACTCTTATACTCCTTGTGAGTGTGTGTGTGTGAGTGTGTATGTGAGTGTGTGTGTGAGTGTGTGTGAGAGTGTGCGTGTGTGTGAGAGTGTGCGTGTGTGTGTGAGAGTGTGTGCGTGTGTGTGAGTGTGTGTGAGTGTGTGTGAGTGTGAGTGTGTGCGAGTGTGTGTGAGTGTGAGTGTGTGTGAGTGTGTGTGTGTGTGTGTGTGTGTGTGTGTGTGTGTACACATTCATGCCACGGCATGTCTGCGAAGGTCAGAGGGCAGCTTGCAGAAACTGGCTCTCTCCTTCCACAGTGGGTGTGCCTGGGATCAAGTTTGTCGGGCTTGGCAGCAAGCACCTTTACCCACTAAGCCGTTTTGCCAACCCAAGAAGATTCAATGATAAAAAAGAATAAGAACATTGTCAAGAAGGACCTACCTCAGGACTAGAGAGTGTAGTCCTCCCCCTCCCTCTCCTCCTCCCCGGAGACGGGTCTCTTCCATGAAGCTAGTCTTTAACTCCCTATCCTCCTGCCTCAGCCTCCTAGAGATTTTCTAATTAAAATAATAATAATTTTCCCGTTTTTTTGCTTAGTGTATGTCAGAAGTGCTGTGCTTATTCAAAACAAAACAGATAATACCGCCTCTGTCAGAGCGTCTGACGGAATGGAGCGGAATTATGTCTCCAACTGGCTAGCTGTGACCCCTGAGGCTCCCCAACTCTCTCAGCCTGTTTCCCATCTGTAAGACCCGAGGCGTGCGTGTAGAAATGCTGGTCGGCCCATGTGAGCAACTTGCCCGGGCGTCTGTCCGGATAAACTTGGTTCAAACAGCGCGGACCGGAGGGAATGTGCGGGATGCTGGCGCCGCGCAGGGAGCGTCGCTGCAGCGCCAGCTACCGGGTACCCGCCTTCCGACCGCTTGGAGAGGGCGACACCTTGTGGGCGCGCCTGGAACTGTTCCTAATCCTCGGCATAGCTCAGCAAGGGCCCACCTGATTGGAGCAAGGGGGAGAAGGGGTTCTTAGGGCGCACACCATGGGACCAGCAAGGAGCCTGTGGTTCCTCTCGTCTGGGCAGGGGCCCCCTGTAACCATAGCACACCTAGACACTGGAACAAAAGAAAGCTGCTGGTCGCAGCCCTGCCTCCAGAAGCCGGGATGGAGTGTGGTGTTTCAGGTTCATGGCCATCCTCCGCGGAGGTGTTGTGAGAATTCTTTTTTGTGGGAGAGATGAACAATGTCTACCCCCTTCTCTTAAGGTCCCAAGAACAAACCAAAACATGATTCCCCCAGAATTCACTGTGGGGAAACAGTTTATGAGGCTTACTTACAGAGCACGAGTGAGGAGTTGGTGACAGGCGAGAGGCTGACTCACACTGGAAGGACCGCGCCCAGCATGGATGGTGGCTTCTCTCTGGCAATGTAGATAGAGTCCCTCTTAACCTTCCCCAGTGTGCGCTACACCACACACACACACACACACACACACACACACTCCAAACAGGGCAGAATTGCATTCATGTGGCTGGGCCCACCCACTTCTATTAGTGAATGTGAGGTCCACAGACCCTGATAAGGATCAACCCGAGCAAGTGGACTCGATGAAGACAGAACATGACAACAGCTGGGCAAGCCCCGGGCTTCCATCTCAGGCATGGGTAGATGGCACGGCTGTCGGAGATTTTTTTTTTTTAAACTAGGTGAACTCCTTACTGGTATTGGCTTGGTTCTGTAACCATCTTCCCCTAACAGAATGTGAGCTGGACTTCTGAGCATCCTCGGGAACCATCCGTTGGTCTGACTGTGCTGTTTTCTCCCTGCAGTGGCAATGGCCTGCATCCGAGCAGAGGTGGGTGACACAAGGTGACCACCCCAAGACCAGCCAGTCTCATCAGTGGGTGTGGGAGCTCTTCTGTGAGAGGCTGAGGCAGGACCAGGAAGGAGTTCAAGGACAGCCTGGGCTATGTGAAAGTCTGGAAGGGAAGGGGGCTGTCAACAGGTGGCTGAGTTTCTAGGGTCTCTGTCATTGCAGAAAAACCTCTTCTGAGATGATGTGTACCATGTAGAGAAGCAGTTTCCCCTAAAAGCTAACTTCTCAGGCCAGAGAGACAGCTCAGTGACCAAGACCGCTTTCTGTTCTTCCAAAGGACCCGAGTTCAGTTCCCAGCACCCACTTGGCAGCTCACAGACACCTATAACTCCAGCTCCAGGGTATCTTGTCTGGTCTCCAAGGGCAACACACACACACACACACACACACACACACACACACACACACACTAAATCTAGAAACTAAAACTAAATTTACTTGGGACCAGGGAATAACTGCGTTGGTAGAGTTCTTGCCCAGCCTAGCATGTGCCAAGTCCCGTGTTTGATCCCTAGCGCTTTAGAAGATGTGGGGCATACACCTGTAGTCCCAGGACCAGAGATTTAGAGACAGGAGATTAGGAGTTCAATATCATACTAGGCTTTTCAGAGTGTTCAGTGACAGCCTGAGAGCCTGTCTCAAAAATAAACATTCACCTAAGTAAAAGAATGTGCTTCTAAAGGAAAAACGTGGCCTAGACACAGTTGAGGAAACTGGAGAGGCATATGTAGCAAAGACCCTGATGGATGAAACTTGGGGAGACAGGGTTTCTCTGTGTATCCCTGGCTGTCCTGGAACTCTGTAGACCAGGCTGGCCAAAAACTCGGGGATCTGTCTGTCTCTGCCGCCAAATGCTGGGATTAAAGGCGTGTGCCGCCGCCGCCCAGCTGGACCAGGGTTTTAGTGTGACAATTGTTCCTTGAGGGTTGCATGGCCCATGCTGAAGCCCCCCAGACATTGTCCAAGTCATACCACAAACTCTCTGCCCGCCACCTTGCAGCCAGGACTTGCTAGTGGACACTGCTCAGGTCCCTCCCATGCTCTAACCTCTTGCCTGGCTCCCTTGTGCCCTCAGAGTCAAGTCCACCATCATCTTGGCCCACTACCCCTACCCTCATCTGGTACAAGCGCTGCTGAGAGAGAATCAGAGTCTAGAGCCAAAAGCAATCTAAGTCCCCACATGCGGATTCTTACATAATCGGCAAAATATTAATTAATGTCTATTCTGACCCTGATGACAATACCCCAGAGGAGAAATTTTAAAATAAGTGTCGTTGGCTCTAATCTATTACTGTTGATTAGTGCAAAGGCCCACATGTGTTTATTGCGTTATCCAGCCATACGGCATAGCCCAAGCCGGAGACTAGCCAAGTGGGGCCTCCTGAAGTTGGCAGTCATGGTTAGATGCGATTTTGAAACCATATGGCACAGGGCTCCTCCAGGGGGTGAGGAATGTGTTATGTCTCGGAGTCCAAACTCTGAGCTTTTCTGTAATGCAGGAGCAGAGGAGAGGGCTCAGGTAATCAAGTGTCCGCCATGCAAGCATGAGGAACTGAGTTAAACCTCTAGCGCCCCCTAAAGGCCGGGTGAGGTTGTGCATGCTCCTGCAGTTCCAGGGCAGGGCTGGTGGAGACAAATGGATCCCTGGGGCTCCATGGCCCACCAGCCTAGCAGAAATGGTGATCTTCAGGCCAGCCAGAGACCCTGGCCCCTAAAACATGGGAGAGGGCTGGCAAGATGGCCCTTGGACAAAGGGACTTAGCATGCAAGCCTGGCTAAACTAGGTCCCCCAGAACCCACATAAAGGTGAAAAAAAGAACAAAGAACTCTACACAGTTGTCCTCTGGCCTACACACACACACACACACACACACACACACACACACACACACACTGTGGCTCACGCGGGGACACCCATGATAGTGTGCCCCCCCACACACACACATTTCCAGGATCGTTAGGGAAGCCCAGTGCTGGTTAACACTTCCCAGCAGCCCTTGCAGCAAGAATTTACACATGACTAAGATATGGCTAATGGGCTGTGCAGAACATAAGACCCCCGCCCAAGCATGGCTGCACGTTTGAGGTGCAGAGTCCCCCCCCCAACCTCCCCAGGCATCCATGTGAACACCATCTATCACAGCTTAGTGCTGTGTTCTGGGTTCTATTCTGCACATGAAGTGCTATTCTAATATCACAGCTCTGAGGACTTGGTGTGGCCTGGAAAATTCCATAGCATGCCTCCATGAAGATCTCTCTCTCTCCTTCTCTAAACAGGAAGTGGTAGGTGGGGTTTGCTTTCTTCCGTCAGTTTAGCTCTGTGAGGAACACTCTTATGGCTGTTGAGAGAAAGCCACCAGCCAGAGTCCCCAGGCTTCTCGGAATCACTGTCTGGCATTGTGAGTCCCCGGGCTCTGATGCCCAGGCTGGCTGAACAGCAGCGGCCACATATGGGTGCCTTTTGAAAACAGTTCCTGGGAGTTTGGCCAGTTTTGCAGAACCAGATGGATTCTGGTGAACTGTCAGTTTAAAAGCCCTCCCACCCGGCCAGCTGTGCAGCTTTCAGCGGGTTACTTAACTGCTCGGTGCTCGGGGAAATGAGGACAGACTCAGCACCTAGGTCCACTGGGCAGCTGGTTTTATTCCCACGTGCCAGGGCAGAGCAGATGTGCGTATCTGGGTGACCGTGCAAAGAGGTTGACAAAGACTGTCTGGGGGTGAGGACCGTGGGCCCCATGTGCTGCATGAGCCCGCACCAGGACAGGATGAGCAGAGGAAGATAGCTCTACTGCGCATGTGCACAGCGGGCCGTCAGGTAAGGTACAATGATGACCTCAGCAGCAAGGCCCAGGAACAGAGATGGCACGCGGCTCAGGTCTGTTTGGGCCCTGGTAGGAGGATGTGCTGGGAGTGTCTTTCCTAAGTCCATTTCCATGACTAGTATAAAATATCCTGACGAAAGCAATCTAGAACTCCAAATTACAGTCTCTGAATGTAGATAAATCGTAACAACTGGACCTCGAGGCAGCTAGTCACATCCACAGTCAAGAGCAGAGAGGGCGAACAGGTGCACGCTTGGTCATTCCCACAATGAACTGCGTCTGCCTGCATCAGTAAACGAAATGAACATGGTTAAGACGATCCCCCACAGACACGCCCACAGGCCAGCCAGGTATAGACAGTCCTTCATCACGAGTCTCTTCCTAGATGATTCCAAGTTGTGGCAAGTTGACACCGCCAACCATCACTGTCGGCTTCTCCATGTGGTGGCTGTGCCCTCTGGAGTGCCCGAGATTGGCCTGAATATGGGGAGAGCGTTGTAGACCTGCAGATGTTTGGGGGTCATCCCCATTCCTGTAAGAACCCCTTACCCATGTTCTCCAAGAGGGTCAACCACGTTCCTATAAGAACCTTGAACAAAAAGCTTAAACAAAAAGGGCCCCATAGGCTCATAGGAACTGGGACTTTATGTGTTCCTGCTGGAGTAGGTGTGGCCTTGTTGGAGGAAGTGTGTCACTGGGGGTGGGCTTTGAGGTTTCAGAAGCTCAAGCTGGGCCCAGAGTCTCACTGTCTCTTCCTGCTGCCTGCTGACCCAGGTGTAGAACTCTCGGCTGCCTCTCCAGCACCGTGTCTGCCTGCACGCCACCATGCATCCCACCATGACGATGATGGACTAAACCTCAGAACTGTAAGCCAGCCCCAATTAAATGCTTCCCTTTGTAAGAGCTGCCATGGTCATGGTGTCTCTTCACAGCAGTAGAAACGCTAACTAGGCGTTATTGCCCATCCATGCTCTGTAAGCAAGCCCAACACACACACACACACACACACACACACACACACACACACACACATACACACCAATTCACCAAGACAGATTTGGCTGGTTGGCTCTTTGGTCTGTCACTCATACCTTGTCAGGATGGCAAATGATTGCTCTCCTCTATCCAGCAACAGTTTTGTATCAAGACCCACTCTGAAAACAAAACAATCAAAAAAAAATTTTAATTTAAAAACAGCTCCAAAATGAGGAACACTTCATAAATAATAAAAGAAACAAATGTCACATCACCAGTGTACACTCTAATATATAAAATCCCACTGGGGAACCCTAAACCAGCCAGGGGTGTGACACAATGAACAAGCTTACGCCTTCGTGCTGAAATGCCTCCTTCTCCAAGGGGCATTTGGGAGGTGCCCTCAGCTGAGCCCCGCAGTCCCCGCTTCTAGAATTTTCTCTGTAGTTTTATGCATGTACATCGCTGACAAATTTGAGGCTAGTCACTCTCATGGTTTTCTTAGTTTACATTTATTCATCTGTGTGTGGATGTGCACAGACCACAGTGTGTGTACGTCTGAAAACAACTTCCAGCAATCAGCTCTCTCCTCCCACCATGTGAGTCTCAGGAATCAAACTCCGGTAATCAAGCTTGCTGGCAAATTCCTTCTACACTGGGCTTTCACCTGCCCTCAGGGAGTTTTTAACAGCAAGGCCATAGACGCCCACGGATGGAGGGCTGACTGCGTAACGACTGTACTCCGTGAGGTAGCATGGCACACGGGGGATGCAAACAAGAATGCAGTATGAGCTGGTCAGCAGACAGGCACGGTGCCAGGGCGCTGGAGGGAGCCGAAACCAGGTGTGCAGCCACACTGAGCACCGATTCATCCGCAGGCTCCGAGTGGTGGGAAGTTGAGGTGTGTGTGTGTGAGTGTGTGTGTGAGTGTGTGTGTGAGTTTGTGTAAGTGTGTGAGAGTGTGTGTGTGAGTGTGTGTGTGTGAGTGTGTGTGTGAGAGTTTGTGTGAGTGTGTGTGAGAGTTTGTGTGAGTGTGTGTGAGTGTGTGTGACTGTGTGTGTGAGTGTGTGTTTGTGTGTGTGAGTGTGTGTGTTTGTGTGTGTGAGTGTGTGTGAGAGTTTGTGTGAGTGTGTGTGTTTGTGTGTGTGAGTTTGTGTGAGTGTGTGTGAGAGTTTGTGTGAGTGTATGTGTGTGAGTGTGTGTGAGTATGTGTGAGTATGTGTATGAGAGTTTGTGTGAGTGTGTGTGTGTGAGAGTTTGTGTGAGAGTTTGTGTGAGTGTGTGTGTAAGAGTTTGTGTGAGTGAGTGTGTGTGAGTGTGTGTGAGAGTTTGTGTGTGTGTGAATGTGTATGTGAATGTGTGTGTGTGTGTGTACACGCACATGCAGAAGACACCAGGCAGAGCCAGTAGGACCAGCACACACGAAGGCCCTGAGGTAACTGAAGGGTGCAATATTTCAGGACCCAAGAGGGAGCCTGGGAGCGATGACAGGCACCAGGTGGCTGCCAGATGCAACCAAGCCCTGTGGACCACCATTGAGGAACCCAGTGTCCAGGCCAAGCGTGGGAAAGCATTCAAAAGAACATGACTGGTTCTCATTCCAAGAGCATCTTGCTGCCATGTGGAGAAATTCATGGAGGAGGCCGGAGGAAACTGTGAGGACTGCAGGGGATCAGGAGCAGAGGTGGCCCATAGATCAGTCCAGGAGGGAATGTGACAAGTGGGACAAGGCTCTGGAGGGGCTGTGACAGCCACAGAGCCACCAGCCCTGGTACACTGTAGCAGGGAACACTCACCCAGCTATGACCTCAAAGATCTGTGAAAGGAACCCAGGGTTAACCCATGCCCAGGGCACCGACCCAAGGCGGACATCAGTAAGCACACACAAGGTGCCTAGGCCTGTGGCAGGCAGGGGAACTGACAGGGATGGAGTCCACAGCAGAAGCAAGACAGATGGCGGGGGCATCAGCTACAGTCCTGCCTGTCCCTAAAAGGGTCAGGTACAAGTGCTCTCTGGAACATCCTCAAGTAACCTTAGTGTACACGTTCCTGTAATCACACGGTCCTGTGAGCCCTGCTCTAACAGAGCCTGGGAGTTCATCTCAGTGCACACATTCCTTACACACACACACACACACACACACACACACACACACACACACATGCACACACTCACACACAGCCTTTAATTACTAAAACATCTTGGGTGTCACATAATACTCAGCACCATTACTTTAGAATGTGTATATGTATACACTCAAATTAAGACGGTGGTAGCATGCTGCCAACACCTCCTACCCAGCGCGTCTCTCAGATCTCCACGGAGCACACACTGTGCCATTCCAGTTCCCTGAGGTTCTGGGAAAAGCAAAACCTTCACTTTGGGTGGCAGACAGCCGTCTGGGAGGCATCTCTAGGCAGGGAAGGGAGGGAAAGAGAATTTTCTCAGGGCAGGTAATGTTCTGTTCATGGATCCTGGTGGTCACCCATGTGTGAATGCGTGTGAAGAAGCACTTTAAAAGAAACAGTTTTTATTTTAACATATAATTTATTTTCATGAGCGTTAGTGTTTGGCCTGCATGTATATCTGTGTGAGGGTGTCAGATCCCCTAGAACTGGAGTTAGAGACAAGTGTGAGCTGCCATGTGGGTGCTGGGGATTGAACCCGGGCTCTTTGGAACAGCAGTTAGTGCTCATAACCCCTGAACCATCTCTCCAGTCCCTGAAAGATGTATTTTATTTTTAAAATGAGTGAGTGTTTGCCCGCAGAGGCCAGAGGCGGTAAGTTCCCTGACGCTGGA
This sequence comes from Phodopus roborovskii, assembly GCF_943737965.1. NCBI lineage: Eukaryota > Metazoa > Chordata > Mammalia > Rodentia > Cricetidae > Phodopus > Phodopus roborovskii. The sequence goes on along the minus strand of NW_026125059.1, from coordinate 10,724,813 downwards.
GTCACAGGAGTTGTGAGTTGCCTGGCATGGGTGCTAGAATCTGAACTTGGACCCTTCTGGAAGAGGAACACATGCTCTTGACTGCTGAACCATTCCTCCAGCCTGTAAAGCACTTCATATGCTTTACTGTGGTGGTACTTTCAAATAAAAGGTTAGGACCAGGGATGTTCTTGGTGGTAGAGCACTACCTACATTGCATAAGGCTCTGAGTTCAATTTCCAGCAATGCTTGTGCACACACACACACACACACACACACACACACACACACACACACAGACTAACCTAAATAATAACTCTGAGCCAGGCATGGTAGCCCACACCTTAGTCCCAGCACTCAGGAGGCAGAGCCAGGCGGATCTCTGTGGATTTGAGCCAAGCTCCAGGACATCCAGGACTATACAGATACACCTTGTCTAAAAAAAATTAAAATAAAATAAAATGTAATATAATAATAAAATAACTTCAACCATTGTGTCCATTTCAGAAAGGAGAAAGTGGAACTGGGAGACATTGGGAAATTTTCTCTAAATGTCTTGAAACTGGAGAGAGGGCTTAGAACTTAAAGCACTGGCCCCTTTTGTAGAAGACCCAGGTTCAAATCCCAGCACCCACATAACAGTTCACAGCCACCTGTAACTCCAGTTCCAGGGGATTCAGCACCCCCTTTGGCTCCTACAGGCACTGCACACATGTGGTAAACAGATAAACACATGGGCAGAACACCCATATACAAAATAAAAAACGATAATAATAAAATGCAGTTTTAGCAAACTGAGTCTGACATAAGTGTTGGTCTTGAGATCACAAAGTCAAATTATTTCAGAGCGTGGCAGGTCCAGCATGGGGCTTGCAATGTCTGCCAAGCCAGCACCTGGAAGGTGGATGTAGAAAGATCAGAAGTTCAAGGTTGTCCTCTACTACAAACGAAGCTCAAGGCTAGCCTGGGCTACAAGAGAGCTGATGGGAGATATCGATCTGTAAATATGTTTCTCTCATTGGTTAATGAATAAAGCACTGTTGGCAAATAGGAAGACAAGATGGGCGGGACTAGGAGACAAGGTGGATTCTGGGAGATGTAGTAGGGAGGAATCAAGATGTAGGACATGAGAGAAGAGGTCCAGGACCCTTTCTCTGGTAAGATAAGACCACGTGGAAACACTTAGATTGATAGAAATGGGTTAATATTTAAGACAGAGCTAGCCAATAAGAAACGTGAGTAACAGGCCAACAGCTTTGTAATTAATAGAGTCTCTGTGTGTTATTTTGGGACTGATGTGGCTGTGAGACCAGGATGGCAGGAAAGTGCTCATAACAGAGAGCCTGTCTCAACACAAGTGTGGCCGGACTAACAAGATGCACTCCATGGCCTGAGGCCTGGTGTGAGGGTGTAGAACCAAGGTGGGCTCCCTGGAAGAGGCAGCAGCACCTTTCCCTCAAAAGTAATACCTAACCCCAACTGCAGCAGCCTCGTGGGGCCAAATGGGCAGATGATGAACGCCTCCATGGGGACTCACGCCAGGCTGTGACCACGAGGGTCCCCATTCCTGCGACTGCTTTATCCTATTATACTCTGCTTGGTCAGGTTTCCCTGCAGAAATGAAAGTGGTCCCTCCTTAGCCTTTAGAATATTTTGTAAATGCAGTTATCTTCAGAACTGCCAGCCATCAATCTCCATTTAGAAACAACCGGAAACAGAGCCTTCCTCTTCCCCAACTCCAGGAAGGATGAGGGAGTGATGGACCCAAGCCTCTCAGGAAGGCCCGGAGTGGGTGGGTGTGTCCACATGCAGGCCCATGCCCTGGAGGCCAGAGGTGTCAGATCCCCTGGAGCTGGAGTTGCAGGTGGCTGTGAGCCATTGGCATGGGTCCTGGGAACCAAACTCGGGTCCTCTGTGAGAACAATACCGCTCTTAACCTCTCTGCCTCCTCTCCAGCCCCACCTTACTGTTTGAGCTAGTTAGTGTCTCACTGAACCTGGAGCTCAGCAATTCAGCTGGCCAGCCCACCCTAGGGATGCTGCTGTCTCTACCTTCCCAGACCCATACCACACCCAACATTTCCCATGGGTACTAGAGATCCAAACTCAGGTCCTTGTGATCATGTGACAAGTACTGTATTAATGCAGCCATTTCTAGCCCTGGATTTCTGTCCTGTACTGGTGGTAGAGGTGCTGGAGATGGACCCCAAACATTGGCCAGGGGCTCTCCTGCTTAGCCACATGGCTAGCTCCTCACTGAGGGGTTCTAGACCCTGCTCTACTGCCCAGCCACAGTGCAACCCAAACACTCCCCATCTTAATTTTTTCATCTCCGCCTCCAGCTGCCATCCTGCCTGCTGAATAATGGAAAAGAAATAGCAAAGGACTTTTTAAAAATTCACCCGAAGATCAGATATTGGGCACATTCCTGTTTCCTTAGTTTCTTGAGACAAACTAGGCTTCCTGAAGTATAAAAGTGTGTGGGGGGGGAATCTCCCCAGAAGCCAGCTGGGAGAGACCACAGAGAGGCCTTGACACTGAACTTCAGACTCAGCCTGGGAGTTTTGGGAGTGGCTAGGATCTGGGCGTGTTTGGGCATCTCACTAAGGATGCACCTAAGAACCTGAGCCCCACCCACCTGGCTTAGATGTGGCCTGCAATACATGGTCCAGAGACAAAGAAAACCTTTTAGGTCACAGGCATTATCTTCTAACTTAAGAACCAAGCCATGGACTTGGTGACTTTGTGTGTGTGTGTGTGTGTGTGTGTTATGCATGCATGTATAGGGGTGTATACATTTATGTATGTAAGGTATATGTGTATAGAGGACATTGTTGTTGAAATACCAGGAGTGGAATCCTGGGTCTTGAGCTTGCTAGGCCAAGAGTGAGCAGGTGCCCATCTACTGCCCCCTGGCTTCTAGAAGCATAAGGAGCGTGCAGGGCTGTCTCTCTCAAGCCCTGAGTTCACATGTTTGCCTGCGTGCTTCTGCGTCTGTCTGTTCGTCTGTGCCCCGTGCCTCAGGGACAGGAGTGGGACAGGGAAGGTGTACAGGAGACAAGGAGGGAATTCAGCAACCAGAGCTCGGGACAGCAGGGTGGGGGAAGGGACCCCTTGTGGGGAGACACCTTGGAAATTACTAGCTCCACACTAAGTCTCCTCAGTCATTCTCCTGGGGGGGGGTAAGAGGGAGGACCACTCTAGTGAAAAGGAGAAAAGGCAGTTATCAAATATCTATTGGTGAGAGGCTAAGAGGCCTCCCTCTTGCCTTGAGTGTTGATTGCAGTGCCGGGAACCAAACCGGGGCCTCAGACCTGCCGAACAAGGCCCCAGCTGTTGCAGAGCCTCAGCCCTGCTTTCTCCGTTTTGTTTGTTGTTTATTTTTTTCAAGATGTATCTTTGTGTGTATGTGTGGCCCTGTGTGTAGGCTTGTGCACCTTAGTGCGGTGCCTTCAGAGGCTGCAAGAAGGTGCTAGATCACCTGAAGCTGGTGGCTCTGAGCCTGATGTATGCCGGGCACCTCAGGTCTTCTGGAAAAACAGAAAGTGCTCTTAGCCCCTGAGCCATTGCTCTAGTTTATTTGTTTATTTTGTTGTTGTTGTTGTTACTGAGACCTAGTCCCAACTCAGGCTGACCTCAAATTCACTACATAGCCCAGGCCTTGAATAGCAAGCCTCCTGCCTCAGCTGTTCAAGTACTGGAATTGCAGTGTGTGAAATCATCTACCACCCCATTCATGACTTTCTTTGGGCCCTGTGAACACCCAGCTTACAGACCCTGAAATGGACCAAATCCTTGACCAAAAGGGTGAGGAAAACAAGACTGTGAATGACATCCTGGGAGCTGACACCTGCCTCGTGTCCTTTCAGGCCCCATTACCAAGATGCCAGAGCCCCTGACTCACTGAGAACACAAGTCGCCTGGGGACCCTTGCTTCAGACTCTGGCTGGCTCACGGTTTGAGAGGACCTGAAACTGTATGGGGGGAAAAGAATTTGAGAGACAAAATCTGCTGTTATGCAGGGTCATGAGTCAGCCTACGCTCTCAACTTTCACATTACAAAGTGGAGAGAATCACAGAAGAAATTTTTGATCTTATTTTTTTTTTTTTAATTTGGTTTTTCGAGACAGGATTTCTCTGTATTGCTTTGGAGGCTGTCCTGGAACTAGCTCTGTAGACCAGGCTGGCCTCGAACTCACAGAGATCCATCTGCCTCTGCCTCTGCCTCCCCAGTGCTGGGGACATTTTTGGTCTTTTTTTACAGCTTTTACTTTAAGTTTTTTCATTTAATTCTGTGTGTGTGGGTGTTTTGCCTGCATGTGTGTCTGTGTGCCGCATGAGTGCAGTACTCACAGAGGCCAGAAGAGGGCGTCGGATGCCCTGGAACTGAGCGAGTTACAGATGGTTGGGAGCTGTCATGTGGCTGCTGGGAATGCTACAGAAAGCAGCCAGTGCTCTTGACCACTGAGCCATCTCTGCGGCCCCGATTTTGGGTCTTCGTGTACATTTGTGTGTCTATAAATGCACTTCCTGTGTACCAGTCTGAGCGCACATCTACAGTGCGCATGTGGACAATCTCTGGAGTCCGTCTCCACCTTCTGTCCTGTTGGAGATCCGGCCTACTGCTTGCTGCTCTCTGTACACTACACTAGCTGCTGGAGACTGTCGTGTCCCATCTCGTGTGGGAGCGCTGAGGTTACAGACGCATGCTCCCATGCCAGGCTGTGTGGGGGTTCTGGAGACACCCAACTCAGGACCTCTTGTGCACACCTGACCTTTTTACTCACAGATATCTTCCCCGGAACATCCTCTAACAAAGGCAAGTACAGAACCAAGCTGATTGCTTCCTGCCAACTTTTAACTCAACTGACTTTTCCCAGAAAGCCTCTCAACAGGAGGGAGAGGTGCCTCAGGCTAGAGACTCAAAGGACAACACCGAGGACTCTGTTCCAGTGAGAGTCACTTTCTAAGAAACACTGCAAAGGAGCCCGGCGTCCTGCCCTAAGGCTGTGACTGATGCTGCCAGGGTTTGCACAGTCTGCTTAAGGATGTTGGACCACAGCCTGAGCCCCAAATGGAAAGCAGGGGAGTGTTAGTGAGAAACAGCCTGGTGTGGACTGCTGTGTGTGTGTGTGTGTGTGTGTGTGTGTGTGTATGTGTGTGTGTGTGTGTGTGAGCACACACGTGTTTGTGCATGTGGAGGCCAGAGGTCAATGGGGGTGATTTCCTTAATTGCTCTTAAGATTTGTCTGGTTGTTTTGTTTTTGAGACAGGGTTCCTCTGTGTAGCCTTGGCTATCCTAGAACTCACTCTGTAGACCAGGCTGGCCTCAAACTCTCAGAAATTCTCCTGCCTCTGCCTCCTGAGTGCTGGGATCAAAGGCATGTGCCACTACCGCCCTGCTTTAACGGTACTTTCTGAGCCAGGATCTCTCCTTAAACCTGGAGCTCACTAATCGACTAGGCAGGGCCCCACCCCATCCTCCTGTCTCTGTCTCCCAGCGCCTGGCTTTCTTCTGTGGGCACTGGTCATCCCAACTCAGGTCCTCAGTCTCCCACCTTCAGGGCCAGGGTTGGGGGATTTCCACACTGCACAGACCATCACCTTACCAGCTGGAGGAGGCTGCAGAGATGCAAGGTGAAGTCTTTTTCTTCCGTGTTCTAGGCTGTTGCACTCCAACAGCCAGAAAGAGCAAAACAATTCTAAATACAAGGAAGGAGGAGAAGACAAAAGGGACAGGCGCCACATGCTGGAAGTTGACAGCCGGGCGTGGTGGCACACACCTGTAACCCCAGCACTTGGGAGGCAGATGCACTTGATCTCTGTGAGGTTGGGGCTAAACCTGGGTCACAGAAAGCGAAAGAGAGAAGAGGGGGAGGGGTAAGAGACCACCATTTGCAGAGCACAGGGCGCTTGGCATCGTGGGCACGGTGAATGTCATTGTGCAATTCCCATTTTGCAGATGAGAAAGTTGGGGCTTATAGAAGGGACAATGAAATGTCTCTTCTCCCTCTCCCTCCCTTCTCCTGTCTGTTTCTCTACCCCCATCTCTCTTTTAACACATTTCCCCCCCAATGTTTGAAACTCATGAAGATGGAAACAGAAGAACCTCTTGTGTCCCCGTTAACAATCCTCTCTAAAGACAGGCATGGTGGCGCTCGCCTTTAATCCCAGCACTCGGGAGGCAGAGGCAAGCAGATAGATCTCTGTGAGTTTGAGGCAGCCTGGTCTACTGAGCTAGTTCCAGGATAGTCTCCAAAGCAATACAGAGAATCCCTGCCTCAAAAATAAATAAATAAATAATAAGAAAAAGAAAAAAAAGATCCTTTCTAAAGTCCGTCAAGCTTCAGCTCAAGCATGGAGAGCAACGCCAGGCAACTAGATACTTGATGGAAGAGTTGGTGGCTAGCAGAAAGGAGGGGGCCAGAGGCAGAACCTAGATCACAGATTCCTGTGGGTTTCTCAGCTCAGCTCCGCTGACCTCCTGGCCTGCCAGGATATTATTTCTTTGTGGTAGAAACTGACCTGTGTGTGACAGGAAGTTCAGTGTCCAAGGCCTCTACTCACTGGATGCCAGTATCAACTCCCCCCACACCCACACCCACAACCGTGATAAACAAAATGTCTTTTAGACATTGCCAAATGTCTTCTGGGAGGGACAGCCTTCCCGTTTAAGAACTGTTGCAAGAGCCAAATAAGAAAGACAGAGGGGAGCATAAAAACAGGTCACGAGGGCTCAGACCCCAGCCAGATCCCTGAGGGACTGTCTCCGTGATGACATCCATGTGACATCAGCACACAGAAGGCAAGAAGAGCCATTTAAACATAGGCAGCACATGCAAAGGCCCTGGGGCAGGATCCAGTGGACAGCTATGGGCAGAGTGGGCTCAGCCACACAGGGCATAGAGTCTGGGCTGTAGATTTTAGATTTACTTTTTAATGAAGTTAAAACATGCGAACCACGTGCCCCCACACACACATATACAAGTACATTTTTTTTTAAGTGGCCGGGCATAATGGTGTGTACCTTTAACCCTAGCACTCAGGAGGTAGAAGCAGGCAAACAGGCAGAAGAATTCTGTGAGTTGAGGCCAGCCTGTGAGTGAGTCCCATGCCAGACAGAGCTAGTGAGTCCCTGTCTCAAAAATAAATAAACAAATGAAAGTAGAGATCAATAGAGAAAGGCAGCCTACACTGGCTTCCACACAGAGAAAGTGAAGGAACGATTTCAGAGTAAGAGCCTAGTAAAGGACCAGGCCTGGTAGTGCCTGTATAAGACATCTGCACTTGGGAGGCTGGAGCAGGAAGTTCAAGAGTTCAAGACCAGCCTTGGTTGCATAGTGAGACCCTATCTCAAAAACAAAAAATAAAGCACTCTATAGGGCTTCATCAGTTGAGGGGCCACTGTGGAGCAAATGTCAGGGTTAGCGGTCAGGGAGCTGGGTGGCAGGGTGTGATCAGACAGAACCTCTGGGGCCACACCCACGGGGAGCTACAAGGTCAAGGCCAAAGCCCTCTGGGGAAATGCTGGGCCACAAAGACCTTTTTTGAGCTCGGCTGGTGGACAGCCTACCCAGGGGGAAGGACCCTGCTTGCTTCAGCTCCTGATCCCCTCATGGGTGGGCCATGTTTAGTCCTGAAAGTTTCTGAAGCAGGAGTCTGCCCAATGGTTGAAATCCAGGCAGACCTTCCAGGGGCCCTGTGGACCATGCCGTCCCTGGAGCAAGCTGGGTGTTGTGTCTGTAAAGGGAAATCTTTAGTGACAGTATTGGCGGAGTTGTCTGAGGAGCCAGTGACCCCTGTGATTTCAACACTGGTTTTCATCTTACAACCATAGTGATTTCCATAGAAGCTCCAGTGTTACTACCAAGAAACACGATGAAAGAAAAAAAAATAATCAAAGGGCCAAGAAAGCAGAGTCTGCTTGTTTCCAGGAGCCCCTGTGGTGTTTCTCAGTAAAGCGTGGATGGCAGGCCTCAGTCCTTCCATGCTGTGTGTCCCAAGAAACCCCCTTGTGCATCTGAGCTCCAGTCTGTCGGTTCCTCACCTGTCTGCCAGGGGGCGACAGATAGAATACTCTGTCAGTTGCTGCTCAGGCAGATGGTCTCAGACACAGTGGCTTAGAGCCACATCCCACGATCTTACTCTGGGGGGACCGGGTAGGGAGGCTTTGAGAATGAGTCTCAGAGCTGCTGGCAAGTGCTGCACAGAGCTGTGTCCACACCCATCCTTATCATCAAAGCCAAATCTAGCATCCTCCAGTCTCTAAGCTAGCTTCCTTCTTCAGGTCACCCTCTCTGACCTTGACCTCCATGCCTGATGTTTAAAAGGAGCCTTATGGTGGTTCAGTGGTGGTTTCCCCCACTGAAACTCCTGAGCCTAGTCCCTTCAGTCAAGCATCCGAGTCACAAGCCCAGACTGGGTAACTCAGAGACAGACAGACAGACGAGATGCATGTCAACATAGGAAAAATCAGTGGATGACTACCAACTCAATGTTAATGGTGATTATGGCGAAACCCCTGTTCCTTGTGAGATAATGCTTTCTTGTCTCTCCCCCCCATTTTCATAATGTTTTTATTGCTTTTATTAAAAATTTATTTTAATTTAAAAGTCACTAAATGTAGTGGCACAGCCCTTTAATCCCAGCACTTAGAGGCAGAGGTAGGCACATCTCTGAGAGTTTGATGACACTGTAGTCTACATAGCCAGCTCCAGGATAGTACCACATAGTCAGACCCTGTCTCAATAAATAAAAGCAGAGATACAGAGCTGGCCTGGTAGTGTGTTGGTGGTGCACACCTTTAATCCCAGCATTCAGGAGGCAGAATCAAGCAGTTCGCTGTGAATTCTAGGCTAGCCTGGTCTACAGAGTGAGTTCCAGGACAGCAAGGGCTGTTACACAGATAAATCCTGTTTCAAAAATATATATATATAAAAGTCAAAGGGATAGGGAAGACAGTTCCATTGGTAAAGAGGTTACCCTGCAAGCAGCAGGACCTGAGTTTGGATCCTCAAAACTGTGTAAAAACAGCCTGGACAGTGCATGCCTGTAATCCCAGTGTTGAGATAGAAACCAGAGGCAGGAGACTGCTCAGACACGCTCAAGTGAGCTAGCCTGGGACACACAGGAGCAATATGAGACCCTGTCTTAAACCAGGTGAAGGCAAGGATTGACACCCAAGGGTATCCTATGAGTCTGCACCTCCACACCTACAATCACACATATGCACACACACAGGCACAAGTATAAAAGAAGCTATCCAAGTTAAATGCACATGGCAGTGTTCTAATCCTGCAGATGTGTTGTTCTGGCTGGGTTGTAGCATGGCAAACAGAATCTAAAGTTACAGGCTGCCCTGGTTTGAAAACTAACACATTTTTAGAAGAGTCAGCTGGACACAACCAAGAGTCACCTGGGAAGAAGGAACCTCACACTGAAGAACTGCCTCCATCCCGTTGGTCTTTGAGAAATTGCAGAGGCTGATGATTGATGTGGAAAGGCCCAGCCCACTGTGGGCTGCACCTCCCCTAAGCTAACAGATTTAGCTCAGGGGCTAGAAGATAACTCTGCTGTTAGGGGGAAACAGCTTTGGCTCACAACACACACGGCAACCTACAACTATCTCTAACTCCAGTTCCTAGGATTGGATGTCCTCTTTGGCCTCTGAAAACACCAGACACACATATAGTGAACATACATAAAATGAAGACAAAATATTCATACACATAATATAAAAGTAACTTGGTTTTATGTTGTTGCTGTTGTTAGGGTTTGTTTTTTGTTTTTTGTTGTTGTTTTGGTTTGTTTGTGGTTTTTTCTGGGGTTTTTTTTTTTTTTTGGTTTTTGGATTTTTTTTTTTTTTTTTTTTTTTTTTTTGGTATGTATGTATGTATGAGCATGTGCCACACTCCTCTATGGTTTCTGCTCCAGGTTCCTGCTCGAGTTTCTACCCTGAGTTCCCTCAGTGACGGTCTGTGACCTGCAAGTATAAGATGAGATAAACCCTGTCATCCCTGGGTTACTCTTGGTCATGAGTTTATTACAGCGATAGAAAGCAAACTAATATGAGGGCTTAAAAATCACAGCATGGCGGAGGATGTCACTGGTCTATGGTCTCAGCACTCAGAAGTCTAAGACAGGAGGGTCCAATCAGTTCAAGAGTTCTAGACCAGCCTGATCTCTACAAAGAAAAAGCTGTTCGTTGGCACCACCCACAGTTCCGGGCTCAGCGGAGGGCCTCTCAGACTTGGGGACTCTGGAGCTTGTCTTAAGCAGAGTGCCAATGAAGCTGACATCATTATGGCCTGGGTTGGGAGTGACTGAGACCCCGCACATGAACGCTTAGGGATTGAAGGAACAGGAGTTAAGAACCAACCCAATGTCATCTCCATGATCTGTTAATCAGAACAAAGTCAAGGTCAAGGATAGCCCAGACTGAAGTCGGTGAAACTGACTTTGTATATCCAGGGAGATGGGGCCCCGCACAAGGGAAGAAGGACGTCCTGAACAGTTCGGCGTTAGGCCAGCCTGTGCTTACAGCTGGTCCCACCCCAGGGTGCCTCTTTCTTCCGTAAGGGGCGTGTCTGCAAGGAAGTTCAACCCTGAGTCAATGGTGGTCCCCTCCTATACCACCAAAGAGGTTTAGTTTTTCGAGAAGCTGGGGTTGGCAATGCTGTCCCTGTTAAAGCTTTGTCCTGAGCGCGCATGTGACCTTGGCCACGCCAAGGCTAAGCCAAGCAGTCTCTGAACTCTGAGTCTCAGGGTGGCAAAACAGAATTCTGAAAAGAAATTTGCACTGAACACAGTGGCTGACTCCTGCCAGCTGCTGTACCCAGCAATATGCCTGGCCCACGTGAGGCGGGGCTAATTGCCCTTGGCAAGTGAGGATTCCGGTGTGTCACAAGGTGTGCGGATGCGTCTTTGATTCCCCCACACCCCTCCCTGAGATTCTGCTGTCACTCACAGGCTTCATGGCTAGGGATGTGACTCAGCAGGTAGGGTGCCTCCTGCCTAGCAGTCAGCCCCAGCACCATACATGCCCGTATTCCCACCATTAGGGAGATAGAAGAAGGAGGGTCAAGAGTTCAAGGCCAGCCTCAGCTTTGTTGGAAATGTGAGGTCAGTCTAAAGTACACAAAACCATGGCTTTTTTTAAAGGCTGGAGAGATTGCTCAGTGGTTATGACTGTTCTTATAAAGGACCTGGGTTCAATACCCCGCATCCACCGTACAGGCAACGTACAACTGTCTGTACTTGGGGGCTCCAAGGGATCTGGTACTTTTCTGGTCTCTATGGGTGTGTACACATAAATAATAATTCTAATATACATATTCTAAATTTGACTGGAGAAATTGCACAATGCTCAATGCTTTTACATAAGACATGGATTTGTTTCCCAAAATCTACACCAAGAGCCAACAACTGCAGACAACTCCAGTTCCAGGGGATCTGCTGCCCTCTTCTGGCCTCCACCAGTTCCTGCATGTACATGGTGCACATACACACTCAGACAACACACATACAAAGCAAATAAATAATTATTTTTTAAAAAGCCTTCATGGGCAGTGGTGAGCACACCTTTAATCCCAGCACTCGGGAGACAGAGGCAGGAAGATCTTCGTGAGTTCGAGGCCAGCCTGGTCTACAGAGCAAGTTCCAGGAGAGGCTCCAAAGCTACAGAGAAACCCTGTCTCAAAAACCAAAATTAAAAAAAAAAATCTGATAGATACAAAGAGGAATGGCAGAGCAATCAGCAGATGCTGCCTTTCCACACATCCACATCAAAAGGCCTGAGAATCTTTCTAAGTCCCTCCCTACCCCCTCCTGAGTCTATCTTAATCCAAAGTTTAACTTCATTGGCAGGCTCTGGAGTATCAGAGTACAAATACCCTGCAACATTTCCCCCTTTTGTCTAGATAAAAAGGCAAGGTTTTAACTCTAACACCATAAAACTATATTCAATAAAAACAATTACCAGGTATTGTCTAAATAAAATGGAAAGGTGTTTTACTTTAACAAAGTAAAAATGTGTACAATAAGAATAATTATCTGTTAAGAATTACATTCACAGTGTCCAATTGCAAATTTGGAGAAACTACTCTACTATCTATCCTATCTTGATGAGTCCAAAGTTTTATACTTAAGACACTTTCTATCATAACTTGTATTACCATACTAAAAATATCTTTTTGACCTTCAAAAATTTTCTTGATAAACAACTTAAATTTTTAATGTCCCTCAATCTTGTATCTTTTATGCCTCTCCCGTGAGTTTCTTTCTTTCTTTTAAAGACAGGAGAAGTATATAATATTATCTGAATAAACAGGAAGTGCACATTAAACAACTTCCCAAACTATAGAAATGACAGAGATGGCTGGCTGCCTGGACGGTCACCCAAGTTTCCTCTGCAACACTGGGGATGGTTTCTTCAGCCTACAGGCCTAGAGTGTCTGACAGAGTTTTCTGTGGAGCAGGAACTTTTAAGGACTGTCCACCCTTGTCTTGGCAAAGTTCGGTGGTCACCTTCTTTTTGTGCTGTGTTTGTCCAATTCGGACAGCATATTGTCAGCAGTGGAGGCAAGGACAGTTTCTTGCTCAGTGGCTAGCTTAGCCCAATAAAAACAGACTCCATATGTAGGATATTTGATGCCCGTCATCCTTTTTTGAAGTAAATTGGTGTTGCCAGGAACAAATGTGTGTCTCTGTCATGAAAAGCCCTTAGTTATTCAAACATTAAAATGTCATATCCTGTAGGTCCCTGGAGTGTTTGGAAACCATCATCTATCTAAAATATGTCTCTGATTGACCTTGGAAACATATCTAAAATAACTATAAGTTTGATTGTTATCGATGACTAATACTAACCTGTATTTCTTTACTGCCCTAAATAGCTTTCTAAGACTAGCACTTTACATTTTTTAAAAGAACTGCATTGGTACAATGCCTTAAACAAGAGTAAAAACATACATCCAGTATGTTCTAACAAAAATACCCTTAAATTTGTATCAATATACAAAAACCCATACCAATGGAAAATATTTAAGGCTAGTAGTTGCTTTTCAGTTTAAAAGTAGATTAAATAATCTACTCTTTTATTCTATCATTCCTATATCCCCCTATTTTCTTTTCAGAAAGAGATTCCTGAATCTAACCTCCTTTGCTTAGTTTTTTTCCCTGACCATGACCAGTAACAACTTGCAACCAATGCCTCCTAAGAATGACAAATATCTACTGAATGACCAGAAACCACCCATCTCACTAAAGTGGATTTTCTGTCCCACCAGCCAGTTCCGAAATAGTCACACAGAGATTAATTGTAAATGCTTGGCTGATAGCTTAGACTTATACCGACTAGCTCTTAGATATTAAATTAACCCATATTCTTTTCTATGCTCTGCCGCCGGGATTGGTACCCTTTCTCAGTGCAGCAATTTCATCTCCTGCTTCCTCTGCATCTCCTCTCAACTCCGGAGGCTTCTCCTCTTCTCTGTGCTCTTTTTGTTTAATACTCCTGCCTAGCCTCTACCTGTCCAGCTTTTGGCCAGTTAGCTTCTTTATTACCAATCACAGTGACATATATTCACACAGTATAAAGGAATATTTCACAATTCACCTCTTAGGAATGTGGGCATCATAATCTTAAAAGTTACTTCCTGTTGTCTTGGGCTAATGATATCTCCTGGGGACCCTGAGAAAGTTGAGATAATAATCAAGTCCTCTAAGAGATAGCTGTTGTCCAGTCTCAGTGTGATGAGAAAGTACAAGGCTTATCAGAAGTCCTTGAAATTGTCCTGAGAAGTTTGTTGTCCAAAGCTCATCTTTGGGTGGTACCTGTTTAGAATGGTCATGGTTTTCTGAAGAAAACTTAAACTTTTTTTTTTTTTTGAGACAAGGTTTCTCTATTGTTTGGAGCCTGTCCTGGAACTAGCTCTGTAGACCAGGCTGGCCTCGAACTCACAGAGATCTGCCTGCCTCTGCCTCCCAAGTGCTGGGATTAATGGTGTCTACCACCACATGTAGCAGATCTTGAGAGGTTAAAGGAACACATCTATTAAGCACATCCAAAATGCACAAGCATAATTCCTAGCTACCTGCTTCAGACGCAAACCTAAAATCACATACAAGGAGGTAGATGAAGTCCATTTCTAGACCATTAATATCATGACAGAAAGTTTAAATATACGTAACAATTTTACAAAATTTAAGATAATATTTATATCTTAATAAAAGTTTTAAAGAATCAAAATAAAAACAGGATTATGAGATTAGTGACTATAGAATAGTCTCTTAATTTTGGTTTTCTTCTGACCCATACCAGGTGGTTCTTCTGGCATGAGACAGAAATTTTGAATTTTCTTTTAAAAAGTATGCTTGGATTTAGGGAAGGAGAGAGCCATGTTCCAACTCCAAAACCAGCTATAATTTTTAATTGTATTTATTTAATTTATTTAATTTTAATTGTTTTATATGTCTGTAGAGATCAGCATAAACAAACATTTGAGAAGATTTATGAAATTTTACCCTGTTGGGCATGTAATATACCAATAGGTCAGTTTACTGTCTTGTGATATTTTCTCTGGATTATTTGTCTTTTTTCTTCAGATGTCTCATTTGTCCAGTGGTCTTCAGATTTCTTAGTCCAGTGGCTGCCTTCATTCTCCTGGAAAGACAAAAACAAAACCCTGCCCCAAACCTAACTTTGGGGCGTTTCCTTTTTGGCAAGTTATATTTGATCAAATGAAAGGCATTTGTTAGTCTAATAAGTTAGTTTAGATTGAATGACTACACTGTCTCCTAATCAAGAGTTCTCTCTTGTTTGAATCTAATCTTTATCCATCTTGATGGTATTCATAGCTTCTTTTATTCTGTGTAAACAAAAGCAAAACCTCTTCTCTAATGTAAAACATATGTTGGTTTCCATTCTGAGGTTAACACATCCTTAAAATTTATAGGTTGATTGAATTCAGCAGTTTTTCCTACTATCCAATGTCTCTCCACAGATGTTTTTTCTTTCTCAGTAGCATTTTTAAAATTCAAAATTAATAAAGCATTGTGTAATCTATCCCAGGAAATCTAAAATGTGATTAGATTTTTCTATAATAGCTTGTCCTGTAGGGTTG
The DNA here is from genome assembly GCF_943737965.1 of Phodopus roborovskii. Lineage (NCBI taxonomy): Eukaryota > Metazoa > Chordata > Mammalia > Rodentia > Cricetidae > Phodopus > Phodopus roborovskii. Next base: position 10,709,713 of record NW_026125059.1, on the reverse strand, counting down.
TGTAGTATACTTGTAATATGTTTTATGTTGAAATATCCAAAAAACTGTTTCATTTTATTAGAGATAATAAAGCTCTGGACCCAAGCAATCCACTTATGTGTAGCACCAGTGCTATGATCTGCTCCACTCATTGAACAAAGGTGTAGAGATTGAAATAAGAGACAAGACAGTGGGTCATTTGTTCAACAGCAATGTCAAGTGCCAAATGCTGAATGCCATTTATTGAGGGAATGGGGTGGGCTTATATACTGACTCACAGCACAGTGGAAAACAACAGAATTATCAGGCTTAGCTCCTCCCCAGCAGATGTGTGTTAGCAAAACAGGAAGAGTACCAATAACAACTCCAGGGCAAGATGTTCCAGCCAACAGCTTCAGGCTTGCTCAAGCTGCTTCGGGGGTCCATGCAGGGCCCTAAATATATGCATCCCATAGTTTCTCATCTACCAAAGTCAATTCTCTCTCAGCCTCAGCTGACAATTTTCTTGCACTATTTAAGTCCTTTAAACAACTAAGTTCTTGAGTAGTTAATCTAATCGTAGGCCATAGCTAGTAATATCTCCCAGTAATTTTGAAAATCATTAAGAGTTTGTAATTGATACCTCCTGATTTGTAGTTTCTATGATTGAATTTTTTGTAAACTTATCCAGAATCCTACATAATTAATTGAATCTCCTCTTTGTATTTTTTTAGGAGCAATTTGTAAACTCCAACAAGGCAGACTTCTCTTTATTTCATCAAACACTTTTTTTCTAAGGTCTCTGTGTTTGAATCAACCAGTAAGGTATCATCCATATAATGGTACATTATAGATTGAAGAAAATTTATGAATTATTTTTAATGGATGTTTTACAAAATAAGATGGGGCTGTTTAATATCCCTTGTGGAAAAACTTTCCACTGATACCTTTTAACAGGCTGGGAACTATTGTAAGTAGGCACTGTAAAGGCAAACTTTTCTCTATCCTGTTCTTGTAAAGGTATAATTTAAAAAAAAACAGTATTTTAAATGAATTATTATAATAGACCATTCTTTAGATAATGGAGAAGGCAAGGAATTTCCAGGCTGCAAAGAGTGCATGGACTGGATTACCTAATTAGTAGCTCTCAAATCTATTACCACTCTCCACTTTCCAGATACTTTTTTAATAACAAGTATAGAATTCCAGGACTGGTTGATTCTTCAATACACTGAGCATTTAGCTGCTCCTGTAATTTTTCTGATGTTAAAGGCCTTTGTTCCACCCACACGGTTTGTCAGTCAACCATTTCAAGGCAGGGCTGTTGGTACAGCATCTGTTATGACCAACTTATGTACAACTTGAACAGACTGTGATTGTTCTTGATAACACCTTTCATCATTTTTCTTAGAAGCATTCTTTATTTCATGGTTTGTTTCTGAGATTGGAGGAATGTTGCCTGTGTTTTCCATTGCTATAACAAATCATGTCCCCATAAATTCATTTCTATGTAACCTGCATATGGCTTTATTTTCCCTCCTTGTACTTCTTGCCCTAAGGCCAATCTGAATGTGAAGATTTTGGTGAAATTATTGTTACATCTGAGTCTGTGTCTAGAAATTTACAATTACATGTATTCATTTCTTTTATTTTTTTTTAGTTTTTGTATTTGATCATTTATAGAAGTTTGCCAAAATACTTGTTTTATGATCTCTCCTTAAAATTGTGTTTTATTGCGAAAGATGTTCTGCCATTCAGAACAGTATAGTTTTTAACAACAGGCATTAAGTCTTTTAATTACTCTTGGAGGAGTTTCTCCAATGCTGACAGGGAATTATTGAACCAAATTTGACATGGATGCCTGCAAGAGGCATTTCCCAATGTCAAAGGGTCACCTTGACTGCCCCATGTTGATCTGCACTCATTAATCCAATGTCGGCCTTTGCCATACCTTCTGCATATTCCAGCAGGCCTGGGCCTTCTGTTTAGATTATCTCCAGAAAAAAAAAATACTGTTTCTAAGAATGTCTTGCCTACAATCCCTTTTTCAGATGACATTGTTTACCACACTTAAAACATCTAACCTTTTTTATTTTTCTTAAAATTTTTAGAAATTACTTCTCCTAGCCAAGTATCATCATAAATGGGAGATCCCGTATCAGCTGTATTTTGAATCAACTCATCTATTGTTGCTGATCTGGCCTTTAAAGGCCTAATCACCTTTTGCAATCTGAATTAGCATCTTCAGAGGCCAAAGAAGCAATTAATACTTGTCTAACTTCTGTATCGATATCATTCTATTTATAGCTGAAGTCAATCTTTGTTTAAAAAAAAATCAGTGAAAAGTTCTTTTCGGGCCTTGTATAATTTTAGTAAATGACTCAGTCCTCTTTCCTGATTCTTCAATTTTTTTTCCAAGCATTCAAAGCTGCAGTATGACATAGAGCCAAGGTGTGATCATCAAATGTAGACTGTCTTTGTGAATCAGCACCTTGGCCTTCTTCACGGAGAAGCTGGCCTTGAGAAATTTTCATACCTCTACCCCTACTTCATTGCTCTATGAGCCTAGCTTCCTCTCTCCCCCATGTTTTCCATTGTAACTGAGGAACAGCTTCCAGTATTGCTGTAGCTAAGTCTCTCCAGTCTTGTGGAATAATTCTTTTCTAAGTCTCTCCAGTCTTGTGGAATAATTCTTTTCCAAGTTGCCTGTGAATTTAACATTTGCTTCACAAAGGGTGAATGCACACCACATGAAATAATCACTTCCTTAAATCTCTTCAAATACAGCATTTCTACAGGATCCCAGTTAACATCTGCATAGCCTTAGGGGTGCCTATCAGCTGGTGGTCATTCTTGTATGGTAACTGAATGAATTAAGGTTGGTTTTCTAATAACTTAGGGCTGCTCCTCTTAAATTTCATAATTTAGTGGTGTAATAGGTTCTGCTCGAAATTCCTCTGTGTGTGAATATTTTTCTTAGTTGCATTCATTGGTGTCCTAGATTGTATCTTATCAGTCAATTTTTCATATTTGGTACCAGTATCAAACCACTTTTTATGGATAAAACATGAATTACCAAACTAATCATTATAATTGAAATTATGTCAATCCTAGCTAAGTTAATTATCTCTTCATTTAATTTTTCCATTTTCAAACCATCCATTGTGGAACCATACAGAGTCCTAACACCTTGCACCATAATATTGTTCTCCATTGTTAACATGGGATAGACTTTTTAGAAAATAAAACCTAATTCCCCCCTTAAGAAGTCCCAGGTGTCTCACCAGATCTGAAACCTGAAAAGCAGACTCAGGAAGAAGAGGGTAAGAGAAGCCCACACAGGGAGGACAAGGTGTGGGAGGGCACTGGCTGCCCCGATAACAGAGCCAGTGTCTGGCTTTGGCGGCTCTAGAGCTGGTGTGCAGCTGTGACTGCAGTGTTTGGGGCTGGGGAGCATAGCCCCCAGAGTGGCTGTTGCTGGGAAACCACAATGGAAGTTGGTACCCGCAGCAACATGGAGAAGTGATGACTTTAAAAGCCGCAGTGTGATCTTGCCACATGCTGGACAACAAATGCAGTGATTACTTATATTGTTCTATTATTAAATAAAACCTGGGAGTCAGATATTGGGGTTAAAAACCTGGTGATCCAGATGGGGATGCAGGAACTGTCAGCTGACCCTGATTCTCCACACTTTCAGATCGAAAAGGCTCGTGAATCTTTCTAAGCCCCTCCCTATTCCTTCCTGTATCTCTCTATCTTAATATGGGTCCACCAAAAACTCTATGGTTAATTCTGGCCAGTTGAATTAACCCTTGGCCCTCTGATTAAGGTTTTACTTTATTGCTAGTCTCAGGAGTGTCAGAGTGTGATCAAAATATCCCACAACACTGACCAGAAGCAACTCAAGAGGAAAGTCTCCATCAGCAAAGGAAGTCAGGGCAGGAGCCTGGAGACAGGAACTGAAGCACAGACGGGGGGGGGGGGTGGAGAGGTGGGGGAGTGGAGTAGGGCTGTTTACTGAGTGGCTCTCACATAGGGATGGTGCCTCACACAGTGGTCTGGGTCCTCCTATATCAGTCAGTCAAGACAATTCCTCACAGACATTGTCAGTCCAATATGAGGGAGGCATTCTTGAATTTAGGCTCCCTCCCTTTTCCGGGTGACTCTTGGCTGTATCAAATTGACAATAAAAACCAACCAGGCCTCAGAGGAAGCAAATGATCTTTGTAGTGGCACACTGATGATAGGAATTGGGGAGGACATTCACACATACACCACACATACACATACTACATACATCACACATGCACACACACCACACACCTAATACACATTTATACATACCACACACACATACACACACTACATACACACATACACACACTACATGCACATATTCCACACACAAGCACACCACATACATATATCACACACATCACACTGTACACACATACATCCATCACACACACACATCATGCAAACACTACATACACATACCAAGCAGTAAGCACATATACCACACATCACATACATACATATACATCACATATACATATATAATATATATACTACACACATACATATACAACACACACATGTACATACTATACACACATACTACTTACCACATACACATGCATACACATTACACACACATATACTACATACACAGACCACACACACACACACATCACATGATATACATATACGTAAACACATGGACAGCACACGCACACTACCACACATACAGCACACACATATCACATACATATGCCACATATATTATATATATACACACATGTATATACACTAAACACATAACCATACACACTCCACACATATATACCATACACCACACATGTATACTTACATATATATCATACATGTATCACATACACACTACATATATACATACCACACACATCACCCTGTTTTCACATACATACATACACATGCATATATACCACACATACACGTACATTTGTACACACAAAAGAAATAAATGAGAAAAAAGAGATATTGTCTAAGGAGACAGATAGAGTCAAGTAGATTCAAAATTGTACAATGTAGACATGTATGGAAATATCACACAGTCCAACCAATACTTCCATTTTAATATTTTCACATATCAATTTAAAATAAATCTTAATTAGGAAAATGTCTTCCTATGTTTGTCACATGCTCCTTGAAGCTAAAACCCACCGTGGTGTCTTTTGGATAAGGGGTTTAGGGTGCACTAGCTTAAGGCAGTTTGGAACCAGTGAGACCTGCACAGATTTCAGGGACTTCTGGCAGCAGGGTTTCCTCATGGACATTTTGACAAATGAAAATATGTTAAATTCCAATTTCACAATCACAGTGGCAGGAGCCACAGGAAGTGGCTCCTGGGTAAACCCACAGGTGGGTGGTAGAGTGGGTAAGATGAGGGACCTTGGCTTCCCAACTGCTCTCTCAGACTTCTAGACCCATCAGCCTTGGTCCTGGCCTTCCAGTGAGCTCTGCAGCCAAAACCAGCATGGGCTGAGTTTTTCTGTGCACACCCCGGTATATCCCAGGCAACTGACCTCAGAGAATTCTACTTGGTAGATAGAATGAAGGCACCAGGGCACCTGGTGGTGGTGGCACACGCCTTTAATCCCAGCACTCAGGAGGCAGAGGAAGGCGGATCTCTGAGTTCTAGGCCAGTCTGGTCTACAGATTGAGTTCAGGACAGCCAGGGATACACAGATAAACCCTGCCCGGAATCACAAGAGGGAGGGGGAGGGGAGGTGGGGAAGGGAGAGAAGGAGGGAGGGTGGAAGAGAGAGAGAGAGAGAGAGAGAGAGAGAGAGAGAGAGAGAGAGGGAGGGAGGGAGAGAGACTTTTCTATCTCAGGCTGGCCTTGAACTCACTATGTAGCAAGGATGACCAGGAACTTCTGGTCCTCCACCTCCCTTGGGCTGCGATTACAGATGTGCACCACTACTTAAGTTTCTTGTCAAATTGGAGAAAGAACTGTGGTCTTTGTGTGCGCTAGGCAAGCATTCTATCAACTGCACTACAACCCTGGCACCAGATTCTTCTAAGTACCTAGCCAGCATCACAAAGGGACAGTGTCTCAGGCAGCTACACGGCACTGTCCCCATCACCCCCAAGAACCACAAGACCCATCAAGAGATGAGAATTAGACAAATGGGCAAAAATAGCCTAGTGCTATTGGGGTCACCAGATTCCTGGCGACAGCCATCCTCTGTGGCCCCTTGGAAGCTTCATCTCTCATCTTACAGAGAAGGATCACATCAACTTGTCAGGGAGGATGTGAACTTGAGCAGTGATGACACAGTCTGACCGGCTTAGTAATGTGTCCCAACTTGTTGAGGTGTACCCATGAGATAATTTTATTTTTATAGTAATTGGTACCTAATATTCTCTGTTGAAACCTCTGATTTCCCTCTGGGCAGAAGTAAAAATAGTAGGGTTTGAGGTGGCAGAAGCAGAATTGGAGGGGATAGCCAGCTGTTACACAGCCTTTCTGTGCTCACGAGTCCTCCTTGATCTTGGGAGGAGAGATTCAGTATCTGTCTGGATCTTACAAGCCCAGAGCCTGGAGTTTGTGAACGTGCCCCAAAACAGGCTAGGCCCCAAGACAAGCAACCTTGAAGGAATGAGCTTCCGCCCACCTCCCTCAGATTCCACAACCTGTCAGGTTCTCCAGATTCAAATCTCAACGTTTAAAACCTTGAAGGGTGAGAGATGTCTCAGTGATTTAGAAAGGTGTGATTCCTGTTCTTCTAGAGGACCTGAGTTCAGTTCCCAGCATGCACACCACACCCAACTCAACCACCTGCAACTCCAGCTGCAGAGATCTGATGCCCTCTTCTGGTTTCTGCGGGAACCACACACACAGACACACACACACACACACACACACACACACACAGGTTACATTAGCATGCTCAGTTTGTAGAAACTCTTCAAACTGTATTTATTTGTGTGTGTGTGTGTGTGTGTGTGTGTGTGTGTGTGTGTGTGTACTTTTAATTTAAGAAGGAATTTCCAGGACTGGAGGTATTTCTCAGTGCCTGCCTCTTGAAAGCCTGATGACCTAGTTCAGGTTCAAAGAATTCACATAAAAGCTGAAGTTGATAGTGCATGCAGCTAGAATCCAACTGTTCCTACAAGAAAGAGGGAGTCAGAAACAGGACAATCTCCTGGCACTTGTGAGTCAGCTAGTCTGGCTGATAAAGAGGTCTAGAGACTCTGTCCCAAAGAAGGCAGACAGGCAAGGTTTGACACCTGAAAGGTGTCCTCTGACCATCCCCATTCACATGTGTGAACAAGCACACATACATACATACACTCACACATCATGCAGGAGGATTTCAAGTATGAAGCCATCCTGGGCTGCCCGAAATATCCAGGCCTGCCTCAGCTACAGGACCAGACCCTGTGTCAAGGGAGAAAATAAAATCATTTACACATGATCATATTTTTAAGTTTTTAATTGAAGAGAACTTGAACCTCAGATTTGGTTCAGAGTTTGTCTGCATGTTGTCTGGGTCCCCCTTCTCCAGTGCAGCTGGACTCAGGGAGGAGAGCCAGCATACACTCTCTCACTTATCAGAACCACAGGAAAGGGAGGAGGCTGACATTCTGCTTAATGACTTCTCCATGGGGCTTGCAGGGGTGGCTGGCCCTGGTGACTTTTGAACTTAGCCTGGGAAACTCCAGGGACCCTTACCTTCATCTTACATCTATGCAAGGGACCTAGCCCAAAGCACGGAACCCAGGATAGGAATCTCAAACCTTGTTTAGGTCCAGGACTAGATGTTGCTATTCTAAAGGTGCCAGGAATGTTTGGGTTCTGAGTTCAAAATAAGACATTTGACAGAAAGTTGGGAAAGGTGAGGCTACTCCTGAACTTCTCGGCGCTGCATCCTCTAAAACGTGATTGGATGGGAGCACGGGGCCTGAGGCCACAGTGGTGGTGGAAGACACCGAGGCAAGGAGGGGATGTTATAGCAGCCTCTCACTGGTCAAGTGAAACAGTCCCTCGAGGGATTCTGGGAGACTTCCCTGGTCATCTGTCTGCCTGTGGAGCAGGTTGGTGAGCTGGTGAACACCCTGTCTCATGTCACCAGCACTAGATGCTATGGGGTGCTCCCGAAGGCTGAGCCCTGCTCTCCCCACAGGGCCCCGGGGGAAGGAACAGTCACTCAGGGGCCTGAGCAAGTGCCCAGCCACAGAGCCACAGGGAGACTGCGGGGGATGAGAGGGCTGTGGTGGGTTTGTTGCAGGGTCGGTGGCCACCTGGCCCTGCGCGACTCATTCTGCAGGGAAGCAAAGCCCCAGGTTGTGGGAGCTGCAGCCAACCCAACGTAGCCAAAAGAAAGCCTCTGTCATTATTTTCCTACAGGCCGGGTCTCACATAGTCCAGGCTGGCCTCCTACTCAACATGTAGCGGAGGGTGAGCTTGAGTTTGCGACCCTCTTGATTCTACCTCGCAAGGGCTTGGATTACAGGCGTGCCCCACCAGGCCTGACTGACATTGGTGCTAGCGGCCGGACTCAGTGTTTCCCCACATGCTACACCCGAGCTCTGCCAACCAAGCCACATCCTAAGGCCTGAAAGCATTCCGGAGGAGGGCAGGAGGAGGCTGGGAGTGGATCAGCCACAGCTCAGAGCAAGAACAGACAAGTGACACGCCAGAGCTCAGGGACAACAGAGCCAGACTTCTCAGAAATGCCTGTGGGGAGAGGACTTGTTTTTCAGTCGTGTCCAAAGATGGGGATTGGACCACACAGTGTGGCTGGTGAGGAGAGAGGGGACCGGCCCCTGATGTCTGACAGAGACAGAGAGCACCAGAGAATGGCAAATGACCCCACAAAGGGAAAATGACAGGGTTGGGGAGGTGCCTAGGATAAACAAGGAAAACGCAGGGTCCGGAAAGTGGTGGACAAGGCGGTGTAGGGGCAGATGCCTGTCAACTCAGCACATGGGAATCTGAGGCAGGGGGATTGCCTCAAGTTCAAGGCTACTCTGGGTTTCATGGGCGACCCTGTGCCAATCCATATATGCTTACCAGACTATCGGCACGGACTGTCGGCAGCAAAGAGCACACCAAGGTGTTGCCATGAAGCATGTCACTCAGCAATCAGAAAGAAATGAAGAAAATTAAAAGTGCCGGCCCAAAGGCTGGATGCTAATCCATGGTTCCCGAGCCCCCTTTACAGTTTGCCTGCCTCCTTTTCCTAAGATGCCCTGGACAGAGCTGAGGAGGGCAGGGGAAGGGGGACTCAAGCGGGATGTGGAACTGAAAAGGGTGTTGACCTCATTTCCTTCTGCTCACTCTCAGCAAGAACTAGCTTGTCCTGGATGACACAGGAGGCTGGGGGGATGAGGGAGGGGAGCCGGCTGTGTTCAGGGCCTCATTAAGCTGGATTTAGATGATTCATTTCTTAGATTCATTCAGCAAGCACCTGGGAGCTTGGGAGACGCCCCCTCTCACCCAGATCCTGTCTGAGATCTGTGCCCACAGGGTTGATGCCTTCTAACAAGGCCGAGTCTCACTTCCAAGAGAAGGGCCATGGGAACAGCCTAGGTTCGAAGGCTGGAGTTCTGTTTTTAGGCCTCTGTACCCAGATCTCCTGAAATGACGAACTCAGGAGCGGTGAGGGGGATTCTGACTTAGAAGGGCATGGGGACAGGGCGACTTGGGTTCTTTCCAAATGAGGGTTCTTAACTTCCAGGGCTAGGGGTGCTGAGGTGAGATGGAGTACCAGGAGGGAGGTAGAGGTCAAAGGCAAAAGTCACGGGGGGCTGGGGCTGGGGATTCCGTTGGTTGGGTGCTTAAGCACCACACAAACCAGGTGTGGTGGCACACATCTGTGACAATCCCAGGGACTCAGGTAGTGGAGGCAGGTGACTCAGAAGTCCAAGGACAACCTTGGCTTTCTGGGGCCCTGACTCAAAAAAAAAAAAAAGTCAGAGGCCACACTATCACGCTGCCAGCCACAAGTAACCAAAGAGCCAACTGCACACTGTAGACAATGGGAAGGGGCTGTGCTCTCCATCACCCGGACGGACTTAGCGGGTTTGTCCTCTGCTGTTGTAAAGCCTGCAGGTGCTTCCTCTCTTCTCTCTTTCATGGCACCCAGTGACATCCCACTCCTCCTGTGGGTCTCTTTTGCAAGGGGGGGCAGACAACGTTCCCAAGAAAAGCCCTCAGCCCTGTGTGCTTCCCACTCCCACCCAGCATTGGCCGACATGTCCGGGCTCTGATGCCAAGAAGCCCTGGGAAGGGGCCTCTCCTATCCCCAACCTCTGCTGGGGGAGAGGGGGAGGGAGGTGAGGATGTAGGCAGCCCATATGGGGAGGAAGGGGTACCTGTTTCAAGCCCGTCTGCCCCCTGGATTCCAGCTTCTCCTTTAGTCTATAATTCCAGGGCTCTGGGGCTTTGAGACTGTAGCTAGGGTCTTTCCAGAGCTGGTCAGGATCTTGGGGGAGGTTGGACTGTTTTTATTGGCTGTCTGACAAGCGCCACACAGACCATTGTTCCTAAGGCCCCTCTGCCCTTGTCTCCCATATCTTTACCAACCCCCCAGGGTGCTGCTCCCATCCCTGGGTACCTTATGGAGCAGGCTACCTGGCTCTGGAAGTGGGACCTGGCCCTTTTCCTTGAACAGCCACCACCCAACATGGCTGGAGTGAGAGAATAAATAGCATGGGTTTAGTTACTGACTAGAATCCTGACTGAGAGAGCCGAAGCAAAGTTCACTGATTCTTTTGTTTATGTGTATGAGTGTTTTTGTCTTTTTTTACATATATGTCTGTGTGCTATGTGTGTGCCTGGTGCCCATGGAGGCCAGAAGAGGGCATCAGATCCCCTGGAACTGGAGTTACAGATAGCTGAGAGCTGCCGTGTGGGTGTGTGGAATGGAACCCAGGTTCTTAGCAGGAGCGGCCAGTGCTCTTGACCACCTAGCCAGCTCTCTGACTGCAGCAGGGTTCACCCTTACAATGAGCATGTGTCTGGAAACCATTCAGTGAGAGGAACTAGGCTCCATGGCTGCTTGTGGGTTGCTTGGACGTCTCTCTTACATAACCAGCTATGTGGTCAGTATGGGACTCAGACAGATCCTTCTATCTCATTCTCTTTCATCCTCCCACTTAGCTCTTGTCTGCAGAGTTCAAACTTGTGCCCAGTATATTACATTCCAAGCAGCAGACTGGAGAGAGAGAGTAAAACGATTTCCCAAACCAGGTGATGTTGGTGCATGCCTTTAATCCCAGCACTGAGGAGACAGAGACAGGCAGATCTCTGTGAGTTAGAGGCCAGCCTGGTCTACAGAGTGATTTCCAGGACAGCCAAGGTTTGTATCAAAAACAAACAAATGACCATATGTCTCCTACACCATGCCCACCCACCTTAAGGTCAGGATTTAAAAGCGGATCATATAAAGTCCACTCATAACCTTTGTACTGAATGAAGTAGTACATTTAACTTCAAAGGGTGCTGGGAACTGTAGTCCTTAACTGGATGGGCCAGTGTGTAGCTTCAAACCCATCTGTATGAGAAAAGAAAGGAAGAGAGAGAGAGAGAGAGAGAGAGAGAGAGAGAGAGAGAGAGAGAGAAAGAAAGAGAGGAAGAGAACGGATATTAGATCCAATCAGGATCTGACCCAATAGCTCAGATGAAACCGTAAAGACTACAAATATAATTGTCTGTAGCTTTCAGGGTAACAGATGGTACACACAAGGTAGAAAAGGAACCAAGCAGTAAAATTGTCCACCGTTTTATCCACAAGGCCACAAGCCCCTTCTGGGTCCATGTGAAGTGTTTTCCTGCATGCCCTCCTGCTGGCCTCACAGTCCAATGGTTAGCTGCTGATCTGTGGCAGCCTGCCTGCGTCCCCCAGTGGAGGCTGCTCTATGCCTCCCTCGTCCTGTCTGCCACCCCCCACACCATGATTAAACAAAAGGTCCCACCCTGCCTACCCCAGGCCATGGGCAGCGGGGACAGCCAAAGCCCTTGGCATACAGCTCCACCCTTGTATGTTTCTCTATAGTCCGGATGAGGCCATCTGGATAGGCCATGCTTCGGGGTTCTGTCTCTGCTTCCTGACTTGCTAGGATATGAGTAGCTCCATCCCCAAGTTCCCACTGCCTAGGATGAATCCTCTCCAGGACACCTCTCCCACTATGATGGACTGTATTGTTTTCTTCCTTGGAATCATGTATTGAAAAAAAAAAAAAACACCACCAAAAAAAAAAAAAACAACAAAGTAAACAATAACAAAAGTTCCTCTTGTCCCTTAAATTGCTTCTGCCTTCTGCCAGGACTTCCATCAGAGACAAAAGAAGAGTCACTAAGACCACACCTTTCAAGAATGTGACCATTTAAGATCACCCCTCGAAGACCAGCTATTTGGAGAGGGCTGGGGATGTAGCTTAGTGGTATAGCTCTTATTTAATATGCACAAGGCCCTGGGTTCAAATCCCCAACACTGAAAAGAAAAAAACAAGAAGTAAAAGGTGATTTACAATTTCAAGATAATGAAAGTACAACCAGCCCAGGCTGGGGGCCAGGTCTGTGCGGTTGTACAAGTTGTGCACACATCGGTCAAGTCTGCCCCACTTGCTCACAGCAGCAGGATGAAACCCCCAGGGGTCTTAGTTACAGCATACATTATGAAGTTTCCAGAGCTTGCTAGTAACCTGCATGTTTGATAGCACAAGAACCGAATTTACGCAGACTTCGCTGCTAACCTGAGGGAGCCCAGCGCTTGATGCTTCGGTTCGCTTAGCTAATGCTTCCCTGCCTTACGTAATACAGAAAATTGAGTGTTGGAGAGATGAGGAACTGGCTTGCCCAAGGCCTCCGGGATTCATACCCAGAACCACGATCTGGGCAACAACAGTGCCCTGGTCCTGTAAGGGATGGTGGAGAAGTACCCTGGCCTCTAGCAACCCTCCCAGACCCCACCTTTACTGAAAGCAGGAGGCCAAACCTCATTTCCATCTCTGGGTTCCACTTCCCTCCTAGAACCACGCCCCCATGCCTCTCTGCTGCCTTTCTCAGCACACACGTGACTCCCCCAGTTCCCCTAAATGCCTCCTCCTCCCGTCTTTTCTTAAGAGACAGCCAGCTTGGGATTATATTTGTGTATTTATTTATAATGGCTTGGAATCAAGTCTGAAATGTTTTCCGGGGGCGGAGTGGTGGGAGAGTCTCTTGAAGACTTTGAAGAGCCCAGGGAGGATGTGAGTGGGGCGGAGCTTGGGGTGAGGTCGCCTCCCTTCCTGAAATGGTGCAGACTGCAGATGAACATAACTTCAGAACCATGCGTTCAAGTCCTGTACAACGGTGGGCAAGTTGCCTAATTTCTCTGTGCTGCAGTTCAGATGGGATTCTAATAGTATAGACTTTCACAGTGTTAAAAACCCTGTAAAAAAAAAACTGTAAAAAAAACAATTTTTTCCCCCCAAGACAGGGTCTAATTTCCCTCAGACTAGACTTGAACCCTCTAGATGGTCAAGGATGACACTGAACCTCTGGACCTTCCGCCTCCACCCCCTAGTGCTAGGATTACAGGCATGTGCTACCACGCCTGGTCTTTAAAGTAATAGATGTCACCATGATTGGCATTCTCAAAGCCACTTGTGCTATTTTCAGAGCTCATGGGAATTCCTGGGGAGATTGTACAACATTCTGGAGGAGAACATGGACTCGGAGCTTAGAGGTCCACACTCAAGAGCCTGCGTTAGCCTTGCCGGCTGCATGAACTCCGTTAAATCATTGACCCCATAAGCCTGGCTTCTTTCATCTGCCAAGTTCTCCTCTGGACAGAGGTTGGCTTAGTGTTGACACATGTCCCTCCCTCCGTGGGCCTTGGAGACTTCATGCCAGGGTATGTGCTGGGAGAGGGGGTTGCTGGGCCATCCCAGGCCATCTGCAGGAGAGCTGACTCAGGACCAAAGCCAGCACAGGGCAAGCAGAGAAGGGGCTGAGGAGCCAGTGTCAGAGTGATGTCGTCTGCGCCCCTATATCACATTGTGCCTGAAGCAAGCAGCTTTTAGACTTCCCATTTTCATGAGCCAAAAACTTCCCAGTTTGCAAAAGCCACTTTCGGTTGGGGTTTCTCATAGGAAATTATCTAGGCCAACACCAAGAGGTTAAGAAACTTGGTCTGGGCACACAAGCTGTGAGAGCCAGGCTCTGGCCTCGGAAACTCTGATGTGACAGCCACATGCTCTCCGATCCAGGCCAATGGTTGGCTCTGGGATGTACATCGATTGTTCCTCTTTACTCTGTCTCTGCAGCAATTGTCTACACCTGAGAAAGTCAAACAGTTCCAGGGACTTAAAGGGACTTTGGAGTTTAACTGATGCCCAGACAGCTGAGGGCTGGAGCCTGTGCCTCCCATGCCGGCTCTCTGACTTCCCCCATCGGTACTCCACCTCAGGGACTGGCTCAGCAAGCAATCCAGGTGCCTAACTCTGCTAGGAAATCCAGTCTTGAGGCTCGAAGGCTGGGCCACACCCTTCTTGCCTATGTGCTCCCACTGGGTGGTTGTGCTGGACATTCCAAGGGGGCTCAGTCTATGAGAGACAAAGAAGCCCTTGTCATCCTGAATTCTAGAACCTTCTAAGGACTGCTCAGGGTTTGGGGAGAATGACTTGCAGACTTCCAGCTCAAGGAAGATGGTGTTGGGAAACACAGCTCAGCCCCACTTATTAACAAAGTTTACAGTCAGTGGTCAAGGGATGATGACAAACACATTACAGCACGTAGCGAAGGGAGGGGGTGGGAGTTATTGGGAGTAGGGATCTCCCAGATGAAGCAACATTAGAGCTTGACTGTTACTTTGGATCCTAAGCTATAAGTTGCACTACTAATAGGCCAATGCCACTACTGTCAAGGCCACTTTCTGACCTCACTCAGGCAGGGGTCAACAACAGCCCCATGCTTCAACAACAGCTGTCCTAATCTACCCACAAGCCCGGGATGATTAAAAGGTCAGCTTGCAGTGTTAATTTCTTCCCTTAGTGGAATCTTCGAAGGGAAAGCCAAGAATCCGAGTAAGAACATTGGAGCACTTCACAGGCTTGCCTGACCAGAAACCGATTTAGCCATGATGACACCCGCCACCTTGTTTACTTTCTAATCAGCCACCATCATCATTAGGTTGGCAGGGCCAGCTTTGTCCACAAGGCTTCGGGGAAAGCTGGCACTTAGGGGCATCGGAGTCTCTCTTTCCAGCAAATGTCAGGTGCTGGGACATGGGAAAGCAGAGGTTCCACCCTAGTGAGAGAGGCTCTGCTAAGGGACAAGCCAGAAAATAAAACAGAAGGCGTTAACTGCAGTTAGGAGACCTGCCTGGGGAGGTGACACTCAGCTTGAGACCTGAAGGGAGAGAAGACACACAGAGGCTGGGTGGCACAAAGTTCCTGTGGTAGAATGGAACTCACCTCCTTGTAGACCAGGCTGGCCTCGAACTCACAGAGATCTACGTGCCTCTTCTTCTTGAGTTCTGAGATTAAAAGCATGAGTTGCCACTGTTCAGCTATTCTTTTTTAAATACACATATTTATGTGTGTGTGTGCGTGTGCCTGAAGAGGCATTGGATCCTCCAGAACTGTAATTATACAGAGCTGGGAGCCACTAGAGCTGGGAGCCACTATAGCTGGGAACTGAATGGAGTTCCTCTGTTAAAACAGTAAGTGCTCCTAAGCACAAAGCCACCTCTCCTTCTCTGGGCCAGGCTTTTTCCTAAGTAGAATGAGGAAGCCTTGTCAGTGTTTTCATCAGGAAGGCATGACCATTCCAGTGCCGATGTGTGGAGAGTGGATGTGAAACACCCAGAGACTCAGCCCCTCCTCCAGGGCTAAGATTTCTGATGGGGTGTCATCATCTGCCACTTCAGTGGGTTAAGTGGGGCCCCTAAAAAGTCACATCACCAGTGTGACCTTGTTTGGGAAAATAGTTTTGCATGCCATTGACTTTGGAGTCAGGGGAGGGGATCTGGATCACTGGACCAGGGACATCAGTTGGGACTCACTGACAAGTGTTCTTAGACCATTCGGCCATCCTGACATGACAAGTGTTCTTACAGAACAAAACAGGGAGGTTTGTCATACAGGAGGAGCCAGAGAGACTGCGTGAAAGAGGGGTACTGTTGTAGAAAGATAGCCTGTTAGACATGGAAGCAGAGAAGTGGCCTGGGACATCAGAAGGAGTGCCACCATGCCAGTAAACTCTGGGACCTTGTGAACAGCAATGATTGTGCCTGGCAGCACAAGCCTTTCATCCAAGCTACAAAGGAGGCCGAGGCAGGGGATCACAAGTTCAAGATCTGAGGAGACACTTTAGTGAAACTGTCAAATAAAAAGTAAAAAGAGGGAAGAGTATGTTGCTCAGGGTTCGAGAGACTGCCTGGCATGCGGGCCCCTGGGCTCTACCCTGGGCTATGCAAAAAAAGAAAAAAGACAGGGACATGAGGTTCTAGTTACTGGGCCACATCCGGGGATCAGGATGGGCACTTGATCGTTCATCTAGTGAGCTCTGCATACAGGGGTGAAAGACTCCGTGGGGCTCCTCCTCAAATATGTGCCCCACAAGGACAGGAGGAGCCCACCACTCAGAGTCATTCAAGTAGGCAACAGCTTCAACCAGGCAACCTCCAAGGGTGGGGTCCCAACTTTTTCACCAGAATAGTCAACTTTAATTTTCTCTTACAGGAGCGCTTCTATTTCTAAGGGTATTGCTTATCAGGCCAGCTGTCTTTATCCGGCAAGGATTAATGGGCTGGCTAGATGGCTCCCTGGGTATGGCTGCTTGCTGCCAAGCCTGACAACCTGAGTTCAATCCGTGGGTCTCATACAATAGAAGGAGAATGTAGACTATGGGAGATTGTCTTTGAACCTCAAATTGCATGTGTACTATGAAAAACATTAGTGTACCTACCTATATAATATTTAAATAGTGACCATGTCCCTTGCTAAGCCCATTATTCACCCACTTTTTATGAGGCAGTCACACTCTTTTCCTTTTCTGTTGGGTGGGGATATCTTTGTGTAGCTCTGGCTGTCCTGGAACTGGCTCTGTGGACCAGGTTGGCCTTGAACTCACAGAGATCCACCTGCCTGTGCTTCCTGAGTGGTGGGATTAGGTGAATGGGCTACCACCCATCCATCTTGAGGCACATACATTATCCCCCTTTTACAATGGAGAAAGCCAAGATGCAGTGCTTACTAGGAATCTACCCCAGGCTTCATCATGGAACTTTAGAACCAGAGTCCCCACCACCACTACCACCACCACCACAAGCCTGGCTCCTAAGCAAGCGATCCTCTGAAGGTCAGGCTGGAACCCAGCCCCCCTCTCCATTTGCCAAACTGCGGTTGTTTATGGCTTTTTGAGACAGGGTTTTCACTCTGTACCTGGAACTTAGCAAGCAGGCCAGGCTGGCCTCGAATTTTGGGTGATCCTCCTGCCTTAGCTTCTCCTAGGCTTATAGGTATGTTCAGCTGCTAGCTTAGCTCAGCAATGGGCCTCGGACAAGAGGCTTGTCTCTGTGCATTGCTCTTGACAGCTCTAGGTTGGGAATCAAAATGCCTCTATGAGAGGGTAGTTGTGGTGAATAAACGGAAATGGGGGCTCTGCATGCCAGGCGCAGCACCTACCACAGCTTCCCGAGAGAAGGCTGGAATTCACTCTATCATATCGCACCAGGAGCTAGTTAGCACAGGTACTGATCCAATGCAGTCTTCCTTTCTGTCATGTATGCTACCCAGGTTGCATGGTAACAACTCCAGGCTCCAGTGAAGACTCTCAGAGGAGGAAACCTCACCCTTCTCTTACACTTCAAAGAGCCCAGTTATCAGAATCAACATTCAGTACTCACCCTGGGAAGTCCAAACACACCCGAGAATGTGTGCCTGGATGAGCTCCTAAGGGAGATTTCTTTCTTTTTAATATTTTTAGATTAATTTTATTTGTATGAATATTTTATTGCATGTATGGTTTCACATGTGCCTGGTGCCTTTGGAGGTCAGAAGAGGGCCTGAAACTGGAGTTACAGATGGTTATGAGCCACTGTCACCCCAAGGAAGATTTTCCTTTTTTGTTGCTTTTTGTTTGAGACAGGGTCTCACTGTGTAACTCTGGTTGTCCTGGAACTCATCATGTAGACCAGGCTGGCCTCAAACTCAAGAGACCCATTGCCTCTATATCAGGAGTGTTGGGTTTAAAGGCAATCACCACCATATCTAACCAGTATTTTCTTGATACTGTGGAAAGAGAGAAAACTAGCACAGATCCCATTCATTTATTCTGCCTGGGTAGAAATCTCCTGAAACTCTCCTGTATCACGGGAACAAAGTGGATAGCCTGGTGTAGGCAAACGCAGGGAACTGGGAGACTAAGGCCGGGGGATCGATGAGTTAAAAGGCCAGCCTGGGCTACATAGTGAATCCCAGGCCAGTTGGGGCTACAGAGTGACTCACAGTCCAAAACAACAAGAAGCTGGGACGTGGCTCAGCCAGCAGAGTAAGTCCTAGCACGCACGGAGCTCTAATTCCATCCCCCGCAATACATGCCTGTGATTCCAAGGAGTGGGAGGTGGAGGCAGGAGGATTATCCATCCTTGGCCCTGCAGCAAGTTAGGTGGCCAACCTGGAATAGTGCGACCCTGAGTTAAAAATAAGAAGGGAGCCCGGAGTGGTGGCACACTCCTTTAATCGCAGCACTTGGGTGGAAGGCTGGCCTCTGTGAGTCAGAGTCTACAGCCCGGTCTACAGCGCGAGTTTCAGGACAGCCCGGGATACGCAGAGAAACCCTGGAAAAAAACAAAACAAAACAGAAAGAATGGGACAGGAAATGCCGCTCCCGCCCCCCAACCGCCACGCCTTCGCCACGCCTTCGACGCGTGACTCAACCGACAGACTTGAGCCTCGAACTCGAGATCCCGCCAACCCCGCCTCAACCCACGCGCCATGGGCGCGCCGCCGGGGATCGCCTCGGCAACCGGCGCGCGCCCTCCGGAGCGCAGAACCCGGGAAGCGGCAAGCGGCGCGCGCATCAGGTCATTTCTTCGGGCTCAGGCCTCTTCCACTAAACTCCGCCCTGTCCCCGCCCCCTCGGAAGTGCCGGTCAGCCCCCTCGCGACCTGATTGGTCCTTCCGCACAGAGGGCGGAGCTCGCGGCGAGGCGGGGTGCGTACTTCCGGCTGCCGGCTTGACATGCAGAAGCCGCGGCTGGGGAGGCTGGGGCTGCGGTGGCGGCGGG
Source organism: Phodopus roborovskii (assembly GCF_943737965.1). NCBI lineage: Eukaryota > Metazoa > Chordata > Mammalia > Rodentia > Cricetidae > Phodopus > Phodopus roborovskii. The sequence continues at coordinate 10,690,485 of NW_026125059.1, read as the reverse complement.
CGGCGGGCCTCGGGGCGCAGAGTGACACGGCCTAGCGGGGCGGACGGCCGAACGGACGCGGGCAGCCAGCCTGGCCCGCCATGGAGATGGAGAAGGAGTTCGAACAGATCGACAAGGCCGGGAACTGGGCGGCCATTTACCAGGTGCGGAGCCGGGGCCCCTAGGCCGCGCAACCTCCCCGGCCCTCCGGGCGCAGGAGACCCCAGTCGCGCGGCCCCGCCGTCTAGACCCCTTACGGGGCTCGCGCGCCCACCCCTACCCGCCTGCATCTCTCCGTGGTTCCTGTCCTCTCCCGAGCCGCCACCCCCACCCCGACCCCAACATGTCCCAGCCACCCTTTGTCCCCACTGGTCCACACCCCCGCTGCTTCCTTGTCTGAACCGGACCACCTCAGGCCCTCTTCCTTTGTCTCCCGGGGAGGGAGGTGAGCTCGCCGACACCCCACCCCATCCCCCGCACATTTCCTTTGCTCTGGCCTCGGTGTGCGGTCGTGCAGGACCCAGGATGACAGCCCCCTTGCCCCTTCCTGTCCATTCATTTGTTGGATGTGAGTTGGACTCTGTTCGGCGCTAGGCACGGGAGATGGTGTGTGTTGAACGCTACGGTAGACCTACCCTGCCCCCAAAGAGGCTTGGAGTAGCACAGACACTCAAATATGGATCGTTACAGCTGGTGACAAGTGTTGGGAAGAGAAAGACATGTTAAGGTGGGGAGGGGTGGCTGTACCCAAAGGGCCCGCTATCTTGGAGATGGGGATTACGGCAGGACTGTTAGAGGAGGAGGCTTGGTCTTTGAGCAGAACAAGGAGCGGCAAACCATGAGGTTAGTCGACTAACCTAGGGGGACACAGGACCCATTCCTTGGGCTGCGGAACTTTTTCCTTCCAGGCAGGGAAATGAGATAGCTTTAACCCTCTAAATGGCCTTGTTCCTCGATGAGTGTCCTTTATCCTTTGATCATGGTCTGAGATGGTCCTGTTTTCTGAGATCCGGTCCCGCTTGAGGATGACTGGTGGTACATAAATAAAATATTGTGAAAGTAGGGGTTTTTTTCCCCCCTCCTCTATCTATGAAACAGCGAATTGAAAACACAAAGATGTCTTTACAAGCAACTAAGTCCTCTAAAGAAAATAAGTCTTCCGATTAAATGTCAGTGCGGGGGTTGTGAGGATTAACCAAAACCACACTCACCCTGCATCTTAAATAAGCATGTGCAAAATAGATCCTGTTCCCGTCTAACGGGTGCAGGCAGTATATTCTGCTTTCAGCTTTAAGGTTTACAAGGCGGTGGGTGAGACCCATCAGCTGGAGAATTGAAATCTATTTTGAGTAAAATAGAAAAGTAAAAAGCCTCAGGCTCCTGTTTGATGTGCTTGACAGACAGAATGCTTTTTTTGGGTGGCCTTGATTTCCAGATTGCTTGACAGTGTTCTTTTTACTTGGGCTGTGATGTGTGTCAGCTTCTCTTGGACTGATATTTATAGCTAGTGTAATCTGTGTAAGTAGAGAGATCAATAGTAACGTTTATGTTCCAGGTCTAGTCCCTGAATGAGTTGGATGGATTCCACTAAGGAGTCAGATCTGTGGGCAGATTTTTCTATATCAGATTGAATGCATGAGGAACCCAGGGTAACATCAATGGAAATTGTCATGTCAGTCACCCTGAAGTGTGGAAGTTCTTGCCCAGACAGACCGTCCCAGGTGGAGACAGTTGGATCTTTAATACTGAAATAGACTGATCTGGTAACACTTTTGTATCATAAATAAGTTATGGTAGAATGCTGCGTTTACACGTTTAGGTCAGAGTGGCCTGCCCGGACATCTCAGCCTTGTTAAAGCTGTGTTAAAAATGCTGCTGGCTCCGAGTGAGCTGGCTTTGAAATCATTTCCTTCATTGTTCTCCAGTTTCTCTACCACACTCAAGCCCCCCACAAGTTAATAAGATAGCAGCGTCTCTACAGCTTGTTTCCAGTAGTCCCCTGCCCCCACACCGTGGGCTTTCCTAGTGTGAATATTTATATTTTCTTAAATGGGTATGGTGGGGCATCTTTGTTTTATATTTTAAAAGTAGCTCTTTATTTTACAATTGTACCTGTTTTGTTTGTTTGGTTTGGTTTTCAAGAACAGGTTTCTCTGTGTAACAACAGTTCTGGCTGTCCTGGAACTCACAGAGATCCGCAGGCCTCTGCCTCCTGAGTGCTGGGATTAAAGGCGGCTGCCACCACCACCTCCTAGCTTCAGTTGTGCCAGTTTTTAAGACCAGAATTTGAATCACGTAAAGGCCAACTTAGCAAACCATGATTTTTTGGATTCAAAGAAATGTGTTGAAATGGTAGTGAAGAAATTGGTAGAAAATGGATGGATTTTTGTTCATTTTGTTTTAATGCATGTTTGATAGTGTGTCAAAATGAGGGCAGCATTATCCGCAGACCTATTTGAGTTTGTCATAATTAGGAAGGAGTGTGTAGCTTTGCTTACAGCCATGTGAGCAAGGCAGTAGAATCATTTCTCCTTATTGTAGCCTCTGCTTAGACCAAAGGCTGCACAGGCCCTGAAACAAATGGGCAGAGAACAAAAGGTGAAGTAGACTTTTGAGTGCTGGGGAAGGAGGCAGCCTAAGAAAGCACATCGTCAGGCACCAAGTCTTCTTGGAGGGAGCCTGGGCTCATCTTTACTGCTAACAAGCTGCTGAAGATGTGGACAGCCATTTAGACCTGTAGAGTCAGGGTTGTTTGCAAATAGCCGTGAGAATCACTTTCTAGCATTCAGAATTTGCAAATGTTGTAGTGAGAGAACATGGCTTGACTGCATGGGAGGAGTAACTAGGGACACTGCTCTCCTTCAGTGGCTGGAAGGGCGGCTTGCTGGTCAGGGCTTTGACCCTGCCTCTTCCAGTGATTTGTTGCTGACTCAAAGGTAAGGCAGCTTCTCTGCAGGCAGGCTGTGTATGGTGGGCACTGTCCCCCTGACTCTGTTATAGCTGCCTCCATACTAAAATACAACCCACTGTGTGACTGGGTTCAAGTCCTGTTATATCAGTAGTGCCCTAAAATTCCTTACTGGTATAGGCAGCTGATACTGTTGTTCTCCCAAGGGATACATGTCCAATAATGCTTATTTAGACACCCTTGGCTTCGAAGGTGCGTGGGGGTGGTGGTGGTGGCTATAGTTTATGTAGAAAAGAAAGACCCACACACCGTAATTCATTTTGATGTGGGGGTGGGGTGGGGTATATGACATGGAGATTGGAAAGTTCTCATCATTTTGAGTGACCCATGAGATCTAAATGTTCTTGCCTGCCCTGGTTTGCATGAACTAAATTTAGGTTTCTGATGGACACTTTGAGAAGGTGTGAGACCTTTGAAATTGTCTGGGCTGGTAAGAAATTAACAGGGAGCTCCAGAAGAGCCAGGAAGGATGCACCCCTTGTTTGCTGACCCTGGGCTGTCTGGGACCCATTCAGTGTCTGATATAGCAGCTGGGGACAGTGGGGAAAACAGGGAAAAGCAAATGGTTTTGAGTTATCAGATAGATCCCTCTGCTGGGCTCCTGGCCTGCCTGCTACCTTTGCATTTTAGTAGGAACCACAGGACCTGGTATTTATTGAGAAATGGAATTAAATGCTGGTATACTGAGCTTTGATATTGAAATGAATGAAAAATTCCCTGTGAAGGCTTTTTGGATGGTAATCTCCTGAGGTAATTAATTGCCTTTCCTCTTTGATTTCTCTGTTAGTGGTGCTGGAATGGTACCTATGCACTCTAGGCAAGCACTATATCCCTGGGCCACCTCCCTGGCACTTGAGGGTTTTGTTTGTTTGGTATTTTATGAGATGCACCTTGCTATGTGCCCAGCCTGAACTCTGTTCTGCTGCTGTTCCTCTCTTATAGACCTGAGCCACTATACTCAGCATCCCCCCAACACACATACACACACACCTTTGTCCCTTTTCCAGTTTCTTGCAGGATCCTCTCTCTCTCTCTCTCTCTCTCTCTCTCTCTCTCTCTCTCTCTCTCTCTCCCTCTCTCCCTCTCTCTCCCTCTCTCTCTCTCTGTGTGTGTGTGTGCGCACGCGCGTGTGTGTTTTGCATGCCTTCCCTTCTTCCCTGCAGCAGTGATGCAGTATTCCCAGCAGTAGCTAATGCTGGCAAGAAGGCTGCTGGCATGTTGTAGAAACCTGGAGTCTGAGTCATTGCTTCTGGGATGACATCTGCACCTGCAGTGCCCCAAGTGGGTTTTGAGTAGGCTGGAGTGCTTGACTTGAGTAGTCCCTTCCCTACCTTCCATTGCTTAGTCACTCTGTCACCCATCTTGGTGGTCTAAGTGCCCATAAGCCTACACTTGTGTGTTCTTCATACTGCAGAGATGACAAGCTGGTTGCCAGTCTGTGTGCACATGCACCTGTGCATGTGTGTGTGCTGTAGTGTCCACGTAGAGGTCAGAGGGCAGGCTTGGGTGCTGGGTTTTGCTCTTGGATCTTGTTGTAACGGCACCTGTTTCACAGCTGCTTATGGGCTTCCAAAGATTCTCCTCTGCCGGCTCGTGTAGCTGGACTAGGTTGTGGGCAGGTTTCTGTGTCTGGATTTACCTGTGTTCTGGGGAATCCAAACTCACATCCTCACACTTGTATAACAAGAACTTTACTCACTGCACTGTCTTCCTAGCCCATTTTCACTCACTTCCCATAGACTCTGCAGCTTTCACTCATGTAGACCAGGCTGGCCTTGAACTCACAGCAATCTGACTGCCTCTGCCTCATGAATGCTGGGACTAAAGCCATGTGCCACCATCTCCTGGCTGACTTTACTTGTTTTAACAATAGCTCTGAAGCCAGGTCTGTTGTCCCATACCTTTAACCTTTAATCTCAGAAGCAGAGACAGACAAATCTCTGTGAGTTCGAGACCAGCCTGGTCTACATAGTGAGTTCTAGGACAATCAGAGCTACACAGGGACACTGTTTCAAAAAAAAAAAAAAACAAAAATAATAGCTTTGAGCCTGTCACTTCTGTGTGACTGCTTTTGGCTTCCGTAACACCTGTTAAGATCCACACTCAGTGCTGGTATCCAATTACCATTGTTTTCCTGTGGCTTCCATCTTAGCTGCCCAGAAGGCTTTCTTTCTGTACTGTTGCTCACACTTTTCTAGCTTGCCCATCCAGCTTGCATCTTCCAGCTCAAATGTGTGCCTCCTTGAGTGGAACTCTGTTCTAGGTCCTGTGCACTACTTAATATTGCTTGTTAGAGCTGCCTCTTTAGATTTTGGTCTGGCGCTGGAGCTCGAGTCTCCCAAGGGCACTGACTATGGCACCCTATTGCATAAACCTGGCACAAAGTAAGTATTCCCACAAGTGCCGGGTGGACAGGGCTGCCTAAGGATGTAGTGGCTGTGGTTTCTATCGTCCCTTGTCCCAGGCTAATGATGGCGTCAGGAAGATTGGCCCACATGTGGCCCAATAATAAGGGTCCCTGGGTGGAAGCCGCTGTATTTTGAGCTCTTACCTAATGCAATGATTTGGTGTTGCCAGCACGTGGCTTCACAGGGCAGCTGCTGACTGTGCTGTACATCTTGCCTTTCTGCCTGTCTCACAGGAGCTTGGGGTGTGACAGGGCCTTGGTGTTCAGTAAGCAGCTACAGCTTTCTCTTTAATCTTGTTGAGCTCCTCTTATTGGGCCACTGCTGTAGAGAGGTTTTATGTGTAGATGATTCACAAATAATTTTTAATTCTGGGAAATAAGATATGGCTCTCTGTCAGCAGCCTTACCAAGTCTTGTGTTTTTCAAACACAGTTTGTAAAGGCAAGTATTGTTCAGCCTTTAACTAGTCCATCTCAATGTCAAGAGGAATGTAACATCCTCCTCATCTGATAATTCCGGTGTCTGGCTGTAGTGAGATATCCACCCTGCCCACACCTGTTGCATTGACCATGCCCATTGGGGCGTGGTCACAGGTGCAGACATGACCTGTGGGAGGCTAGGTCTGGGATTCCAGACCCCAGCTTGGTCTCTTGGTTCCGGTCGGGTGAGGATCCTTGGAGCGGGAACTTGCGGGTCATTGGTTTCTCATGTAAGTGACTTCTCCCAGAATAAAATATATAACCCTTATTTTATCCTCATCCCATGTATCTTAATCTGTACATCATTATCTGGCAGTATGTTACAGCCTCATCTAGAGCCGAATGGGTCCCATCTTTCTGCCTTGTTTCTTCATTCCTCTACTTTCCCCTCCCCTTTGTAAAATGATCCTGAACTAACTGATTATTAAGTTCACCTCAAGTAATAAAAAGTTCTTACTGTTCTTGACATAACCCTGTAAAACTGCAGACATCCGTACAGGTCGTATGGTTAGGCTCAAACATGTAGAGGTTTGCTAGTGTAACTAACAGCTTAGAAGAGTTGGTATTTTTTTTTTTTTTTTTTTCCCTCAAGGGACATTCAGGGTTCTCACTAAGGGGGCCTCCTGGAGTAAGTGACGTGGGAAAGTGAGTAGCTGGCCGCAGTTAGGCACCCTCCTTGAGACAATGCTTGGGTGGTTTTCCTGTAAAAGACAGAGGAACTGACTCTTGAGAGTTCACGAAAGCAGGGTGCATGAGGGGCGGTTGCCCTTCTGTTGTAATTTTAGAAAGAACCCATATGTGCCCTGAGCTTCATTTGAATAGGATGAGAGTTCACACATGTGCTGGCCCAGGAGAAAGTACCTAAGTCCCCACCACTGGACAGAACCACGCCCTCTGTGGAGGCACCCTGCTGCTCCACAGCCTTCTGCCCAGCATGCTTCCTGGACACCTCAGCAGCCTTTCTTCTCTTCCTTTAGAGGCAGGGCTGCAGGCATCCCAGGCTGCTGAGTATCAAAAATGACCGTGAACCATTACCTCCTCCCTCCGCAGCTCCAGATTACACATGTGTGGTGTGGTGAGCAGTGAATTGCAGGCCCTCTAGGCAAGCACTCTGCTAACTGACCTGACCCCAGTCCCTCCCTTTTTTTCACACAGGTTTTTATTATGTAGTTCATGTTGCCCCTAAGCTCACAATTCTCCTGCTTCAGTCACTGAATTCCTGGGACTACAGGCATGTACCATCATGTCTGACACATCCCAAACCTTTGCTGACAGTCTGTAGATTCTGAGTGTCTGAAAACTGGCACAGGGACTGCATCTCACAGGAGGCCTTCCCCCCTTAGCCAGAGTCTAAGCCCGAGTCTGATGCTCCTGTGGCTTTAGCTCAGGTCACAGTGTAGACCGAAAGAACCATGCTCTCATGAGTGAGTGCTGTCCAGCCTTGTGTGTGGTGATTCAACTCCAAATGCCATCCAATCAGTGGCTAGAGTTTCCTAGATCACAACATTCACTAGGTAATGAGTGCTGAGAGCTCGAGAGCTCAGCCCTTCCTTCAGTGTGCACTCAGAGTCAGCATCCAACCTGTGAGCTAAGCGGTGGGTCTCGGTTTTCTCTGGAAATACACGTGTTCATGTCTTTACCGTCATCCAAGCCCATGTCAGGAACTCCTATTGAGCCACCGCTGAAGGGGCTTGGAGGCCAGAGGGTCTCATGTTCCCAGCTCCTCCTCTCAGCCAGACCTGAAGTTTTGATTTGTTTGTTGTTGTTGTTGCTGTTTTGGGGTTGTTTTGTCTTTGTTGTTTTGTTTTGTTAATAGGGAGAAGCCTGGGCTGTGTCTGTGGCTTTTGTGGCTGAGTGGTGGCTCTTGCAGGGAGGATGAGCAGAGCAAAACTGGGTTCCCAGAGTCACATTCTGAAGATGCATTAGTTAATTAGAGAGAGGGGCTCCTTGCCACATCTCTGTCTGGAAGTAGTTTCCTGTGCCTCGTTTCTTTTTCAGTGAATCTGTCGGCATACCATTTCCTTTTAAAGTTGTATTACATTTATTTACTTGTGTGCCCACCCACCCATGTGCCAAGTCAGAGGAAAGCCCGAGGAAGTTGGTTCTCCCCTCCCACTTTGTGGGTCCTAGGGATGGAATGTAGGTCTGCAGCTTTGGCAGCAGGTACCTTTACTTTTCGGGCTATCTCACTGCCAATCATACCTCTTCCCAAGGAGGAAGCTCACTTTAAAAAAATGACCAAATTCTAGCCACCAGCTTGCTGTTGTTCATTCTGAACAGACTGGTCTGGAACTCCCTGTAGTGATGCACATGTCCATCCCAGATGGCTGGGGCTCTCTTAAGAGGTGGGCTACCTAAAGCTGTCTCAGATCGAGTCACTTCTGAGCAGAGCCTCATTCCATTGAACAAATAAAGGAACTGCATTGAGTGCATGTCAGTAACCCCCAGCTAAGCATTTGCTGTGTTGTGGCTTTGCCCCTCTGTACTGCCCGTGTACTGCTCTGCTATCCCCGCAGGGTCTTTAGAGGGATAAAAGCAAAGCAGATCCTCCCTGAGTCAGACCTGTGCTGCTGGGTTTTGCACTTAGGAGGGGGCTGTGAGGGAACAACCAGTGGTGGTTGCTGCTGCTGCTGCTACTGCTTTTTTTCAAGGTGTGTGTGTGTGTGTGTGTGTGTGTGTGTGTGTGTGTGTGTGTGTGTGTGTGTGTGTCTTCTGTCTGGAGGTATGGGTGCAGGCATGCATATGTATGTGCAGGTTCCTACATTGGCCAGAAGAGGGCGTAGGATCCCCTGTAGCTGGAGATAAAGGTATGAGCTGCCCTTGGTGCTGGGCACTGTACTGCAGTCTTCTGAGAAAGCAGCCTGTCTTTCCAGCTCCTGCTGTTTCCGTGAGGAAGGCGTTTTCTTGTGTAGGTATTACTTTGGTTGTTGCCAATGTCAGCACTAGCTTGAGTGAGAACCCTGCTGTGATTGCTCTCCTATGCAAGGCTCCTTGCAGGTGGGTGGAGCCTTGTGACAGCTAAGGAAGAAGCTATGTCAGTCACATGAGGCCACATCTCTGGGGCAGCTGTAGTTACAGGGGGTGGTTTAGCCTCACCAGCAGGGCCACAATTCTCTTGAACTTGAGAACCCATTGTCTCTTGAAGCTGGGTTTCAGAGGGTTCTGTGTTCTAATCATGTGCTATGTCTAGGTGTTTCTAGATTGCCATTGTTACCGGACTGTCTCCCCCCCCCCCACACACACACACAAGACAGCAGTGTCCATAGTTTGGTAAAGGGTACGGAGATAAACCACTCCAAAGGCAGTTTCAGGAAGAGCATCAGCTAAGTTTTGTGGATGCCTGTAGGCTATTGTTTTATTTTGGCATAGTACCTTGGATTGGACAGTGAACACTCAAACCACCAGGGTCTCTATGCAGACAAAGTACAGTAAAAGAGAGTGCAGACTGGGCCACAGGCTAGTTCCTGCTATTTCAGACTTCAATGTTCCAGCTTGAGGAGCATGGTGTGCCATGCTTCTTATTTAGAAGCACAGTGTGCCTGCCAGATAGGCTGGCCACCAGGTTATGTGTGCACTAGATACTGTGTCTTTCCTGTGTTTCTTCTGGGTAAATCAGAGAAGCATCAGCACCATGGGCAGTATATTATTAAGTCTGTTGCCAGTGCAGAGGACTGCCCACATTTGCTATTCTCCCAGCTTGTAAGAATGCTTTGCCAGTTTGAGTGACTGCATTGAAACTGGCCAGAAGCAGACAACAAGTTCTGCTTTCTTGCTTTCTTCTTTGTGAACTTAAATCACCTCTCCTCACCCCCCAAATAAACCTGTCACAAAATTGATCAAAGCAATTATGGTACAGAGGGAATCACCATCATTAGAAGACAAAGGTTGACAAGCAAGTGGCTTTTTGTGAAGGGCTGCTCTTCAGCCAGGCCTCCTTTGCAAATCACTCCCCCCTTGGTGGCAACCACCATGCCTTCTCAGTGAAGCTATTGGAAGATGTTGCTTTTGAAAGGTGGGAGTGCCTGGCTTAGTAGACAGGCCTAGGGAGGTAAAGGAGCATGGCATATCCCAGCTACTGTTGCCATGCGATTGGAGATGGGTGTGGGCCATCTTCCACAACTTCCTGTCTTCAGTGTGGGGGGTGGCGGTTCTCTAACCGCTGAAGAACCGTGTGGAACATGCTGTTTATTTACAGGGCAAATCAGGCTCTAATGGCTGTCGGTGCCTCACCTTCAGGTCATCCAGTTGCCACCCTTCAGCGGTTGTCTGTTCTGTGTCCAGGGGCCAGGTCCCTTCTGGGCAGAGGAGGGTCAGATCTGAGCTTTCCTTACATTTCTTTTGCAAATGTCTTTAATGCTGGTGTTAGTTGTAGACTGATCATGAAGGAAGTGATGAGTGTGTTCGTGGTCTGTGCTAATTTTAGTCTCCTGTTCACGGCTCATTTTATGCCCTTCACCATTAAGGCTCACTTTCTAGAAAGACATATTTTGAATGTAGGACACTGCTTATGTTCTACCCTTGGCTCCATTTCAGAAGCTGCCTCCTTCTCCGTGCTCTGAGGCAGCTGCCAGTGGGAGCTTGGGGAGATTGTTTCCACACCGATTCATCTGCCTAGCGACACCCTCCTGCCCCAGCAAGTAACTCTGCTCTTTGTCTGAAGTGTGCAGCTCTCGCCAAGGGTATCAAAGGCCAGAGAGCAGTGTACCACTCAGGCTCTGCTGGCTGATTGAGAGGCCTTCCTTAGCTGCCCAGGCATTATGGGCATTGTTCACCTTTGGTTCTGGTTATTCTTACAGGCCTCAGCATGTCAAGCTTTAGTCTCGACTGCCAGGTTCTCCTTCACCGTCCACCCTGAGCAGGCACTCCCCGAAGACGAGGGGCACTGAGATCAGGTTCCACACCAGGCTGCTGTGCATCTCTGAGGAGTTGCCTGGGGTCCAACCTGTGGCATACAGAGTGAGAGCAACCAGCTTGACAGCATGCCCTGCACCTGGTTCCCCCCAGCTCTAGTCATTTGACACACTAGAAGAGGTCTGGCATTTCTGGAAGAACGGAGGTTTTGTGCCCTTATGTGGGGTTTGGCATCACTGTGACAGCTTCACGATTCTGCTCGTCTCCAACAGGGACATAATCTTTAAGATTTCACAGTACTCCAGTTAGAACTTTCCATTCCTCCTTAGAAATAAGAGACTGTCCCCTTGAGGTTTATAAATCAGTATGTTTTATAAATTACTAAATGGTAAATGAAGTAACTTTTGACATTCTTGTGTCTGAAGTTGCCGTTTTTGGGTTTTGTCATCAGACCCCAGCCTTATTCAGCCTAGTACCCACCCTGTTGAGTTCTGTTTGAGCTCAGGTTCTGCGCAGTGCGTTCACACAGGGCTGTGGGTGGTGCTCCAGTGGTTGGTGTGTAATAAGGCGTGTTTGTGAGCCTCAGTGTTCTTCACCAGCTCCCCAGTGACTCCAGTCCATCTTCCCAGGTACTGCTGGTGCGGCCACTGCCTGAGCTCCTACATGCATGGCCTCCCTGGGACATCAGGATGATTGGATTTGCCTGGCTTTGAAACCTCCTACCTAGAAGTCACTGATTGTGTCTGCCGTCTTTACTTTGCCTCAGTCGCGTGGGCTTGGCTGTCCTGGGTGCTGTGTGTTGTGGTCCCCTAGGCCTTGAGTCATGCATGGCAGGTCAGGTTTCTTCAAGTGCATTGTTAGTGCTGGCGCTCACACAGTGTTTGATTTGGAACATGGTTGGTGTGGTGTCACTAACAAAATCAGAGCAGAAGGATGAAGATGTGGCCTAAGGGAGATCCTCTGACTGCAAAATACAGAATCAGACCACCCCCTACAGTGGCAGCTTTCCTGCCTCCCTCCCTCCCTCCCTCCTTAGACCCCTGCTGCTTTAAAGGGAGTTGGAAGCCGTCATTGCCATCACCATTTTTCCACCACAGGCAACTGAGTGTGGTTATATTTTTGTCCTATGTTCAGCTATTTCCAAGAACTTTTTTCTGAGTGCGTGTGGTGTGCTTTACAGTCTCCTTGTGTGACCCGTAACAGCCTCCCATCTCCTTATGCCTTGGTCTCCCCAGTGCTGGGGTTGCAGTCCTGTGCTACGTGCTTGACTTCCAAGAATCGTGTTTAATGACCAAGCTGGCAGTTAAATTCAATGGGCCCTATGGGAACTGATGAAAAGAGTAATCTGCCCAGTGTGCTTGTACTGGGAAATGCTAGAAGCTTGGTTCAATGCCTCGCTTGCTCTGTGGCGTGGTTAGGTAGTGCTGTGTGTCAAGTGTCAAGAGATGAAGTCAGAGAACCTTGGAAGACTTGCAAGGTGGGTGAATATTAAAAGCAACAACAGTCCCCTTGAGCAAAGGATGGGACAAGCTTTCTCTGCAACACCTGTAAGTCAAGAACTGTGTGTGCCACAAGAAAAAGCAGACCATGGTTACTGGCAGTTCTTCACACGATGAAACAGTTGGGCTCTTTGTTCTGAGCTTTGTGCCTTCCCTGTCTCACAAAGCTGAGTCCCCGAAGGACAAAACCAGTTCCTCACTGGAGCATTGCCCACCACTGGACAGAGGGCACAGTTTCAGCTCGGGGCCAGCGCTAGGACTCAGGGTTTCCTCTCTGGTGCTCTTCTAGACCTAACCCCTGTGCTGGCCCACTTAGCTCATTTGTCAGGTGCACAGCAGCCAGTGGGGGTCAGAGAGCTGCCTGCCCTTAAGAGCCTGTAGTCCGGAGAAGGGTCACAGTGATAGGATGGATGCCAAGAACCCAGGTAGAGGGTAACTCCTGTCTCCTCATATGTGTTCACACGCATTTCCCTTGTCGTGTTCTCATCTGTCCCCTGTCGGGGTGATGTAATGGAGGTGCCAGCATTTAAAGACAGTGCACAGTGGCTCTTCCACATGTCCGTGTACATTACTAGCCAGGAGCACCAGTGTCCATTGTGATAAAGTAGCCTTGCCTGCACAGAGAATAAAGACTCCCAGGAGGAATCAGGGCCTGAAGATTAGCTGGCCTAGTGGGCACAAAGCCTGGGGTTTGATCCCTATCGCCGCGTAAACCAAGCATGGTGGCACATGCCTAGAATCCCAGTGTTGAGTAAGTAGAGGCAGGAGGAGCCTCGGCTACACAGTGAGTTTGAGACCAACCTGTGGTGTCTAAGTTCCTATTGCTAAAGAAGTCAACTGACTCTTCAGACACTAGCTGTCTTCCTGAGTGCTGAAGGCACATGGTCAGCCCTGGTTGGCAACAGGCACTGAGAATAAAGGTCTCGTTTATTTGTGGCTGTTAAGGGATATTTTTAATGATGTTGGCTGGCTTCTATCATGTGGTCTGCTTACTAGTAGTTTTTGTTATCTACATGGTTTTCTTTGAGTGATTTTCTAGTACCTTGTAAGAGGATTTAAAATCTGTGAAAATCTTTGGACATTTGAGTTGCATACCTTTAATCCCAGGGCAGGTGGATCTTTGAGTTGGGCGCCAGCCTGGTCTACCAAGCAAGTTCTAGAACAGCGAGAACAGAGAAAACCTGCCTTTAAAAAAAAAAAAAAAAATCTAAATAAATGAAGGTTGGTGATAATCATCTACTGTTATTACAGTAGTCTAGATTAGACCTTAAGCTTCGTACATGCTAGGCAAGTACTCTACCCCTGAGCTGTATCCTTAACCTTCTTTCTGCTTTTGTATTTGGGTATGCATGTCTCTATATCTGTGTCTTATGCATCTGTGCCTTTATGTCTCTGCCCCCCCCTGGGTGTGTGTGTGTGTGTGTGTGTGTGTTGTATATCTGCCTCTCTGTGTGTGTGAAAGTCAAAAGACAGCTTGCAGGAATTGGTTCTCTCTTTCTACCACATGGAGCCTGGGAATCAAGTTCGGGGTGTCAGGCTTGGTGGCAAAATATCTTTATGTGCTGGGCATTGTCACCAATCCCCTACTTTTGTGTTTTAGATACAGAGTCTCATTATATTGTCCATGGTGGGCAACTCATGGTCTTCTGCCTCAGCCTCTTAAGAGCCAGGATTCAGGTAGAAGCTCCTCCATGCCTGCCTGTCAGCACACTTAAATGGCTAAGCCACAGACTTCATTTTTAGGCATTTAACCCTTCAGATAGGATTACAGCTTATGAGACTTTTGTGGTTAAGTAAATTTAAAAACAAGAATTATCTCTAGTAGCTGTGGATAGCTTACTGATTACTGCCAGTTTTCTATTTACAGTCATCAAACTCCTAACCACATAGAAACAGTCAAAACTAATTATCTGCAGACACCATCCTTGTGAAAACACCAGCTGTTTACTTTGCAGGTGTTGATGGTGCTGGGAATTGAACCCATGGCCTCACATGCAAGGCTAGTGCTATACCACTGAGTTGTATTCCTAGCCCTTTTTTCATCCTTTTAATTCTGGTAATGAAGCTTATGTGTAGGAGAAGCCCCAGAGCTCAAGCCACAGCACATTGCAGTGTGTGTGTGTGTGTGTGTGTGCATGCGCGCGAGTGTACATAAACAGTACAGAGCTGAGAATGAATCCCGGAGCTTCTACATGCCAGGCCACGGTTCTACCACCAAGCCATATCCTCTGCAAGTTCAAGTAATAGTCCCAGCAATTGGGAGACTGAGACAGGAGGATTGTGAGTTTGAGTCCAGTCTGTGTTACACACCAAGATGCATTCTCAGGACAGAAGCAAGCAGCTGATTACTAATGGCTTGAAGACCTCAGAGAGGGTTTTCCCTGCTGGTGGATGACAGCATAGAACAAGCAGGGCCTGGTTTGTCTTCAAGGTGGAGTGCCTTGGGTGGTAGCTGTCCCTGTCAGGTTTTACTGTGCCATCATATGTATGTCCGAGTAGTATCTTAGAGCACATGTGTGGGCAACAGTAGTAGAGTAGAAAAGCCATTCGTAGTCCCAAGCCTGTGGTCCTGACTGCTGAGACACAGCTGTCCGTGGCCACACACTGGCACTAGACACAGCTGTCCGTGGCCACACACTGGACTGAGTTTGCACAGTACAAACTCAGCGTCAGGCTCAGTCTCTTGATTATCCTCTGCCAGGAGACGGAAACCTTTTGGGGTTACAAAAGTGCAGGTGTGTGCATGTGTCTGCGTACATGCCGGGCAGGGAATTTAGCCTGGCCTTGCTTGTGCTACTTGTATTTTAAGCATGTCCTTCCTATCCATCATTCTCTGTCCCTTTACTTTACCTGACTCGGGGCCTGTCTTGTCTCCCTCCCAATGGGCTGCTGCACCACTCCTGGGACATTTTAGTGTCTTGGTCTCATCCCCTGGGAACTTTATGGCCCACATTTCCTGCCACACTGCCCCAGCCTTTGACGTTCTCCAAGCCTAGACCTTGCAGCTCCTGCGCCCACGGCTCCCTGTTGATGGTCCTTCACTTATCTACTTCCCTCTTCTGGCTTTCTCCTACATCCAGATTTCCAGCTGGTTTGCTATTTCCCTGAGATCATGGTCAGCCACTATTGTATTTTTTCTTGAAATGGGGTTTTTCTATGTAATACAGCACAGATTGTTTTCAGCCCAGGTTGGCCTTGAACACAGGCCTTCCTGCCTCAGCTTCCTGAGTCGTGTAGCTGCAGGTAAATTTTGCAGTAAATTAGTGTTTTGCCCATTGTTCACCTTCCAGTTACTCCTTGGCACAGGGAAGCTGGGCTTCATGTTCCCAAGCTACTGACATAATGTCTGACATGGAGCTCCTCCTCTCTGCTAGCCAGCTTCCGCTTTGCTCTGCCTGAGATACTTCATCCTGATTTGAGCACCATTTAGTGTGGTTGACCTCTGTCTGCTTGCTTGTACACTCTCTTCTCTCTCTCCTTTTTTTTATTTTCTTTCTTTCTGTCTTCCTTTCTTTTTTTCTTTCTTTCTTTCTTTCTTTTTTTTTTTTTTTGTTTGTTTGTTTGTTTGTTTCAAAACAAAGCCTTTCGGTATAGCTCTGGCTGTCCTGGAACTTGCTCTGTAGATCAGGCTGGCCTCCAACTCACAGAGGTCCCTCTGCCTTTGCCTCCAAGTGCTTGGATTAAAGACATGCGTACACAGCTATGCCCTGCTCTGTTGTGTTCTTGACCGTTGTCACTGTGGGGCTGGGATTGCCCTCCCCGTGCGTCTGGCAGTACTGCCAGAGCTCCCTAGTACTTCTTGAACATCGTCTTTGGTTTCCACAGCGTCTCCCTTTCTCTTTATCTCTACCTCTGCTAATCTTGGGCCTGGTTCCTGAGTGTGTCTGCCTGTTCTTTAACTCCCAGATGTTGCCCCAGCCACCGCTCACTAGAGGCCTTGAATTCGGATCACTGGACACATCACTTTTCTGCCCTCCCCCTATTGGGTGCAACTTGGGAAGTTCTTTCCTGTTCTAAGATGATCCTGCCACTGTGAAACCTTGCATGTACTTTGTCTCCCTCCTGGAACCACCTGCCTTCCCTAGAGAGAATTCTCCTTCCTCCCAGGTGCCACTGAGGCATCTCTCCTGCCACACCTCTGACTGCCTTTCCCAGATCCAAGTCCGGTGCCTGGCTCCCCCTCAGCATCACTGTGACTGTGCTGTAGCCTTGCCAGTGCTGTGACTGATGGTTGGTTACTCACTGTGAAGTTTGTGTCTTAGTCCTCAGTCATGGGCCTAGCACATAGAAAGTTCCTATGTGCTTTAGCCACCAGGGAGGCCTAGGATCACAGCCTTGTGTTAAGTGCATGCATACTAGTTTAGCCGCACCAAGCCTAGAAGCCCTTCTGAGGGAAAGTTGTATGCACTCGGTGGCGACATTCATAGAGATTTGCATGCCCCTCCTCAGAGGGCCCACTAGGCCATGCTGATGCTGGATGGCACTGAGTTCCTCCTGTGCATGTCCCTGGCATGCACAGGCCCTACCATCCCAGCTTTGTGTTCTAGGGCGCTGGCCCAGGGAGAGATGGCAGTGGTAGGGGCTGGGCTGAGCTGAGAGGAAGTGAGGGGCTGAGTCAGGCTGCCGGCAGCCTCCAGGAAGCAGCTCCCTTCGCATATGATTTTGTGGCTGGGAGCTTCTAAACTTGAGAGCTAGTAAGAGGAGGGGAGGCGTGTGTTGTCAGGGTTAGGTCACTTTGCCTATGTTATCTCTGCATTTTCATTTGTTTGGTATTTCCTGAGATCTTGATCTTGCCAGAAAGCGCCAGCAAAAGTTCTGGGCAGGTGAGGTGTTTATCTGCATTTGAAATCTTGGCTCTTTTCTTGAAGTGTTGTCCTTGTCCAGTCCTGAAGGCTAGTCAGTGATTGGTGGTTCTGGACTCCCTCTCCCTGGGAGCTTACGGAATGTGGGGTGTGATTTGAGTGGAGAAGAGGGAAGGCCTAAAACAGACCAGAAAGCCCAGGAGTGACCTGGAGTTGTCAGCCTGCGCTCCAGTGCAGGAGGTTGTTTCGGGCTGCTTGAGCCCCAGTGCATCTGTCACAAGGGGATTCCCATGCGGAGGTGATTGAGCTTAAAACAAAGACACTTGTGGTCGTCTGCACTTGGCGTGAGCAGAACCCCTGACACAGAGGAGAGCCACTCAGTCAGAGAGCCCCTGTACGAATGGCCCAGGAGCAGGCGCCCTCCCTGCCAGCACCCTGGACTTGTGTGCTGCTCTGCAGCCTCAGGTCTCCTGTCTTTCCAGTAGCTGAGTGTAAAGGGAGCAGACACTGTCCACCGTTGATGTGCCGGCCAGCAAGGCCAAGCCTCCGAATCCTTAGTGCTGTTTAAAGACGGTTTTGAAGCCCGGAAACGCCTTCCTTAGCGTTCAGGCTGAAGGGCAGAGGAGGGGCAGATGAGAGCAGAGCTGAGGCTTCAAGGACAGGGCGGTCACAGGGCTGACATAGAAGCTGTAGGGTTTCCAGCTGGCTGGGCTGGGCAGTACCTGAGCTCCTGGTGCCCCGCCCACAGTCCTGCTTTTTGTACTGCCGTCCCCTTCCCATAGCCACTGCTGTGACCACCAGGAGTTGCAGACATGGGGGATCTTAGGGCTGCTCCCCTATAGGAAGATTAGAATGTGATGTTAGCCATGGAGATGGTAACCCAGCTCTGTGGCTTCTCCCTGAGTATTCCTTAGAATGCCTCACGGGCCGTAAGCTAGCCATAAGATGCTTGTTTGGCATTCTGGTCTGCCATGGCTTCTGTCTGCCTGTGTGTTTACTTCTCTGCACTTTGACAGTGCCCATTGAAGAGGATGGCAGAAGTAAGCAGGGGCTCATAGTCACAGAGGCTTGCGAGTAAACACTGAAAAATGGATGATAAGCATCCTTCAGTTTTTAAATGTCCTTGTGCTGAGAGGCGTTGTTAAAAGCTGTGCGGTGCCTTAGTGTCATGGGATACCTGGCTTGCGAGGCTCCCTGTTTATTACCCGATGCACAACACCTTAAATTTTACTTGGATCAGTTCACAAAACAATGTTCAGATGGACTTTTTTTTAGCTGGCACAGGGTCAGAATGGTAAGCATGCATGCAAGTCCAGACAGTTCTCTCCACAGATGTGTCACGCCTCGGGAGCTCAGAGATTGGTGGTGCTCTGGTTGTGTTTCCCTGTAGAAACAGTTCAGGGAGTGGAGGGCACAGCGCATACTGTGCACGTAGCTGTAACCCTGCAGGGTACCGGAGGGGCTCTGTTTCTGTCACATGATTTCACTTGGCAATGGTTTTTATGAATGGCCATCACTGGAGTTCCTCCTGGAGGGTTTGTGACTACAGACAGACCCCTTCCCAGGCTCCTAAACCACTGGAGGCGGCCCTCCCTCTTCTTTGAGACATGGTTTCTCTGTGTAACTTTGGAGTCTGTCCTGGAACTCAGAGATCCTCTGCCTCATGAGTGCTGGGTTCCCAGGTGTGGGCCTCTTCCCCTCTTCCCCCGCCTTTTGTGGTAGCCTAGTGCAGTTTTAAGTGCTTTGCTGGGTTCCCACGAGTAATGCTGCTGTGAGGGCTGTGGAGCCCAGGTGATTCATCACAGACGTGCATGAACTTGGTGTCATTCTTCTCCCTGGGGATCACATTGCACAAGATAGCAACTTTTAGAGGCCCTCCACGTCGTTTCTTAAGCTCAGTTTTCAGACAGGGTCCATCATGAGAGGCCATGGCACCACACAGGCACTTCCTACCCACCAGTTCCCAAGAGCACTGTGCCAGACGAAGTGCAGCCAGGGCAGTGACTGGGTACTCCGGGAAGCAGTGTTCCAGTCCCCCGATGGCTCTGCTGAGCTTTACTGGGTGCAGGGAGTTGGAGCTTTGGGACAAGGACTGGCAGGCAGCCTGTGACAATTTGGTTTGTCACTTCAGTGTTCATCACCCCCTTCCTGCACCCACAAATGGCCTGTGCCCCAACAGACATTGTCCAGGTCTGAGTGAGCTTTGGCTGGTGACCCCAGCTGGCCAAGGTGTCTTTGGGAAGCTGCTCTAAACTAGCTGGTGAATGCTAGTTCACACAGCATTTGGCCCCTGGTTTGACATCTGGCACTCACTTGTCAAAGGATGGGAACACCTGTGTCAACCCAGAGGGAAGCTTTGATGGACTGCTTCTGAAGAGTCCTGCCTGGGAGTGTTGCACCAAGGAGGGTCCATTGGGGCCGGAGGGGACTGGTTTCCCAGGAGCCCACATTGGTCCTAAATATGTCTGGCACAGTGCCATGGAAGGGTCTGGGACTTTTCTCCACTTGATAGTTGTGGTCTCAGAGGGGCTGGCTTTAGCTGTAGAAGCTGTGCTATAAGCAGCACATTGCTGTTGGCCATTGTCTCCCCATGAGCCTGGGTCTTCTCCAGCCTGTGGCAAGTTTCTCTGAAAAAGGCCTCTTAGTACAAGAAATCTCTTCTGTATCCAGCCTCTAACCCATGCAAACAGCACATTTCATAAAAATATACCGGAAGTCACGTGTCCATAAGATCCAGTACATTTTCTAGTACTGTCTTTCTTTTTTAGTTATTTTGGTTTATTTGGTTTTTCAAGACAGGGTTTCTCTGTGTAGCTCTGGCTGGCCTGAAATGTGCTTTGTAGATCAGGCTGACCTCGAACTCAGAGTTCTGGGTCTCCTGAGTGCTGGGATTAAAGACATGCACCAGTCCCACCTGGGTCTAGTGCATTCTTGAAGTATGGCTATGACCCTTTTATTTGGAGGGTGTTTTGTAACAGGGCTGGCTCCTTCCTCTGCCTTGTCCCCTTGATCCTTGTTTGTCCTGCTTTGGGGAGGCCTGAGGAGTTTGAGGTTCGAACCCTGGTGTTTGTCTAGCCTTGGCCATCTTACTTGACACCTAAAGCCACCGTGCCTTTAATGTACTCTCATTGCAGGCTGGTACCTCTCTCTGGCTTTTTGAAATGATGTCCCAGAACCGGGCTGCTGGTTCACACCTGTCATCTTGCACTGAGGCTCCAGAGTTGCAGTTTTTCTTTGCATAGTCACATGGAGGGTTTAATTTCATTCCAGAAAGAGCAGCTCTGCTAGGAAAAGGGGACAGGTGCTCTCTTGCTCTCTGCTGCCCCTGCTGAACTCTCCAGAACATTTACACTCAGTGTTTCATTCCTCTTTTTTCCCTAGCTGTCATCAAACTTTACAGGGATTTGGGTTGTCTTGCTGTGGCTTTTTATATCCTTTACACAAGGTGCTCCTGCTGCCTGGCCTGGAGTCCCCTGTGGACTTGTCACCTCTGGTAACTTTCAGGTGTTAACTGCACACCATCCCTTTCCCTTTCATCCCCCAGGAAAAGGAGGCTCAGTAGGACAATTTTTCTCTGAGGCATAAGGTGTCTGAGGCCGCAGGCTTATAGCCAGTTTAAGGGGGGTCCTCTGGATTAATTGCATACTTGTTATCTCATGGCCCACCCAGTGTGGTGCATGTGAGATGGGATACCCCTGTTTCTGGGGTCAGTCAGTCACAGGGTTCTAAGGACCCTGCTGACAGTTACTCTGCAGCCAGTGGGCCCTTCCCCTCTCGGCATGCTGAGCATCACCTGCAAATTCAAGTACATTAGGTGGACTCCTAAGTCATTCACACTGCTCTGACAGCAGTGGCTGAGCATGTTCTAAGGAGGATGCTGTGTCTGAGGTGAGAGGAGAGAGCCTGGGCAAGCTGCAGAGATAAGTGCTGGCAAGGAAAAGTAGGGTCTGTGGCGAGCAGCTTAGGCCCTGGGCTGCTCCAGGGGACTTCCAAGCACTTCAGTGGGGCCTGGGGCGTAGCCTATGCCTTTTCCTTAGACGTGACTTCAAGGAGAGTCCAGGGAGGATGGGCAGGAGTATGACCTAAGAGTGGATCTCTGAGCATTTTGCCTTTTGACACACCACTCTGGGGAAATGGAGTTGCTCCTTTCTTTATCCAGGCTTTTTAAGTGTTAAGTACTTTTCTTCGATGAGCTGATAATCTTGGGTACAGTATGTATACACCCCAAGTCCTGATGCAACCTTTTACCCTTGTTAAAAATTTTTATTTTCCAACCAGTTCATGATGTACACCATTAATCCCAACACTCAGGAGGCAGAGGCAGCTGGGTCTCTGGGTTTGAGCCCAGCCTGGCCTACAGAGTGAGTGCCAGGACAGCCAGGGCTACTCAGAAAAACCCTGTCTTGAAAAACAAACACATGACAACAAAAAGAATATATTTTCTTGCATTGTACTTGGTCCTCCCTGTAGAAGAATGGTGGAGAACTCATGACCCCTGTCACTGTGGTCCCTCACTAGAGCTGTTATGCTCTGGATTCTTCCACTCAGATTTTTTTTCTTAAAGTTTCAGTGAGGTCATTGCAGGTTTCCATAGACTTCCTTCCACCCTTCCTCCCCACCCGTGTGTCCGTGAAGCCCCAGCATGGTTTTGCAGGGAGAACATGGCCAGATGTGTGTGTGCATCCATATGTGTATTTAGTGATAGTGATTAATGCACTTGAGACCGTCTTCCCACGTAGCCCAGGCTGTCCTGGAACCCACACATTCCTCCTCAGCCTCCCAGATACTGGGATTACAGGCTAAAACTTCTGTCTTCAGAAAGTGCCCTCCCAGCCATCAGCATGGTGGAGTATCCTTTAATCCCAGTGTTCAGGAGGGAGGCAGCAGTTACAAACGTTATTCGGGTGTCACTCCTCCTCTCTCTGAGATGTGGAATGAATCCTAGCATCATAGCCAGAACCTATTTAAGAATGAAGGGAATCATTGCCACCTCCACCTTCAATTTAGGAAGGATGGTAAAACCTCAAGGCCAGGAGATGCGTGGGGCCTCAGCAGCAGGTGCAGTCAGTGTGGGCTGGGAACCCCCTGTCAGCTCAGGCAACAAGGAGAGCTCAGCAGGTAGTGACTCAGTGCCACCAGTGCTGTGTGCCCTGCTGGCGTCTTAACCGGCATGCCTCGGGGCTCCCTGTGGAAATCTTGACGTCACCATTGTAGGCCCACTCATTTTCTGTTGGGCAGGACACTGTAGGGAGCCTAGAATCTAGTTGTGTAGAATGTGGTCTTAAGGAATGTGCCTGTCAGAGCTGGCGGTTATGTGGCATAGCACTGGGCAGAGACCTGATCTGAGGAACTTCTCCCATACCCTGCTGCTCCTCAGACGACAGAACTGGAGGTTACTCATTGCTGCCACAACCCCTGAGCCTTCTGTGGCAGCTGGGGAATGGTGCTGCCAGTGAGTTTGGTTAGTGACTCTCTCTCTCTCTCTCTCTTTCTCTCTCTCTCTCTCTCTCTCTCTCTGCTGCCTGTGATATTATGCATCCCAATCCATATCCCTCAACTGAGCTGTGCCCAAGAGTATGTCCCCTGTCTAGAAAGCAGAGGCAAAAGGCCTAGCAACTGTGTGTGCTGTTTGTTACAGACTGGGCCAAAGCTCACTGTTGTGTGCAAGGGTCCAGAGTGATGCTGTGCAGTCCCTGAGCATGCTGTGGGAAAGGGCAGCCCCTGCTGTCCTGGCCCTGTGCCTGCAGTTTCCATTGAGCACCTCAAGCGTGGGATTTAGTTGGTTTCCTACCATTGATGCCAGCCTTAGTCTGTAAGGACAGGCGCCTGTCACCAGTCTTCTGCCCTAGAGGGCTGCCCAGCAGGCACTTTCAAAGACATTACTTTCAGTTTCATACTCTTGACATGCTTTCTGCTCAGCACAGTGAGCTTGCGGCCACAGATGGTCTACCCCCTCACTGAGGACATGGACCTTGGCAGAACCACCTGTCCCTTCAACACTGACCCAAGCTGAAGGCAAGGACAGAAACTGGTGGTAAGTTCATGACTTCATACACGGCTGCTCCAGTAAGCACAGGTGACTGTAGTTCACTGCTTTCTCAGAAGAACCTGCAGCTCAGTGGGGGCCACAGCCCTCGTGTGGTGGTGTGTGGCATCCCTGGTCTTGAACTCCTCTTCCACCTTGGGTTTTAGGACTCCTTGTCTCTTGCTAACCTGTTTTACTGTCAACTCAGGCTGTAGGGGAAGAGTAGCGTGTACATTTTCAGAGGGTGTTCGTGCCACAGGAGCTGAGGGGGCTGGGAGTGACTTGGCTGCAAGGGCCGGCATCCTCAGCTCTAGAAGCTTCTGCAGGTGATCACAGGTCATCAATGAAGGCTTGCTGCCTGTCCCCATTGCAAATTAAATAAATAAGTAAATATAATATACACATACATACATACATACTGTATACTATCTAACATATATATTACTATGAATATATGGGGAGGGGTGTCCAAGACAGGGTTTCTCTGTGTAGCTCTGGCTGTCCTGGATCTCACTCTGTAGACCATACTGGAGAAAATATATTTGATGTATTCATCTCTAAGAAGGACTAGAGTCACACTCTATGGAAGGGCCCGAGGGACAGACCTTTGAAGAATCGTTCATTTTACTGCACAGTTGAGAAAGTGGTAAGGTGCACAGATTCAAGGCTTTCCTGCTCCATGATGGAGTGTTTGCAATCATGTTCTGAATGGAGCTGTGTTCATTGCTTATTTTGTTTGTTGAGGCAGGGCATTGCTGCGTAGCCCAGGATGAGCTTGGTGCTGGAATGTGAATATAGCTGTCTTTTTTTTTTTTTTTAGTGTGTGTGTGTGTGTGTGTGTGTGTGTGTGTGTGTGTGTGTTCGTGTGCACGTGCAAGCACATGCTTGAAGATAACCTGTGGGAGTTCTTATCTTCCACCATTTGGATTCCCAGGGTCCAACTTAGGTCATCAGCACCTTTGGTGGCCAGCAAGCTCCAGGGTCTTCCTGTCTCTTCCCAGATAGAATGCTGATATAGCACGTGGCCACACCCAACTTTTTGCTTGGGTGCCAGGATCCAAAGACAGACTCTCATACCTGTGCAGCAGGTGTTCTGATCCCTCCTTCCCACACCCTGCCTCACCCCTGCCTTGCCCCCAGTTGACTTATTGAACTTGAACTGGAGCAGTTTTAATGCTTGGCTTTTGTGTATGTGCTTGTTTGGTTTTTAGACAGGGTCTCACTGTATAGACCTTGCTGGCCCGAAACTCAAAGAAATCTGCCTGTCTGTCTGTGCTATGATTAAAGGGGAGTGCCACCACACCTAGCCAGTTTAACTTACTTATATCTTTTTGTTTGTTTTTTTTTTTTGTTTTGTTTTGTGTTTTTTTTTTTTTTTTTTTTTTTTTTGTTTCTGAAGCAGAGTGTCTCTGGGTATGTAACAGGCCTAACTGTCCTGAAACTCACTCTGTAGACCAGGCTGGCCTTGATTTCACAGCGATCCGCCTGTCTCTGCCTCCTGAGGAACACAAGTGAATTAAATATGGGGCAGGGTGTGAACCAGAGCCACTCTGCCCCTTCTTCCTCTAGGACTTAGAGTGGAGTAACTTCACTTCAAGGACAACCATGCCTATCTGAAGGTGGCACACACCGATATACCTACAGGTCTTGAGAGGTAGAGGCAATGGCAGGACATGTTTTGGGCCAGCCTGATCTACATAGTGAATTTCAGGGCTGCACAGTGAGACCCTGTCTCAAAACACCCCCGTTTTTTCCTTTCCATTAAAGTTTTTTTTTTTTTATGTCTATGGGTGTTTTTCCTGTGTGCAGTGCCCTCCGTAGCCAGGAGTCAGACACCCTGGAGCTGGATTTACAGACAGTTGTGAGCCACCATGTGGGTGCTGGGAAGCAGACTGGTTCCTCTGTAAGAACAATCAGTGCTCTTAACCCCTAAGCCATTACCCCAGCCCCTAGTCTTTACATTTTCTTGCTCCCTGCCTCTACCTCACCCCACCACACAGGGTCTCACTATGTGGCTCTGGCTGTCCTGGAACTCCTAGGTAGACCAGGCTGGCCTCAAGCTCACAGAAATCCACCTGCCTTTGTGTCCAAGTGCTGGGATTAAAGCTACACCCAGTCCAGATTTTCTTGCATTTTTATATCCCTATTCTTTTTTAACCTTTGGTTTTTTTTAAATGTTGAAAGTAATGAATTTAGCCAGTAATATACTTCGTGGTTTGACTTGGTTTTGAGACAGGGTCCTCTTGTGTAGCTCATGAACTTGTTGGGATTGATTACAGTTGTGCACACCATGCCCAGAACCATGGTCCTGTTTTCTACCTGGGAATGAAAGGTCACCTCCACCTCCCCATGCAGGGCTGAGCAGCTGAGGTCTGAGCACATGTCCCGATGAGCCGAAGGAGGGTTGTGTTAGCCTCACCCTTGTCTCCTCATGGGAAGTCACATAGCCTCTCTGCCTCAGCTTGCGATTTTATTTTTGTGGCTTCACAGGTCCGTCCCTTTCAGTGCTTTGAATATTGCCATGCCTCCCTCTCTGTTCCTCCTTCATCCTTGGTCCCTTTCATGGCAGGCAGAAAAGTGTGTGGCATCTAGAAGATACTCTGCACACTCATTTGGCCAGTGATAGTAGTGCATGTGCCTTTCTCTTGGTTCTGGTTAGGCCCCCACAGCTTTCCAAGTACTTGGGAAAATCTTAACCAAAACCATTTCATTTTAATGTTTTCTGCTCACTCACACTCACAAGCTTGCAGGGAGCATCCCTCTGGTGTGTAAGGAGAGCTGTATCATTTCAAAGCAGGGATTTCACTGCTGTCCTATGTTGCCTCTCCCTTGGGACCTTGGAAGGAGGAAATGTGGTGGGCAGCCTGGTTCCTGCCAGGAAAATTGTGGACCTTGCTCTTGCAGACGCCTGCCAAATCCTTGTTAGTCAACTATCCCTCTGTCCCCCGGCACGCAGCCAGGGGCTGGGGTGAAGTTTTACTGGCCTGATGGAAAGCAGAAGGTAAACAAAACAGAAGTGAAAGTCAATTTTTTTAGCTCGTTCTCTTACGGGAACAGTTTTGTGGTTCTCAGCACTTCAGTAGATACTGCTTCCAATATGTTTGATTGACATCAATTACTGTAAGTCTGAATCATTTTCTCCATATTGATTTCTGCCCAAGGTGAAATTCATGACATTTAACAGAAAACATAAGTGATTTTAAAAAGATGCTTGTATCAGGGGCTGTAAAAATCAGGGTCAAAGTCAGGGACACTTGAGAGTCTAAGGCGGGCATGTCATCCTAATTATTCCTGTAATTCTTGTAAGGTGATTGGCAGCTCCAGCACCTGCGGCCTGCTGCCTTGAACTCAGAATGCTGCTTCTAAAATACAGTGTAAGGCCAAATTCATTTGCCTGCATTAAGTCATTCATTCATAGCCACCCACTACAGGGCCTTGAACCAGGCTTCTCTCACCCCCAGCCACAGTTGGGCTTCTCAAGTGCTGAAAATACAGTCCTTAGGGACCGAGGAGTCATTGTTAATGAGATTGTGTACAGTGGCCTGTTCTTGTAAACATCTTGGGGTCAGCAGCAGTGACAGAGATCCCTGCTGGTATTTTAAGAGTTTGGTGTTTTGAACAGCTGTCCCAGCAGTAGAGGCTGTTACCCAGCACCCTGTTAAAGCTCTGAAATTGCTGCTTTTCTGCATCTTCAGCATGCATATGTGCACGCGTGCTTCTGCATGGCTGTAAAAGCCTGGATACCTGTCCCTGCAGTCAGTCCCTTTCAGCCTCCTAAGCCTTGACTGTCTGGAGACTCCCCACTTCTGCCTTCTTTGTCCATAGTTCCTTAGCTCCAGTCCTTAGCTCACTGTGTGAACAGATTGTATTCTAGCTGAAGCGTCGGCTGTCTGCTAGAGCCGCTCCAGTTCAGTGGGAAGCCTGGCCTTCATTTCTGCTGCTTCTCATCTGTGTCTCAGCCTAGACTAGCTGTGGTTTTTCTAAATATAATTGACTGGCTGGTGCTTCAGGCTCAGAGCAGAGGGTGCTCAGAGAGTGAAATTGCCTGCTGTCCCCAGCAGGGTTCCCTCCCAGCTTAGGGAGTATCCACTGCTGCTCTTGTTCCTATTTGGACAGCTCTACAGCACAATTTAGTCCGCCTCCCCATGTCATTTCCACAACCTTTTGTTCTAACCCTGGTCCAGGGCTTGCTGTAGCCTGTGCTTCCCTGCCTGGCATGTCTGTCCTTCCTCAGTCTGTCATTGCTCTGGGAGTCTCGGGGCAGATATTCTTTATAACATCTAGTTTTATTCATTATGGTCATTTAAAACCAAGGGTCTAGAGAGAGAGAGAGAGAGAGAGAGAGAGAGAGAGAGAGAGAGAGAGACCCCAGTGGTAAAGAATAACCCAATTGGTTCCTAGTCACCCACCTAGGTGACTACAACCACCTAGTCCCGCTCCAAGGGATCTTACATCCTCTTCTGACCTCTGTGGGTACCTGAATCCACAACACACATGCACACACATGTACGTACACACAGACACAATTAGAATAAACCTTTACATTTTAAGAAATAAAAACTGGCTTGGTGTTGATAGCTAATTTATATTCTCTTGTTTAAGTACTGTAGTTTATATTAAAATATGATAACATCAAGTACATACCTCTCTTGCATATTTATTATATGAATGAATAAATAAAGTAGAAATATATTAAGGGTGTGTGTTACTGGGAATCAAGCCCAGGGCTTCATGCATACCAGGCAGGTGCCGTTAAACTACACCATTTAAGTTTTTGTCGTATGTTGTATTGTTAGCTTCTGTGTGTGAAGAGTAAAGCAGCCTGGGGGGGTAGCATTCATGAGAGCTGGGCTCCATCCCCAATGCCCAGTAAACCAGGAATGCTAGTACACAGTTCCAGAACTGGGGAGACTAGGAAGATTACTACAAGGCCATCCTCAGCTTCAAAGGGAGTTTAAGGCTAGCTAGCCTGGGCTATAAAAGTATTGTTTTCCATTCAAAAGACAGTCTCTGGTGATTTCTGGGTTTTGATTGTACTTTATTTAACATAAATTTTCAGTTTCGTTTATAATGACTTAGTAAGATGTGCTCCGCAGTCATTACTTTTGGGTACTTACACCCACCATAGGTGAGCTGGCCCGACACAAGCACCACCTCTGGGCGCTCCTCAGTCATGGCTGCTCCTGGATTCCAGGAAGTGCTAGCCTGTTGTTCACATTGTCTGGTATTCTGCCCTTTGTTCAGTCCCTCAGCTGACTATTTTCTGAGAATCGAGCTTCCACTGGCACCTCAGATCAGACAGCCATTCAGAGAAAGGCCTTTATTGACCAGTGACAAGGACTTCCTAGTCCCTGGAGTTCCAAAGGTCACAGGTGCTGTTGGAAGTTTCCTTCCTTTGGATTCAGGGCACCTGTCAAGACACATCATAAATTATCCTTCTTGCTCAAATGTGGGCAGTTTGTTTTTTAATTTCTTGACATACTTTTCAACCCTCAGTGCTGCTTTCTACCCTCTCTGCCTCCTACTGACCCAGCTTCCCCAAAAGACCCTCCTACTTTCTTTCGTGTTTTGGAGTGTGGTGATGCCTTGTTTATGACCTAATAAAGCTTGCCTGAGGTCAGAGAAGCAAAGCAGCCAAGCCACCAGAGAGCTCTTACCTCTCCCTTGACTGGCTGGGGCGCCCTCCTCTCGCCATGGCTGGAGACCAATTGCCAGCCCAGAGACCCTCCTCCTGGCTTTTGTATGGGACCACCACTGCCCAGCCTCTATGGCTGTGGCTCTCTATGCATTCTGATCTCCAGGCAAGCTTTATTAGCTCATGATCAATATATAACCACATGCAGGGCTGTTTTGGGTTTTTGTTGTTGTTGTTGTTTGTTTTCTGTGGTTCCCTGAGTTTGTGTTGCTTACATGAGCCTGAGTGGGGGTTACTTACTGGAGTGGGCATTTTACCAATGGCTATACCACTGAAGAAAATTACTCTCCTCCCATTCTTTTTTTTTTTTTTTTTTTCTTTGAACGCTCCATCCTCCTGCCTCAGCCTTGCAAGTGCTGGGATTACAGGTATACCAGCACACCCACCTTCTCTGCCTTAGTATCTTGTGTTAGTAACTAATTTGGTACTGTCTTGTCAGGAGGCTGTGTGTGACAGTTGCAGAGACCAAACCAAAGACCAGGAGCATGCATTCTGTAGCAGTTAAGATGGGCCTGATGGGGGTGTTCTCGGATGCTTGCTCCCTCGGGGACATTTCCACCCTGTGCCGGGAAGCAGCGCACTGGTGTGGAGTCCGAAGCTGCACACTTACGGGATTAGCACCATCCTTTCGGTCAGTCAGCAGGTTACGTTGAGGACCTGCCCTGGTGCAGGTCTGCAATTAGAGTTGAGGGCTTCACTCTGAACAGACCTGACTGCTTTCAGGAAGGCTTCCCTGCCCTTCCCTGTGGCAGATAGTTTTAAGCAAGAAAGCATTCCACCATGGAGTCAAAAGCAGACATTCACTGTGTGGGACTAGAGCAAATAGGGTAAAGCCAGGGCTGCTGGTCTACTTAGCGAAGCGTTCTGTGCCACATGGAAGCATTTCTTTATGGTCGGACTGGCTTTATGTCTGTCTACTTCCAAAAGAAATAGATATCTCAAGTTAGGATGTGTAAACTGTTGGTTCAAGTTGGAATATAATAATTGGATATAAGAGATAACTTGACTAGTGGTGAAAATGGACTTCCCAAAATACGGAACTTTTGTTCTGCTTATTTTTTTGTTGTTTGTTTTGTTTTGAGACAAGGTCTCATGTAGACCAGGCTGGCCTCCAATCCTCCCTAATTTGATATATCTATTTCTTTTGGAAGTAGACAGACATAAAAGTCTGTCCAACCATACAGAAATGCTTCCATGTTGTACAGAACACTTGGCTGAGTGGCACAAACACCCACCTGCCTCTGCCCCCGGCGTGCTGAGGTTTAAGGCATCTACCTCCACACTTGATATATTTCTGGTTCTTTGAGACAGGACCTCACTGTATAGCTCAGGCTGTTCTCAACTCAACAGCGGTCTTACCTCAGCCTCTAAGTACTGGATAACAGGTGTGCATGAACACCATGACTGGCACTGAGCCCTCTTGTGCCGTCACCATGGTTTCCATACTAGCTTTGTGAACAGTTCAGACTCTCTCGGTTCCAGGTTTTAAGGGAGCCATCCAACTGGAGGCATCTGTCCTGCAGGTGGATCTGTGGGCCTGCCATGCATGGCTGTCATCTAGGTTCTAAGGCCTGTGCCTGGTGTCTCAGTTGGAATCCCCTGTTGGCTGGATTCAGGTCTCATTTCCTCGGGTAGACTGACGTGTCACAGTTTGTGTGCTGGAGAAGTCAAGCTGTTGACACTGTTGTCTTGGTCATATTGGCCAAGAAGGGTCTGTCAGCCTTCAGTTTCCATGGAAGTTTCCTTTGCCATCATTTCCCACTTTGTCTCTTCTCCCCTCTTTTCTTGGTTTATTTCTCAGTGGGCTGGAAACCCTGTTGGAAAAGGGGATGTGGCTGCTCTCGTTGGCTTTCCTTTGGAATGGCTGTAGGGGGATGGGAGGACTTCTTTATCTTTTCAACTGAGCTTGTCATTTTTGCTACTTTGTTTTACATTTACAAAAGACATTTTTGTTTGGTGTGACATAGCATCCTGTTCTTAATTGCTGAATATGAGATCTTACTGTTTGAGTGTACAGCTTATTTTCAGGCTTTCTGTACTCTGCAGTCTGTGTCCTCTGAGGGCCCTTTCCCTGGCCCTTGTTTCCTGTTAGATGAGCCATCAGGGAGAGTAGAGGCCCACAGGCAGGTAGATAGAGCACCAAGCAAACAGGCATATCCAGATGCTGGAACCCTATGGGGCTTCCTGCTGTCTGGTCAGGTCACCTGAAGGCCTCCCACCTGGAAAGGAAGTAGAGCTGCGGCCCCCTGTGAGCATCTCAAAGAAGGCAGGGCCTGAGCTCGGGCATGTACAGCTTGTCTAGTGAGTCGCTCTCTTTACGCTGCGCAACTTGCAACTTCCGCTAGTCTGGAGACCTGGTTGAGTCTTCCATAAGTCACCCTTTGATTGCTGCAGAGGTAAGAGCCGGCATAGCAGCTGAGGAAGGCGGGTAGTGGCATCTAGCCCGCTCAGAGGGGGCCCCATCCACCTCCCAACTAGGAGTCTCGCCCTTCCAAGGTGACAGCTGCCCACACCCTGCATGTCTCTGGGGGTGTGTGGGGCTTCCCCGCTGCTGAACTGTTTGATTTCCACCTTGTGGACTGCTGTCGCCATGGCTTCTTCTCCTATCCCCTCTTCACTGTGGTAAAGTCTACCAACCCTAAAGCCAAGAGGTAAAACTGTTTGTAGATATACAGTTTCATGGTAGTAGCACATGCACAGTGCACATGCGCTTACCATTGCTAATGAACAAGCAGATTGCTCCAGATTGTTCCCCGAGACTGTGGCATCCCAGCAAGAGCAGGGTGGGCCTGTGTGGTCCACTGAGCAGGAGGAAGCTGCTTCGTTCATGCAGGGGCGTGTTTGCCTCCAAAGACAGCAGTTGGATGGTGGATTGTTTATTGCCTTGTTCCTTTCCAGAAGGTTCCAGTTGGAACTCCCAGGCCTGACATTCCAGCACTTCAAGATCTAGCCTGCCCACCACATCCTCCAGCCATCTGCCATTTTTCCCGCTGCCCACTCACTGTTCCTGACATAAGCCCTCTTGCCTCTGCTAGCTGGCCTTCCTCAGTAGTGCATCCCTTCCTCCTGCCTCCCAGCCAGGCCTGGGCCTGCTCGGCATGCTTTGCTCCTGTAACCTAGTATGTACCTCTTTGCTGTCTGTTCTGCCCTCAGTGCCTGGCTCATCTCTGATGCTCCGTTAACTGTCTGGATAAATTCCTGGTGTAGATTCCAAACGAAAACTCGTCTTCCTTTTTTGTAGGATATTCGACATGAAGCCAGTGACTTCCCATGCAGAGTGGCGAAACTTCCTAAGAACAAAAACCGGAACAGGTACCGAGATGTCAGCCCCTGTAAGTACCCACTGTTCCCACTGCCCCACGCACACTTCCCAGTTACAGGCTGCCGTTGTCCAGGGTGGGGCAGAGGCTGTGTGTGACCTCCTTGTCTCCTGTGATAAGCACCGGAGACGCAGCGTCATAGCTTGCTTTCACTGTTGCAGACACTGGGGCTCCAGTTTCTGGAAATGTTGGTGGTTCAGAGCCCTTCGTTTTAGCTCTATGTTGTGGTGAGTCATTTTCCTCCCTGAAGTGCAGTGGCTTGGGCTTAGTGTACGGCCTCTTGGGGGTGACTCAGCAGCTATGCCACTGGCCGTCAGCCCGGTTAGGAGCCACAGTGATGTTCACACTGCTCCACTCCACCAGATGTGTAGATCCAGCTGGCCCTTGGCTTCACTGCCCTTGGCTTCACTGCTTAGGACTGGCAGTGCCCACTACCCCTTCTGCCTGGCTCCTCGTCTAGAAATGCTTCAGAGTAAATAACCAAATGTGTAGAGTGTGTGGAAAACAAGAAAAGCCAGAACTGGGCTCAGGGTCTGAATCTGCCCTCAGCACCCAGGAATCCTTGAAGTCTGTAGACATTATTCCTCAACAAGGATTGTGTCTGCTCAAATCGACATGGCTGTTGATCAAGTTCCTGGAGAGACATACAGTAACTCTAGGGTTGAAACACAAGCTGTGCCTCTTGGCCTGCCACCCTGGTAGCTCTGGTTGTCAGTAACATGGGGGTCACACCTACTTTGCAGGAGTGTGTGAAGGTGAAACAGCAGTATAACTCACTAAGCCCAGTGCCCCCTCGAGTGTGCATTTGGTAAACATGGGCCATTTGAAGTGCACACGTAGGTCCTTAGGTAGAGGGTGACTGCCTGTACCCCAGCATCTGCTATTTTAAACTTCTTGGCAGAGGGACATCAGAGATGTTTATGAAAACAAAGTGACATAGTGAAAACCCCTGGAGAGCAATGTGACTGTGTGAGACTGTCCCCTTTTACCACTGCCAGGGTACCCAAGGGTATCCGTCAGCTGTCCTAGATGGCGGCCCGCAGCTGCAGTGTCCCCACATGGGGTTAGTCTCAGCATTGAACCCCAGTCATACCCTTGTCTCTCTTTTTCTCTGCACACTCTAGAAGAGGAGGAGCTTTCTGTTCAGGCTATGGGTGCAGGAAAGAAGGGCCAAGGTGAAAGACTTTTCCAGCTTAGAGTGCAGCTGGTGCCCACGGCTATGGAGCTGGCACTGTGTGTGCAGACTCTGAACACCCCACAGCCCTCTTTAAACCTGCTTGTGTTCAGCAAGGAAGTTAACAAGACGAAGAGTTTGCCCAAGGCCAGCTGGTGCTATTGGAGCCCTTGAGGTCACCACTCACACAAGGGTTTTGTTGTTTGTTCTTTGAGGTTCATGCTGCCCAGACAGGCCTCAGACTTTCTCTACCCCCAAACCTAGCCTTGAACTCAAGATCCTCCTATCTTCTTGCCAAGTGTTGGGATTATAGGCGAGTGTTTACCAGGCCTGGTGGGCTCAGCCAGTCAGTCTGTCTACCCACCTACCTACTGGCTTTTTTCTTTTTGGTCCTCTTAAGAGTAACCCAGTTATCTCCTGACCTTGGCAATGGGAAATGGCAGGAACAGAAGCCTCAGGTCTGGTCTCGGCTGTTCCCTTTCCCTCTGGGCTCGAGAAAGAGGTGATTTATCCTGACCGCTTTCCGCTATGCTGTAGCAGAAAGAACAGGGTGGCCCTTGGGAGCCCCTGCTCTTATGACAGGGTAGTGAGGGAAACAAACAAAAGCATGGTGCTTTGTCCAGAGTCTGTGGCAGAGTTCCCTAGCGAGTCTGTTACTACTAGATTATGTCTGTGTGAGAGGGTTTTTACTTCATTAAATTGCCCCCATTCCCTTGAGACGGTCTCACTAAGCAACTCTGACTGTCCTGGAACTTGCTGTGTAGACCAGGCTGGCCTTGAACTCCTGGGTGCTGGGATTGAAGGTGTGTGCCACCACTACCCATTTTAAATCCCCTTCTTAGTGTCTAATCATAATGTCTAAAAGATCTTGAGTCACTTCATTGCTCATGGCTTGCTGCTGTGCTGTAGGTGGATATTCTCTCTGTAGTGCTTGAGAGGCCTGGGCCAAGTCATCAGTCGGTCCTGCCTGAGATGCCTCCGTTCTTGGCAAATTGCTTCCTTTTTAGAGCCTTGATGTTACCCTGGGAACCTGTGTTAGGCACCAGGAAGTGGATCCTTGGACTGCTGTGGTCTGGATGGGGGAGGGTGATGTTGTCACTTGAAAGGATCTGCCTTCCCAAGGAGGGCGTGGTCTGGAGTTGATGGCTGTTGCTACGGAATGTGACATTTCTGGTACTCAGCTGTCTTGAGAATGCCAGTCACCCCACAGATGACTAGTGTCACCTGAACAGTGAGGCCCCTGCCCTGCCCTGCTGTGGTGCGTGCTCTCCGGGCTGTGGGCCCTCTCTGCCTCCCTTTAGAATGGAATGCAGGCACTTGGACCCCGGCTGACCCAGCTCTGCTTTGTCTTTCAGTTGATCACAGTCGGATTAAATTGCACCAGGAAGACAATGACTACATCAATGCCAGTTTGATAAAAATGGAGGAAGCCCAGAGGAGTTATATTCTCACCCAGGTAACAGGCTGTCTGGACTATTTTTTTCTTGTCACCTAAGAGTTTGGATCAGATAAGATCAGATAAGATCATCATGGTCTTGAGAAGTTTAGGCTTCTCCATTCATGCTTCTCCGTCAACCAGAAAACAGCAAGAAAGGAAGCATGCTCCCTCAGACTCCGTGTGGTCACAGCATCTTCCCGGGCACTGGGAGGTGACACACTGAGCTGCCAGGTCTCCTGGTCATGTGACCTGGCATTGAGTGCTTCTGACAGCAACTGAGAGAGTTAGCAGTCAGCCGGGCACCTCTGTGCCTTCCAGTGTTCTTCTGGGCCTCATTTGAGGACGTGACATCTCTTAAAAGTCCCACAGCTCTGGGCTTCCTTCTGAGAAAGTGTGATGGGCATCATGTAACAAACTTCATGGTATGTGACCAGAAGACTATCTGGAAAGAGGATGGAAGCTTAGTCTCAATTGTTTTCTCCATTCTAAGCCTGTTACCCACAGGTTGGTGTAAAAGGACATGTGCTGTCTATCCTAGTCTCCTTTGCCATTCCTTATCACATAGCCTGTGCTGTAGGGTGTTTGAGCATGACAGCTCTGCCTGTTGTTTGGAAATCAAATCCTGATGAAGTCAGAACTCAGAGCCAGCACTCATCCATCACAGCCCTTCTCCCTTTTTGTCCCATGCCAATTTGTATGACCAGAAGCATCCCAGGTGTGTCCCTGTCCCATCCCCTCTGTCCCCTCCACCTCACCCCACCGTCACCTCCCACCCTGACCAGTCAGCATGTGTAGTTTCACTAGGCTGTCTTCAGTCCTGTGGATCTTGGGCCAGCCTTCCCAGATGCAACCAGGAAGGGTCCTCCCAGCACCTCTGTTTGAGTGGGCAGCTGCCTGAGATTCCTGAGGAAGGCAGGGCCTGCTGTTGAGAGATTGAGGCACCAGTAACTTCCTGAGAATCTGCATACAGCATTCTTGGCTTCAGCCATTCATCTGTAGCTGAGCTCAGAAAGACTTGGTATGGGTGTTGACCCATTACAGGATATGTAATGCCCTTAGCATTTTTTCTCTAAGGGACTGGGGTTGGGGCTTAGTGGTAGAGTACTTACTTGCCTGTCATGTAAGGCCCTGAGTCCAGCCCTCCATGTTCCACAAAAAACCCACTGCTAACAACAGAAAGCATTTATTAGACCCAGGTGCTGTGGTTTATACCTGTGATCCGGGCACTTGAGAGGCTGAGGCAGGAGAATTGCCACATATTTAAGGCCAGTTGGGGATACATAGTGAATCTCACAGGCCAGCCTGGCTGGACTTAGGCCCTGTTTAGAGAGACTGAAAGAGAAACTCAAGCATTACTCTACCCCAACCCCAGGCTCTGGGCAATTTTGTGGGACCTGTGACATTCTGCTGTGCAAGGTGACACCATGTGCATTCAGAGATGGCTCCTATAGCCCTAGGGGTTTCAGAGAGACTCAAAATAGTCTGACCCCAAAGGAGTGTTTCTGACAGGGAGACACAAATGTTTTCCAAATCACAAACTAAGAACCCCTCCCTCCTTAGTTCAGTGCTATTCCTATGGAAACCACTGTCTGTGGCCTTGTGTTGCAAAAGGTGGAGGTTGGAAAGAGCAGGGGATGTAGGGCTGCCCTTCATCTCAAAGCCTGGACCGAGTACCCTTAGGTCCTGAAAACTACTGAGAGCTAGGTGGCGCTTGGGGATAGGAGCATAACTGGTGAGTTGCAGGGTGCATGCAGCTTGTACCCGTGGTGGTGCTGAGGGTTTGGATCCTTGTGCAGTCCAGAGGACGAAGGACCTAGGTGGCCATCAGATACCCTGGACACCTACCTGCCACCCGCTGGCTCTGTGTCATGCTTTTGTCATTCATCTATCACCACCCACCATCCCTGGGCAGACTCCCTGCTCAGCAGGTGCTAGCCATGCCCTCAGGCCACCTCCCCCATGTTCCTTGTTCCAGCTCTCAAGTGTCCATGCTTAGACTCAGCAGTACTAGTTGTAAGGAGAAAGTGCGCTCTGTCCTGGGCACTCGCTCTGTTCTGGGTGCTGTGTCGTGCCCTTCACCCACAGCACCGCTGCTGCTTATACAGCCTGTGAACCAGTGCTGCTCAGTCAAGCGGGCCTGTGGGGAAGCAGGCAGAGGGAGGTGGAGGGACTTGCCTGAAGTTAAAGCAAAGGTTGCAACTGCCAGAGCACAGTGGGGGCCCTGCCCCGTGCTGCCCCTCACCTACACAGGAGCCTTGTCCTGTACCCACCGGCTCTTAGGCAAGGAGCCCAGTAGAGCCCCTCAGCCACCAGCCCAGATCAAGAGGCAGTCTGTGCTGAGGTGCAAAGGTGACCTTTTACCCCATGATGGGATGTGGGTCTGGGTGACTGACCATAGGACAGCAGTCTTGGCAGCCATTCTGCCTGAACCTGCAAACACTGTCACTGGCTGACTGTGTGTGGTACAGTGTGTGTCTTGTGTGTTTGCAGGGCCCTTTGCCAAACACATGTGGGCACTTCTGGGAGATGGTGTGGGAGCAGAAGAGCAGGGGTGTGGTCATGCTCAACCGCATCATGGAGAAAGGCTCGGTAAGTCCACACCATAGCCCCTTGCTGCCACTGTCTACGTACACAGCCCATAAAGCTCCTGTTAGGAGCACTACTTTCCTGCCAGCCTGGTCCCACGGCTGTGTCAGCCCCAAATAACACACAGAGACTCTGTAGTAGTTATGAAACCATTGGCCTATTACTAGCGTTTCTTATTGGCTAGCTCTGTCTTAAATATTAACCCATTTCTATCAATCTAAGTAGTTTCCACGTGGTCTTATCTTACTGGAGAGAGGGTCCCAAACTCTTACTCCTCTTGTGTCCATCATTTCTCTTCCTCTCTACTACATCTCCCAGAATCCTCCTTGTCTCCTAGGCCCGCCTATCTTGCTTCCCTATAGGCCAACCCTGCTTTATTCATTAACCAATAACAGAATGACATCTCCCATCAGGCTCCTAGTCCCCCCCATTTTCTGTCTCCTAATTCCTTTACGTGGCACCTTTTTATTTTAAAAGAAAGGTAAACATTACGTAAATACACATTTGTACAAACAGATCAAGTACACTACAGAGAAAGCAGCAGTCCGGGAGCTGCGGAGCCTGATGCAGGCGTCTGCCTTAGTGGCTATACTTTCTTTGTGCTGCCTGTGTAGTGAGTCTTTACCAAGCCCACCTTTGTCTGCTCAGACTATGCCTCTTGTAGGCAGAGGTGGCTCTGCAGAGCTGTGGGACACCAGCTTCCAGGTTTGATGTGCCACCATAACTTCTGCTGGTGAGTTGACTTCAGGACACGTGGCACTGTAGTTCTCAACTCTGGAAACATCTCCCTCAGCTCTGTCCCTTCAGCTGCCCCTGCCCTTCAGCCTGTTGCTTTTAGCCCCTTTTGTCTCACACTTCCAGAGTGGTCTGTGTTACTCGGGTCTCACCACACTCACCTCTGACGGTAGTCATTGATGCGGCCGGCAGACCCTGAGTGGCTGGACCAGCCTCCTGGGCCCTTCTCTCCCACTCCCCAAACCATAGCCCAGACAGACCTCTGTTTCTTACCCCGTTCTTTGGGCCGGTGACACTGTATCTTAGGTCTGGGCGTCATCAAACAAGCAGTCCTCCATCCCGTCCCTCTTCCCATTCCTGTGATGGGCACTGAGGACTGGCTTTAAGTGCTGTCCAAGACCAGCATGGGGCAGATCCAGAAGCTCTTTCTTCCCTCCGTGGACGTGGTTGGCACTTAAGACTCTCCAGCCCCAGAGAGTGAGGTCCCTGGAAATGATGAGCTGAGGATTATGGGACCAACCGGAACGATAGCCAGGAGCAGAGAGTGGGGTGTCCTGGGCCTTGCCAGACACAGCTGCTGTACTGTCTGTTGCTCAGGTGGGGACTGTTCACTGCTGCTCTAGCTTCCTCAAGCTCTCGAGAACATGAGGTTGCCAAAGAATCTTTCCATCCCCTCCAGAGACAGCGGTCACACCCGAAGGTGGGACCAGGTGCACAGAGTGAGGACAAGCAAGTTGTACCCACCCACAGAGCACAAGGGTCCCAGTCACTCATGGTAGCTTCCTTATGGTTGTGTGGTTTCCGCCTCCTGTTTTTATTGAACATGGTAATAACAGATGCAGAGGCAGCCGGTATGGTCAGTTGACAAAATGACAAAATTATCAGATATGGGGGCTGGAGGGAGAACTCAGTGGCTAGGACTGCTTATTGCTCTTGCAGAGGACCCGAGTTTCATTCCCAGCACCCACAGCAGCTCACAGCCACCTGTAATTCAAGCTCCAGGGGTTCCAACAACCTCTTCTGACCTCCATGGGTACTAGGCAAGCACATGGCATACAGACATATGTGCCAGCAAAATGCCCATGCATATAAAAAGTAAATAAAATGTTAAACCCTTTTTTATAAGTCACCAGATGTGGCAGGGTTTACTGTGCATGTGTTAAAGTGTACACATGCTTATGTATATAATTATACATGTAAGTATATTGTTGTAGTTATCAGTTTGCATTAGCAGCTGGTGTCACATTATAAGGAATGGTGACTGCTCTGTAGTTGAATAACTGCCACCAGGTCTGGCTTTCAGCACCTTGGGCTTGCCATAAGTAGACCCACTGTGACTACCTTCCCCAAGATTCCTGTGGTAGCTGTTGGAAGCACAGCTGGTTCGCTGGTTGCTCTTTCCCATGACAGCATGCAGTGGGCCTTTAAAACTGTTTTGTCCCCTTAGAGTCATTGGGACAGTGTGCTTTGTGTGGGATGCACACCAGAACCCCAGGGGTGGGTGGATGACAAGGATGGTACATGTTGCTGCTCCACTCACCTAGTCCCAGCCATCCCCAGCCCGGGAGAGCTGGTTGCAGAAGCCCTGGACTGCACGTGCACTCTGTGCACTGTGCCCTCTTTCCCCTAAGGCATGTAGGAGCTACCTTCCTGCCTTTGATACATGGACTTAGTGCTTATGAAACCAGCTATGCTATAGGCTGTTTGCATTAGACTGGGGTGACCCAGGGGCAGCCAGACTTCTTGTTAGTGCGATTTGAAACTTACCTTAGACATGGCACTGTGGTCTGTGTGTGTGTAAGTGCAGGACTTTGTTGTTTATACAGTGGGAGGCAGCGAGGTGAATACAATTTATTGTTCCAGAACACAGCCTGTTTCTCTCATAAAACCCTGTGGGAGCTGGAGTTGGGATTCAGGCACTTGTTACTCTAGGATCCTTAGCTCTCAGACCTGCTCACTTGTCAGTATTAGCATCCTTTGGAGATGAAAACAAGCCCCACCCTGTCAGAGAGACAGCACTGACCGTCACAACTTCTTCCTCAGACTGTCTGGCTCTTTGTTGTGTGAGCTTCAGGCTTCATGGTGGAAATGACTATTAAACTTGGGATGCCAGCATACTGACATTGCCACCTTCCTGTCCGGGGCTGGCCAACGGGCTTTGGTATCAGACCCAGTGATGGCCTGCTCACTTTCCAGTAAAAGTCAGGCTTCCGATCAAGGCAGTGTGTGCGTGCCACCAGCTAACTGGAAATAGGGATTGTGTGCTGTTCTGTTTTGTTGTGTGTTTAATACAGAAGTTTTTATGGGAAATGACAAGAGTTGAGTGTGTTCCTATAGACACCTAATTAAATGTTGGTTGATGGACATTTGGCTGTGTGCCAGAATGCCTCTGAAGTCATAGATAGGTTTTGCTTAGAGTAGAGAGCTGTCAGGCTTGCTCTGGGCTTCTGCTGTGGAAGTGAAGGTTAGAGTCTGCCCGCCTTGCCTCTGAGGTGAGGCTGCCCACCCGTCTTCTGTACTGACAGCCCCTGGCATTCTCCCTACTCATGTTGAGTGCCCACCCTAGCGTGGTGGTCTGGGGCCTGACTGTGGGGATAAGTGACTCATTCAAGTCTCTCCGTGCGGTCATTGGCACCTTGCTTCTGTGTAAAGGTGTCAGGATGTGCTCCCGTGCTGAGGGGCCCACCCCTCCAGCTGGTCTTCAAAGGTGGGATGGGTCATGGGTTGAGCAGGCCAAACCTTGAAACCAAGCTCTTGAGAAAGCCCTCTCGGCTTCTGCCCTGGGATTGGAAGTCTCCTTCCCTCTTGGCCTTGTAAGGCCCTTGCTTCCTTTTATATTGGTTGGGGAACAACACTGAGCCCCAGAAGGGCAGGACCAATAGGCCTCTGCAGTTCTGTTCAGCCTTGGCTCCTCCCAGCCCCAGATGACGTCTCTGGCCTCTGGGCCGCCACTGTGCTCTGGCCTTCCTTGTCATCGCTCCTGCTTTCCCTGAGATACTGTCTACCCTGTCACCCATCAGAAGCTTCTCTCCGAAGAGCCTCTTTGACATCTTGCTTTGCTTTTGGTAGCCTAAGCATCCCCTCTTCTGAATCCCTAGCTCAGGGTCTCCCCTCCATGCTCTCCCCATCCGTCCACCCAGAGAGAGGGAGAGCATCTCTCCCAGCAGACTGGGCTAGCCCTGGAACAGGTCAGGCATGCGAGTTCTGTGTTCTGTCTCAAAGAGCAACTCACTGCATTCCTTGGGGAGGATCAAGGTCTTTCTTTGGGTTTCCTCTGCCTACACACCCTATCAGTCCTGCCTTGGAGACCCAGAACAGCTGCCTGCCACAGGACAACCGTACAAATCCCTGAACCTAGTTCACAGGGATCTGTGAGACAAAGATCCAGCCCCATCTCCTTTCCTAAATCCCAGACCAAATCTTTGAGTTCATCAAAAACTGTAATTACCAGCTCTTGGATCAAGATCAAGTATTTTCTGAAGTTACCAGAATATGGTCAGGAGTACCTTCTGAACGGAACCAAACGGGAAGTGAGCCCCTGCAAGTTGTTCCCACCTCTAGCCAGCTGACTGCAGCCCCTCAGCCTGACAAGGCTCCAACCCTCCATCCTGTGGCTGTGGGTTTCTTCATGGGGCTCTGGTCATACTGAAGGCATCTGTGAGGGGCACGGCTTCTGTGTGGTGTGGCTTTACTTCATGGCGAGGACCAGAGCCCTCTGTGCTGAGCTGATAAGTTGCTGGGTGGGAAGTGTGAGCCCTGCCACAAAGCTACCGGGACAGGCAGACCTGACCTCTGATTCATCATAAAGCTAGCAGACTGCCTTCCAAGGCTCCTGTCCCATGTAGCAGTCACTCAGAGTAATCTAGTGTTGTTCTTCCCCAGTTAAAATGTGCCCAGTATTGGCCACAGAAAGAAGAAAAAGAGATGGTCTTTGATGACACAAACCTGAAATTGACCCTGATCTCTGAAGATGTCAAGTCATATTACACAGTGCGACAGTTGGAGTTGGAAAACCTGGCCGTGAGTATGGCGCGAGCATCGTCTTGCAGAAATTGTTGGCTGGCTTCCTCCTTAGTCCTCCTCGGGTGCTAGTTCCAGCTGCAGTGTTCCCAGGAATTGAGCCCCGGGTAGTGTGGCTCCACACCGTGGTGAGCAGGGCTTGCTGTGTAGGAGCCAGTCCCCAGCACCGATGAAACACAGAGTGGGACAAGCCCCTCCCCAGCGCGCCCTCACCTTTGACACCAGTTAACACAGTTCTAAGGGGAAAGGCAGTTTCTTACCTGAGAGTGGTCTGCTCTGCCGGTGGGACTGGAGGGCTGAAGCGGTACCTTCAAGAGAAGTGACAGGAGGCTTGCGCCTTCCTTGTTGTCTGGCCTACTGGGGAAGGATGCTCACCCCGCTGCCCAGGTCTCCTGCAGCTGAGACTTTCTAACCAGGTCTTGGGTAGACTTGCTTACTAAGAGGAGGGCCTGGGCATGACAAGACCCTAGAGTTAGGAGCAACAGAAGCTCTGCTCGTGGTACAGAGCTGTGACTGAGGAGGCCATGTGGGTCCCAGGCATGGTGGAGCTACTGTTGGCCCACTTTGGCTGACTGCTAGAGTAGGACCAAGGGACATCTCCCATGTCTTTCTTCTTCTAGTTTCAGACTCGAGCTTGCAAGGGTTCTGGGAAGTCATGGGTGAGAGGTTAAAAGGTATGTGGGATCCAGAGGCAAAGGGGTTTTGGGGGTAATGGCCAGACCACTAGAGTACAGCTTATGGGGCCATAGGGAAGGGTTGGGGTCTGCTGCAGAGTGACAGTAACTTTCTCTTAGATTCCTCATGGCTCCGTGCTCATGGTAAGACCAATTCCAGAACTTAGCTCAGGTATCTGGAGTATAGAGAGGGGCAAGGCCCTGTCATGACCAAGCAGAGAAGCCTGGAGCATGGGATGAGATCCCTGAAGCTCTAGAATGTCACTGGTCGGGGTTGGGGACATAGGCCCTGTCTAATGCTTTCCATCGTTTGCCAGCCTGGCTTTGAGGGTGATTTCTGATCATCTTTGGGAACCATCTGCCGCTTGAGGGAAACAGAATTCAGAGCGAGCACTCTAAGTGTGTGGTAGCAGAGCACAGGAGGAGTGTCGAGGCTTTGTTTAGGGATGTGC
Source organism: Phodopus roborovskii (assembly GCF_943737965.1). Classification (NCBI taxonomy): domain Eukaryota; kingdom Metazoa; phylum Chordata; class Mammalia; order Rodentia; family Cricetidae; genus Phodopus; species Phodopus roborovskii. The sequence goes on along the minus strand of NW_026125059.1, from coordinate 10,647,381 downwards.
TTTCAGGGCTGGTTTGCTTGTACTAGGATAGGTCTCACTAGCAGCCCATTCTGGCTTCACATTTACTGTGCTGACTGAGTGCTGGGGTTGCAAACACAAGGCCAGCTCAAGGTTTGAACATTAGGACTTTTCTAGGGCCTAGAACAGAGTCCTTTTAAAAGGATGGGAAGAGGATGGTAGGAGACGAACCCATGTTCTTTGTAGGGACTAAAAGAAGACTCTTTTTGCATACTTTCTCCTAAACCACTTCGTAAAGTATATTTGAAGGTCCTCCCTCCCTGCACTGCGTACAAGTGGTGTTTGCTTTTGCAGGGCGGTGGGCAAAGCTGCCACAGAGTCTTCAGATGCCAGCTTTGCCCAAAACCCTGTGTCTAGTAACCACACTGTGTTTGTACCACAGCGGGGACCTGTTATGAGTAGGTTTTTCCCTGCCGGCCTGGGCCCACTGCTGCACCAGCCCCAAATAACACACAGAGACTCTGTATTTGATATAATTCTGTTGGCCAGTTACAAGTTTCTTACCGGCTAGCTCTGTCTTAATTATTAACCCATTTCCACTAATCTAGGTACTTCCACGTGGTCTTATCTTACCGGAGAGACTGGCATCCTACCCTGTAGGTCCTCCATCTTGGAACTCCTCCCTACTTCTTCCTCTCTTCTCCTAGTCTCCTAGTCCCACCTATCTTGCTTTCCTATTGGCCAACAGTGCTTTATTCATTAACCAATACAAGAAACATTTACAGAATGACTTCTCCCATCAGGGACCTCCTGTATGTTACAGCCAGACAGCACCTTGGTATCATCAGGCCTAGCGTCTGTATCTCCATCTTGTCCTCTCTCAGACTGCTGGCCCTGTCTGTAGTTCTGGGTACCTGCCCTCGGGGGTCTTGCCTACAGTGGCCTCCTTTTAGAGTACTGGACTGTAGCTGGGTGGCGGTGGTGGCACACACCTTTAATCCCAGCACTCAGGAGGCAGAGGCAGGTGGATCTCTGAGTTTGAAGCCAGCCTGGACTACAGAGTAAATTCCAGGACAGCCAGGGCTACACAGAGAAACCCTGTCTTGATTAAAAAAGAAAGAATGCGCTGGGCAGTGGTGGCTCACAAGCGAGTTCCAGGACAGGCTCCAAAGCTATACGGAGAAGCCCTGTCTCAAAAAACCAAGGGAGGGAGGGAGGGACGGATGGACGGACTAAGGAAGGACTGCGAAGCAGGTGAGATAACTCAGTGTGTAAAGGTACTTGCCGGTGACCTTACAAGTTGTCTCTTCTGACCTCCAGATGTGCACACAGCATGTGGCACGGCACCCCCAAAATAAGTATTTGTAAAAATCCCGGGTCATCTGGGGAAGAGCAGAGTTGAAGCTGTGCTGGAGGCCATTCGTTTTGCTCAACTACAGGGCACTGGGGGACAGTTCTGTGAGTGGGTGTGGTCCTTGAGGTGAATGAGGCCATGGCAAACCCACAGGCAGTCACCACTGGAATCGTGGCTGATGCTGCACCTGTGTGGCAGCTGCCTTCCTGGCAATCCATCTTTGGAGACTTGAATTAATCATGTTTTCTTCCAAATCCTGAACCATCCCAGGGGGTCTCCCTGAGCCACCCAGACCTTATACCTGCTGTCACCACCACCCCCAGCCCCCCACCCCCACCCTCCCACCTTCTGAGATTTAGGGTGCCAGTGGCATCATGGAGACATTCAGGCTAAAATGATTGTGGCCATATGTGCATGGGTGTAGAAGGGACAGAAAGATGACAGGATTGTCCACTGAGTAAGGCTGTGGCCAGATCAAGCCAGTGCACACTGAGGAAGGCTGGGTAGGAAGTCACTTGATGCTCATGTGGGACCTGAGCAATCGATGCTCTCAGCCTAACCGCAGGTCTCCCTCTTTCAGACCCAGGAGTCCCGGGAGATCCTGCATTTCCACTACACCACGTGGCCTGACTTTGGAGTTCCTGAGTCGCCTGCCTCCTTCCTCAATTTCCTTTTTAAAGTCCGAGAGTCAGGTTCACTCAGCCCGGAGTATGGCCCCGTCGTGGTACACTGCAGTGCTGGCATCGGCAGGTCGGGGACCTTCTGTCTGGCTGACACCTGCCTCTTGCTGGTGAGGAAGCTTTACAAGCCCAGGAAGAAAGGACGCATGCTTGGACCCACCCTGCTGCCTGCAGTTTCTGTCACTGTCCATGGGCACCCTTCCTTGGGGGATGCTCTGTGTGGCCTTTGCCTTCTAGCTTTGTTCACAGGGTGCACCCAAGTTCCCAAGAGCCGGGCATCCTAGAAGTCCCTGAGGTCTCTTCTAAGTTCTTTCAGCTTGGTCCAAAGGGTCCCGGGTCCCGGGTTTGCTGCATTTTTCTCCCATTTCCTGGAGTCCCTCCACCACTCCTCAGTGGCTTTCCTGGCTGACCCAGTCTCCCTGGCTTGCAGATGGACAAGAGGAAAGACCCCTCTTCTGTGGATATCAAAAAAGTGCTTCTGGAGATGCGCAGGTACCGCATGGGGCTCATCCAGACGGCAGACCAGCTGCGCTTCTCCTACCTGGCTGTGATTGAGGGGGCGAAGTTTATCATGGGTGACTCCTCAGTGCAGGTCAGTGCTGTCCTGCTCAGCATGTGTGTGTTGGTGTCGGGGTTCGGTTCCTAGCTGGGGATGGACCTTATAGCCTATGCGTGCCCATCAAGGCTCTGAGCTTTGCAGGGAGCTCCAGCTCTTAGAGGCCAAAGGGCGTAGCTCCCTTCTGCTGCCAGCTACTCTGCAGAACCTGAGTGGAAGAGTAGGCTGCTTGGTTCCCTAAAGACTCTGATGGTGCAGCCGTGGTCCCAGCCCTTTGGAAATAGAGGGAAGACAGCAAGAGTCCATGGCCTGCCTGAGACCCTACCTCACAGTGAACAAGTTTATCTTCGAATAATTGCCAGGAGCCAAGGAGCCCAGAGCTGCTGCTGAGCTGTGGGCTGCTCACCTGGGGAGACCCAGAGCAAGTGCTAATGGGCTTCTGATGCTGTGCTTCTCAGGATCAGTGGAAGGAGCTCTCCCACGAGGACCTGGAGCCCCCACCCGAGCACGTCCCCCCACCTCCCCGGCCACCCAAACGCATCCTGGAGCCTCACAATGGGAAGTGCAAGGAACTCTTCTCCAATCACCAGTGGGTGAGCGAGGAGACATGCGAGAATGAAGACAGCCTGGCCAGAGAGGAAGGCAGAGACTCCTCACATGCCATGCATAGCATGAACAGGTGATGGAGGGCCTGGCTTGGGGTGGGGGTGGGGGGTAAAAGGAAGGAGCTTGTTGTCCATAAACACACCTAGGCACTGAACACCTTGAGGTTCAGGAGGTGTTTGTGCATGCTTGAGAAATGATACTGCCTCTATCCCGGCAGAAAGTGCCCATTGTCCCTGGGTGTGCCTATGCAATGATAGGTTCTAATGGGTTCCAGTGCCACCTTGTGGTGCTTGTCTGATCTGCTCAGTGCTGAAACCGGGCAGGTGTTGCCGCGTGCTTGCTTACCCTGGTGCAAACATGGTTGAGCACCCGCTGATACCTGTGGCGTGCTGAGATGACAGTAGGACATGTCCAGGGTCTGTGCTGCTGACCCTCCCTTTGGAGAAAGGGGCGTGCACATGGTGTTGTGTGGTAGAGCATGAAAAGTATGTATGCCTGCAGGAAGTGGCACTGTGGTGACCCCAGGAGGAGTGAGGCAGCTCCGGAGGCAACTGTCGCCCTCCTGGAGGGCGGTTCTGAGGTGTGAACACACTCAGTAGGACCCACCCGGAGCTCTGAACACAGGCTAGCTGCCCCTCCTAGCATCCTTGGTCATAGAAGGCACAGAGCTAGCTGCCAGTGTGCGGGGACTACGGGAGCCGTGTTCTCTGCAGCTGGGATATGGAGCTGAGTGCATCTTAGGTAGAGCTGGGAGCTTCTATTCCTGATAAAGCACATACGTTGTGGGCTGCTGGCTGACTTGATCTTGGAATGAAACCCAGCCCTGGCTGCAGGTATTGCCCAAGGTCCCCAGAGGCAGGAAGACAAGCGGGCTGCTGGCTATTCTGGTCTTCCCACCCAGCACAGCGCAGAGGCCTTGTTTCTCCAGAACTCCCCCATGGTTATAGTCAATCCTCTCAAGGTGAATAAATAACCGGCCTCTTCCCCTCTCCCCAGCATGAGTCAAGACACTGAAGTTAGAAAACGGATGGTGGGTGGAGGTCTTCAAGGTGCCCAGGCATCTGTTCCCACCAAGGAAGAGCTGTCCCCAGCGGAGGAGGAACAAAAGGCACAATGGCCAACTCACTGGAAACCCTTCCTGGTCAATGTGTGCATGGCCACAGTCCTGGCGACGGGTGCATATCTCTGCTACCGGGTATGTTTTCACTGACAGACCGCAGTGAGGCATGGAGTGTGGTGGGCACTGCTGCTGCCCAGCTTAGGATTCGGTCTGCGACGTCTGACCCAGTGTGGGGAACAGCTCGCAAGCCTGCGGTGGAACTGGAAGGGCCAGCCCCAGGAGGGGCGTCAGTGCACTGGGCTTTGCAGGAGCCCCATGGTCCCAAGAACAGTCTAATCTCAGGGCCTTAACCTGTTGAGGAGAAGTGGAGGGAAATGCCAAATACTCTCACTCACTCGCTCTCACCTCACTCCTTCCCCTTCCTTTCTCTGTCTGTTTGTTTTCGGGGGGAAATTACAACACATTGTTGTTTTTAACATTTATAAAGGCAGGATTTTGTTATTTGTGGGAGGAAAAAAAGACGCTAGGCACCGATGAGATTCTTTTGTGCCCTCTGGTGTAAGATCGGATCCATAATTTACATTGATTTCCCAGGGGAAGGATCCCAAATGGTCAGGAATATAAAGCTCCTGCTGGCTTGGACAGCCGCCATTGTGTACCCTGAGCTGGCAGGTGCCCCGAAGCCACCCTGCTATGAGGAGAGCAACAGCACAGGCTGGCTCTAAACAGCAAGGCCAGCTCCGCTTTGCTCAGGTGTCCCTCTGCTACATTTCCATTCTTATCCTTATCCATATGCACGCACGCGCGCACACACACACACACACACACACACACACACACACACACACACACACACACACGTACGTGACCTTGTGACAGCCATCTTGCTGATGCCCCAGCCCTCACCACCATACTCCTTTAATGGGTTTCCCCCGAGGGGCCTGTCTCGGGGTCAAGTTCACCTTAGATGGCTGCCAGCATCATCCTGCGGCTCTCATTTCATTTGGAAAGTAAGCGCCACTGTGGTAGAGCCCACGCTGCTGAGGTGCAAGCATGACTGATAGAAGGAGCCTTGGTGTCATGGAAGCCACTTGGCAGGGCTGTTCCCAACCTCTGAAACATTCAGTCCTGTCCCAGTGAACATCCTTGAAGGCATCATCAGATAATGTTTGCAAAGTACAGAGACTCTCCGGAGTGGTGGTTTTCAGAGGCAGGACTCACAAAACACCACCGAGCGCTTGCCATGGCTGCTTCCGGACCTGGTGTGGCTGAGGCTGTGGGAAGGTGGGCACTGTGGATGCATCCAAGCACGAGCTTTCATGAGGTTGCTATCCAGCAGCACAGCTTACCCTCCAGCCTCAGCTGCAGGCCACAGTGGCCAAGGAACGGAGGGCCCTGTCCCGCAGAGCAAGTTGCAAAGGATGCTTGTTCAGCCATGCATCTCTCTTTCTGCCTTTCCCTTGTGCTTCCGCCCCTGGAGTAGTAAGGCCAGTGTGAGGAGTGCAAGGCGATGGCAGGGGCAGGGCACTGACTGGCTCGAGGCAGCTGAGGCCCCGCCCCTCCCTGGAAACCGCTGCACTCATATTTATTCACCTTTCCCAAAGGTGACCCAACTGCATGAGCATGTCAAACTGATAATGTCACATGTCAAGCCTGGTACCCAGGGCTCTGTCAAGTACAGTATCAGATCGGTCCTGGGGTTGAGTCAGGAATGCAAGACTGACAGGGCTGGGGGCCAGGAGCAGGAGCTGTAGGGGATGGGAGCAGTCTTCAGGGACGTGGAACAGTGTGGCCGTGTGTAAAGGCCCTGTGGCTACTGACATGATGTGTGAGGATGAGGGCTGCGCTTTCTCCCCATGACCTCGTAGGCCCCGTTCCCAGCCTCAGCTTTCCCTGTGAGTTAGAAAACACAAAGTCTGCCCTGGTGGTGCCATGTGCTTGACCTGGGGGCTTAGGTGCACACTCACTGTCAGCCCATGTCCAACCACCTCTGCATCCTCTGACCAGATGTGGCTGCTGCTGAGTAGTCACCACTCTGTGTGGGGACAGTGCTGTCCAGTGCAGATACTGCCTCACTCCTGGCAGGACACTCCAGGCTCCCTGGCCTGCCCCACCGAGCCCCACCACACCTCAGACATTCCACACTCGCACCTCATTCCCTGGACACTTAGGCAAGCAGGGCCCTTCCACCCTCTGGAATCAGCCCTCCATTCCAAGTTCACACTCTTCTGGAGCAAGCCAGGATTGGAAGAAGGCGGCGTGTGGGAAGCACTCTCCTGGGAACAGCCTGGGTGACAGTCCCTAGAATTAGCCCGCTGTCATCACTGGCCCAGGTCACTTTGCCCAGAGGAGCCACTCTTGAGCCTGGCAGCGATTGACGATGGTGCTTACGACTCTTCCTGTGAGGGGATTTAAGACCTCCACAGTGGGTGGCTTTTTTAAAATAGAAGCGAAGGCAGCTGGAACTCCAAACTGCCTCTTGCCAGCATTTCACATTTTGCCTTTCACCCAGAGAAGCCAGCACAGAGCCACTGGTGGGAGTGGTGGTGGCCTTGCCCGCAGAGCCTGGGGAGGTGGCACAGCCAGGGTCCAGGCTGGGAGCAGTTAGCTGTGGGCTGTGTCTGTAGTCGTGGGGTGTGTACAGTAGCCTTCTAGGTGGATGTCCTGGAGAACAGGATTCTCCACCCCGTTGCCTGTGTTGGGGGTAGCAAGCTGCTGTATGCCTTAAGCCAATATTTACTCAGCAGGTCGTACTTTTTTTTTTTTTTTTTTTAAATGGCCATGGAATTAAACCGTTTTTACAAAAATAAAAACCAACAACAAAAAAGTGTTCCGGTATAGTACCTTTGCAGGTGTGTGGGGTGGTGCATGCCCCAGTGGGGTGTCTCAGGGTCTTCTGTGACCTCACAGAACTGTCGGACTGCACCGTTTCCAACTTGCCATATCACTAATGGGTCTGCATTTTAGTTGCAACAATAAATGTTTTTAAAGAAGGTAGATGTGAAATGCTTCCCTTTTCTTTACCTGATGGACCTGAACCAGGATGGGCAGCCATCTGTCCTTCCCTGCCAGCATGAAGTAGATGTCTGCCCTGTAGGGTTAGCGTGCCCTGGGCTGTGTGTGTCAATGACTGGCCAGCTTGTCTTTGCTGCAGAGCTTTGGGGTCCTCGGGGCCTCCACCGCTGTGTCCTTTCAGGAATCCACCCTTCGGCACCTTGGAATACTTTATCAAGACTTACAGTATCACTGGAATCCCTGTTTCAGGCTCCATACTGTGCCTCGGCCAGCTGCCTGTCACGCACCATGGTCATCCTGTCTCAGAACATCCATGAAGCCACATTTGATGTATACTTGACAGAAATGGAAATGAGACCCAAAAAGCAGTGTGGCCTCCCGTTCGTGTACAAGACTAACTAAGCATGTAGGGTCCCCAGGTGACTGTTTCAGAGTCGTTTCAGACTTGTTCAACGACACATCTTTAATCCCAGCACCCAGGAATACAGAAGCAGGTGAATCTCTTGAGTTCAAGGCCATCCTGATCTACAGAAAGCAAGCTTGGCCCTATTATCTCTCAGGGAGTCCCATTGCTTGTGCAGTAAGTGGTCCCCACTGTGGTCCTGGAGCCAGAAAACCATGGAAGGACCGTACCTACTGTCCAACTGAAAGTTTCAGCTATGAAAAATAGTGTCTGAACTTTCACAGAGTATACCAGTATGATATGTACCTGGGACAAATCCAGTGGGGAAAGGCTTGGCAAAGGTCTGGGCCGTCCTCAAAGTATCCACAGAGGAGGGTAGCCATCCATGATGGGAATCAAGAGTGGGCAGGATCCCCGATGTGCCCTGGCCACACCCTCTCCCATGTGGCTATAGGACACAACCTTATAATGTACTTGGCAGTAAGTGAACATATACTACAGAGTTTTTAATTGAGATTTCAGAAAATGGACGTGAATGAGGCAAATAAATACCAAGGTAAGTCAGCACACATGGTCCACATGAGTCTAAATGGGATGTCTAAGTCCACCCTGAGAGCCACTCCAGTGCTCGTGGACATCTCAGACACATAGCTACCTCAGTGAAAACCTCAGCTCTGACTTCTGAAGCACTTCATCTCGTGGGCGGGCGGCAGGTTGTCATGTGCAGAAAGTGAGCCTGCCCCTGGCTCGTGGTCTCGGCCCATGTTTACCAGACCAGTTCAGGGCGTACAGCGAGCTCACATTCCCAGCATGTCTGTCTCCGAGCCTCACCTTGTCTTAGATCCTTGATGGCAGCCAGCTCGAGCTGGCCCTGACACTGTGCCCCGGAAGGCAAGACAGGCCAAAGCAGCATTTGGGGGAGACCACACTACTTCCTGCTCTGTGAACACACCCCTGTGCCCTTGGGCTGGGTACTGACCCAGACCTCAGGCAGCCATCCTGACCAGCTCACATTTGTTTGATCCAAAACTTAGGCTCTGTGGAAGCTGGGCAGCATCGAGGAAGAAAGGTACAGGATTGGAGCTCACTGGGCAGCTTCTTAGAAAATTGTGATTTCAACATCTGCTTCCTCGTAGATTTCTTGTTCTGACTGGAGTTTGTCCATCTTCTCGAAAGCTAGACGGCCTTTCTCACCTGGAACACACAGATGTCTGTCACCAGCTTTGTGCGGGCTCTTGTATCTAGAGGGGCAGGGCAGTAGTGGTTGGGGAGTCCCCTGCCCCTGCTGTTGACTGAAAACAGTCCACAGCTAAAACAGCCTTCTAGTCAGAGGTCTCCCGGCACTAGCTTGGCTTTGCCCCTGCCTTCCATTTGCCATAAACAACGTGTAAAAACAATGGCTGTCAACCCCCTGTGAAGGGACCCTGAACTGAGCAGGGGCTGCAAAGCACGGGTGGCCTGCAGCAGGGTCCCTAGCTGCTGGTATTGACAGCTGAGGTGGTGTCACCAGAGCCCTGGGACACCCCCCCCCCCCGGGACCCCACTGAGCTGTGTGGACCGGGTGTCTGGCCGCACTTTACCAAATGACAGTGTCGCTTCCCGGGCTGCCACTCGCACCGCCTCCAGGTCAGACCGACACAGGCTGGCGATCTGTTCAACACTTTCGATGCCCTGTGAGGTCAGGAGGCAGGGGCTTGTCAAGCAGGCAGCACTAGACCTCACCGTCACCCCTGCAGTGCCAGCTCTGGCACGGTCCCTGGGGCCTTGTCTGTCCTTTTCTTGAGAAGCCTCCAGGCTTCTTCCTTTGCCCCTGGTCCTTCAGCGACACCTTTGGGAATCTCTTCCACACCCCAGTGCAGGCCTTGCCATCAGCTTGTGTGTTGTCCTAACAAACCCTGCTGTCTTCTGGGACTTGCTGAGCCCTGACTGTCCTCCCTGGAGAACCAGGGCCTGATTGCCACACATCCACAAACCGCTCTCCCACAGGACCTCCTCCTCGCCCAGCACCTGAGCCTCAGCAGGTGGTCCGCCAAGGACGGGGGGGGGGGGGGGGCGGGGCAGCCCTGAGCAAGTGGAAGTGCTGGGTTTCCCCTATGTTGAGTCAACTCCCATGCACGAGAGAGCAATAGGGTTACACAAGGTGGATTCCCAGCAGGGATGTAAGTGAACTCACAGGATCCCCTTCCCTTCCACCATGGGAGTGTGGGGAAGGTATGCAGCAACCCTGTGTCATCTAGCCCAGCAAGATGAGCTGGACCCCTGTGTGGGGTTTATGAAACCTTATTTACAAAAAATGCTCATGGTGGCATGTATGAGTTTATTTTATGAGACAGGGTCTCACTATGAAGCCCAGGCTAGCACACGGGTATGTGCCACCACACCTGGCTGTTCTTCCCCCCCCCCCCAGTGCATGGAAACTACATTTTCCTGTGGCTGTGTGAGTATACCTGTGCACGAACACATTCCTACACACACACACACACACCCCATGTTTTGAGATAGGATCTCTCCTAGCCTGGAGCTCACAAGCTATGGTGGCTGGCTGACCAGCCAGCCCAGGAATCCCCTGCTTCTGGAGTCACAAGCCTATGCCACCACTTAGAGCTTTTTATGGAGTTCTGAGGTTCCACACAGTCCCTCATGCTTGTAGGCACGTAGCCCTTGTCCCTGTAAAGTCATATTTAATAGCAATTTCAGGGTGCTCTGTTCCTACAAGCAAAAAAGGAAATGTGCCAGAGGTGGCCAGTCAGTCACTTCTGCTGAAGGCTAGGGTGACAGGCAGCTTTCACATTTCCGTATCTTGTCTTTTTCTCATTTACAAGAATTTGTCAAAGTTAAAACACGTTGAACTGGGCAGGGAGTCCCTTGGTGTGGGGACCTCAGCTTTGAAGTCTGTGGCTGCTAGTGACACCCTCTACCAGCCCACTCCCATCCTTTCCCAGGGAAAGCATTTAGAAGCTGCTGCTGCTGCTGCTGCAGCCGCCCTCACCCCTAGGGAAGACTCACCCCAAGCTGCTGCAGCGCCATGCATGACGCCTGCTGGACCTTGGCATCACTGTCGTTTAAGGCGTTGGTGTAGTGCAGGAGAGCCTGGGGGTGGGGGTGGGGCAGCAGAACTGGTCAGAGGTCAGGGCAGGCAGGTCCCCAGGGGGCTGAACACTGCAGATGCAGCAGTGACCCCAACTCGGCTCTTCTCTAAACCAAACTTGGGGTGAGACCTGTCATTCTTTGGCCAGGTGTATCGCCCAGAGGTGGCCTAGCCCAAGATTACTAGCTGGCTTAGTAAGTGAACTCCGCAAAGACTTTTTTTTTTTTCCCCAAGACAGCAGTTCTCTGTGTGGCCCTGGCTAGCTTCGAACTCACAGCGATTCACCTGCCTCTGCCTCCCAGGTGCTGGGATTAAAGGCATGTATCATTACACCAGCTCCACTTGAATTTCAGCCCCGGGACCCATGTTGTAGACAGAGAAAACGGACTCCCTGAGGCTGGCCTCTGACCTCCAGACTCATGATGTAGAGTGCACACACAATCAGTCAGTAAATAGTGGATTTTTAAGCACTCACGAATAAATAAGTAAACAGATGGATAAATAAATAAATATTAGATTTTTAGAAGCACCTCTCAGATGCCGCGCAGGACTGAGAGCCTAGCCCAGGCTGTGAGCCGGTGCTGGGTGTACCCTTAACCCTGTGAGTCTCAGCACCCTTAGGGGTCACATGGTAGATACTTACATTACAACTAACTCATAACAGTAGCAAAACTACAGATATGAAGTAGCAGTTAGATAATTTTATGGTTGGGGGGGGGGTCATCACAACACAACTAACCATGTAAAAGGTCCCAGTGTTAGGAAGGTTGAGAACCTCTGCACTCATGACTCCAGCCCCACGATCAGGCCTCTTAAAACACTTCAACCTCCAGTCTGGTGAGGTGAGTGTGGCCCCAACACCCACTTTGTGCTCTTGCACACCCAGCCAGAATGCCCGCGCATGCACCACACCTTTTCCCGGAAACGCCTGTTCCTGGCAGCACTGGCCAGGCGTGCTCTGGCAACCCTGCACACCCTCGGGGGTCCATCCAGCTGTAGCAAGGCCCATGCTTGAAGAGTCTGGGGTAGGGGCTGCAGCTGGCCCAGACGTTTACCATGCAGCTTCTTCAAGGCCTTGGCTGGGCCTGAGCAGTGCAGCTCCTCAATGAGAGTAACTGGAAAAGAGAGAGGCAGGGACCATCAGTGGAGACTCGGCAACTCTAAGGCAGAGGGGCATCACCACATACCAACAGACACTTGTAGAAATGGATGGGACACACCCTGAAACAAACAGAACCACTGGCCTGCCTGGGTGCCGTGGTGCGCACCTGTAATCCCAGCACTTGGGAGACTGAGGCAGGAGGATGGAGAGTTTGAAGTCAATCTAGGCTACACAATGAGACCCTGACTCAAAAAGAAACCAGAAGTGAGTTCCTGGCTCCCAGCTCCTCTCCCTGGGGCTGCTCTGGCCTATTATTCGTCTCCCTCTCTCAGCTCTTATGGCTCCAAAGAGATTTGCATGCCATCTGAATGGTAGCCTAAACTAGGAGGGACAAAGCCCCCAGGCTATGCTGTAACTCCTTCCAGGCCATTGCCATGGTCAGGCCCTACCTTCCTTGCAGAGCTGGGTAAGGTGTTTCTCCAGATCAGAGACACTCTGCCGCTGCAGATAGCTGTGGAACTGGAACCAGGTGACCATCTGCTCTTCCTGGAGCCCTGCTGTGGCCAGTAGCCCATCACAGCCAACCACCTGCTCCAAGAGCCTGCGGCACACTGGCAGAGGGAGGGGTCATGAGCAGACCTGAGGTCACATCTGGACTCTGAATAAACAGGTTCCTGTCAGCTAAGAGGGACTCTGGGAAAGGAACCCAGGGAGACCCTTTAGAGTCAGCAGACTTATGCTTCTAGAACCTTCTCTACACTAGGAATTGGTACCACTTGCCAATAAAGTCCACTTTCACTCAGCTCTGGGCTGTTTTCCTGTCTTTTAATTCTTTAACTGACAGAGAAAAGAAATGTACCAGCTAGCCAGTAGCCACTACAGTGGATCCTGAGTCCTGGACCCAGAGCTCTGGAAACGCATGACGATAAACAGCCCAGAGGATGGGAAGAACTGGCAGACTTCACATGCTACCCTCGGTAGCGCCACCCTTCATGTGCTCCATAGGAAAATGCTACAGCTGCCCTCAGGAAGGGTTCGGCCTGATTTCAGGACACCTGGGTGGCACTTTGCCTGCACACCCTCCTCTAACAACCCTCCAAGGCTCGGCAGGAGGCACAGGGATTCACAGTCTGCTTTCCCAGGGGCCAGGGCAGTGAAGACATGCACTGAGCTACAGGTGGCCCAAAGGGAGGAGACCCCAGGGGCAACACCACCACTCCTGTGGGACAGGGCAAGCACAGAGGACGCTACCTAGTTCCAGCTGGCCTGGGTACTTCCCTCTGACTCGATGCAGGAACGTCTTCTTGAGCTGGCTGAGGAGTGTGGAGGCAGGGCAAGCCAGGACTCCACCAGGCTGTGTGCAGCCTTGCCACAGTGCCAGGCCAGCCTTCCTGTGAGGAGCCTGTGGGATGACTGAGGGCAAACAGTTGCTCAGCAGCCTGGGCAGGGGCAGCCACAGGCACCAGAAACCCCTGTACCGGGACCCAAGGTTAGAAATGAGGGCTGGGGACCCCGTACAGGGACCTCCTGCAGGCCTGTGTCCCTGTCAGCCTCTCACAACCACCCTGATGAACTAGGAAGCTGGGCTCCCAGAGAGGTGGCAGCCACTGCTCCTTGGAGGAAACACCAGGATGTGGGTGGGAAATGCTCCACTGACCCAGGCAGCAGCCTCCCCAGTTACAGAGACACAGTGTGCAAGCCTGTGTAACCCACCCATCAGTGGACAGAGAGGCAAGGCCTTGGGCTTGTGGCTGGTTGCTACTTACTCTCTTCAACCGACCTGGCCTTGTTAACCTGCTCACAGTCAAGGTCGGAAAGCACTTCCAGAACCTGCCTTTGTTGCACTGCCTCCTCTAGGAGGCAGTCCTGGACCATCCTTGACAGATTAGGCGAGGCCAGTTTCTAGAATCAGCCAGGATGCTCAGGTTAGCCTGGCATGCACACATCTGCTCCCAGCTGCTCAAGCTGCCCTATCCTAGAGGTGGCTTCCAGACTATGACCTACGCTCCCTCCTCTTCATTAAGCTGAGCCCCCAGGGTCAGCCCGCCCAAGACCAGCCAAGCATCACAAAGCAGTAGGAAGAGGGAAGTGTGCCAGACCCATCTCACAGCATTTGGACCCCTGGGAGTACCGTAGCCCAGCTTGGATGCTTCCGGTGGTTGAGCGGGTTTGGACTGGTGTGGCACCTATGCATGTATACCAGAACTGCCCTCTTGGTTCAAGGCTTGGCTTCCTGAGACCCCACATCGTTCCTCCCCTCCTGCCACGGAGCTTCCATGGCACGGGCTCTCAGGGTGGTCTCCTTTCGCCTGACCCTGGACTTTTTGCCACCTTTGAACCAAGTGACCACCCTGCCCAAGCCCCACCCGGACACCTGAAGCAAAGCCTTGCAGACTCGAAGGTGGACGGTGAGCAGTGTGTCCAGCTCAGGGGCACCAGCTGTGAGCTCTCTGGGTGACCCCTTCAGTGATGGCCGAGGGGGCGGGGGGCTGTCCCTCCTGAGGAGACAGAAGAACTGAGTGACCATTGGGTTAGCAAAGGGACCCCTCCCCTGTCCCCACTCCCCAGAGCTCCAGATGAGAGAGTTGAGCCCAGGTGCAGGGTTCAGTGGAGGGAAGGGGGAGAAAGTTGGCTGGAAGTCAAACAGGTGTGGAGAGCAGGGTCTCTAGAGCCTTGTTTTGCTCTTCTGTGAAATGGGCAGGAAGCCCAGACTCAGGGTGGGGCTATCATGGCTCACAGGGCAAAGCTGAACCCCACCGAGGGCCAACTGACTGAATACACTCGGGAAGGTAGCAGACTTGGAGTCAGTCTCCCTGTGGGACCACTGGCTGAGAGGATGAAATGGAGACTCTCCGAGGATACAAGTGGCCTTGGGCCATCAGGGTGGGTGGTAAGGAAGAGGGATGGGGTTCCAGAGAGACCTCTGGGCAAAGCAGTTACTGGGGAGGTTGGTCAGGTAGCAGCCACTGAGGTCAAGGTCAGGGTTTTGCTGTGTGCTGCTGTTGTTGCCAGAGATCCCCTCGGTAGTCATAAAGCCTTGCTATGTGGGGACAGTGATGTGGAGAGGAGGCGCCATGCACAGTAAAACTGCACGTGGCAGGGCCAAGGACTCGAGAGACTAGCACAGAGCTACGGCAGCCCAGAGATGTCCCCACTCGGTGTGCACTCACTCAGGAGCCTGAGAGCCCCCGAACAGGGACAGCTCATCGCTGGCGAGGTCGGCGTTCAGAAAGGCAAAGCTCTCAAGGATACAGTCCATCAGGCTCTGCA
The DNA here is from genome assembly GCF_943737965.1 of Phodopus roborovskii. Classification (NCBI taxonomy): domain Eukaryota; kingdom Metazoa; phylum Chordata; class Mammalia; order Rodentia; family Cricetidae; genus Phodopus; species Phodopus roborovskii. The sequence goes on along the minus strand of NW_026125059.1, from coordinate 10,632,289 downwards.
CTGACACGGGTTCGGGCTGCACCCTTCGGGGCTGTGGACAAGCACCGGGATGAGGGCCTTGCCCCGTCACAGTCATCCAGGATGTGACAGCCCAGCTCCACACACTGGCCCCAGCACAGGCCAGCCCAGCAAACTGAGCCTGCAATGTGCCACTTCCAGTGTCCCCGCCCCCCACCGTGGCCTGAGACAAAGGAAGGTCACCAGAGAGACAGACTGAAGGTCCTCTGTGTTCGTCCCCTACAACCATGGGACGCACCACAGGGAGAGAGGCCCAAGTGTGGAACATGCAGGGCAGGGCTTCCCCCACAAGGAGGCGCCACTCCATCCCAGGTGATACCTGCCCCTAAGCTGCTGCCCAGTGGCTCAGTGGCTCATTTCTCAGCAAATCTAGAAACCCTGAGGAGATTCAGAAGCTGTGGGTGGGCTGTGAGTGAGGGGGCATGTGGGAATCACTACCTGCCACTGGCCAAGTCACCCTGGGATCTCTCCAAACCAGGGTTGCCTGCAGGCCCAGGACCCTCCAGAATCCAGTACACCAGGCCTCAGTCCACACCAAGCACACCCCAAGCCTAGTCCGCCAAGACGGCAAACCTGAAATGGGTGCTCGAAGCTGAGCCCATAGACAAAAAAAAAAAAAAAAATCCAATTCCACAAGCAGCAACAAAATAATAGGCCTGACCACAAAAACTTTACTTCCATTAAAGCAAAACTCTACAAGCACGTGTGTGCAGGTATGTACACAGACACAGATGGACAAGGTAGGTTCTCAGGAGTTGAGGTAGTTATGTCAGCAAATTAGCAAACACTGAGCCATGGCCCCTAGGCCTCACTGGAAACTCCCAGACAGTTAGTACAAGGCCCACGTGTACACTTTCGTTTAAAAACTGTCTTTTTCAGCGTGTGTGTGTGTGTGTGTGTGTGTGTGTGTTGTGCATATTGTACATGTGTACTTGTGTGCGTGTGCGTGTGCGTGTGTGTGTGTGTGTACAGAGGGGCCATGCAAGGAAACCTTGGGTGTTGCTTTATTGTTTGGTTCTTTTTTTTTTTTTTTAATTTGTTTGTGTTTTGCTAATTGGGCTACACTGTCTGACCATCAAGGCCCCAGGGAGCCTCCTGTCTCCACTTCCCCAGAACTGAAGTGTCTGTCACCAAACCTGCCTTTTCTTTATGTGGGTCCTGGGGGGGTGAATTCAGGGCCTCCTGTTTGCACAGCAAGTATGCTACCGTGTGAGTGGTCTCCCCAGCCCTAAAGACAGCGAATTTATAAGATGGTGTTGTGGCTTTACCCTTGGGGCCCTGCCAGCGCTCTGCATGTGACAGTGACTGGGTTAAGGATGGCAGTCGCAGGGAGGCAGAGCAGCCATTCCATCACCCTCAGCCCAAACTGAGCACACTGAGCAACTTGAATTTGTTTTCCCCCTCAGAAAAGGACAGTAGCAGAGCCTGTGTGTCCTTCCAGGGGCTGCACACAAGTCTTCAAGAGTAGATGAGTCTCAGCAGAATAAGGGAGAGGATCGAGTGCGTGCACAGGCGTTCGAGAGAGAGCGTGTATAGCTATATGCACATGCCTCTTTATATGTGTGTGAGGCTGGAGAGATGGTGCAGTGGTTAAAAGCACTGGCTGTTCTCACAGAGGACCTGGGTTCAATTCCCAGCACCTGCATGGTGGCTCACAACCTCCTATAAGCCCAGCTCCAGGGGATCTGATGCCCTCACCTGGCCTCAAGAGCACCTGACACATGTTTGTTTGCACATGAAATACCACATATGTAAAGAGTAATAAATGTGTGGAAGTTAACCAGGCATGGTGGTATACACCTGTCCTTCCAGCCTCCGGAGGCCAAAGCACAGGGGTCTGGAGTTCAAGGCTAGCTTGGGCCTCTTAGCAAAACAAGACTATTTCTCTAGAAGTGAAGTCTAGGGGTGCTGTGTGCTGACTCCCCTTTCAAATCCAAGCTGAAGGTGGGGCCTGTCATTTGTTTTTGTTTTTATTGTCCTTAGCTGTTTTCCAGGAAAGAGATGTGTCTTCTTGGTGTTTTGAATGGCTGTGTTATTTCAGGGTCATACAGCATGGGTGTGATCTTCAAAATACAGGAGTGTAACAGAAGCTGTGTGACTGCAGCTCAAGCTGTCCCACACATAAACACTAGGACAGTACAAGGTGGCACTCTTCCTCAAATTCTTGTCCCTGGAGCAGTGGGCAGGACCTTTTTAAGGTGGTAGGCGGGCAGGAGAGTTGTTTTAAGAGGCTAGGTAGACCATGGGAAGTGGTGTTCTCAGCTGTGCTGGTGTGAGGTACAGCTTAAGAATGAATAAAACAAAACAACTTAGTAATAAGAGAGAATTTTTGAAGAGCTGTGTTGGATAGCTCTGAGCAAAAATGTGTCATACCCAAGTGTGGGCTCTTCAACACCTATAGAAGTTAGTGTGTGATCTACATTTCATTTTGTGTATTTAAAAATGGCAACAAAGCCATCCGTCCAGGCCAGCAGCTCTGAGAGCACCTGCAGGTGGCTGGTACCGGAGAACGTCCTCCTCTGGCTGAGTGACGGCTGAAGGTTCTGGGTGGCCATACAGACGAGTATGGCAGGTAGCTGCAGAGCCTTCCATGCATTCAGCTCTGTCTGGCCCAAAGTTCTTAGGCCTAAATTACAGCCCTGAGCACCCACCCTCACCAGAAAATTCTCAATGAAGCCAGGTTCTGACTGGATGAGGAGCGAATTACTCACTGTGCGCTCCGGCCTCCCCTTGGTATTCTCCTCCTAGGCCTTGAAACATGGGGAAACTGAGAAGGAGAAAGGCTCTGCCCACCCAGGTCACCGAGGGGTGAGGCCAGGAGGCTCGCATGGGCTGGCTGGGCCCTGCACCTGCTCCCAGGCCTCAGGCCGGCAGCAAAGCGGTACTGCTGTCCAGTACAGGGTGGGCATACCTTCAGCCGGTCCCTGAGGCCAAGGACCTGGTACTCCAGCTCCCGGAGCTGGGGCTGTGTGGGATCGGCAGAGCGCAGCAGATCCAGAACCTCCTGCACAGGCCTCTCCACTCCGTCCCCCACATCTTCCTCCTCCTGGCCCTTCTGGCACGGTGGCACCATGGGGCTGTGGACTGGGACATCCTGCAGCAGGGCCAGCCTCTCCCTTCCCAAGTCCCTCCAGCCAGGCTGTTCCACAAGCACACTCCCAGCAGGGTGAGCCAGGCCCGGCAGCAGGCCCACGGGTGGGGGCTCCTCCCTGGTCCCCTCTTCTGTGGAAGCCTTGGGTCCCACAGGCATGGGCAGGAACCCGACATCTGAGGTGGATGCCGAAGTGCTGGTCTCGGTGTCTCTGGGGTCCTCAGAGCTGAAGGAGTCCATCTCCAGTAGCTCCTGGCTCCGGCTCCGCAGGCGGGGCCCCTGGAGTTCACTGTCAGACAGGTAGCCGAGGATGGAGGTGGCCCTGGGCCCACCCAGCAGCAAGGCCTGCTGTACTGGCTGCTGGAGGACAGACTGGGAGGGGACGCAGGAGCAACCTCAGCAGCCACCCCGGGACTGAGCTGAGACCCCTATGTGCCCAGGTGCCCATGGTGATGCCGGTCTGGCATCCAGTACGGCTGATGCCTGTTCTCAAACTGCCCACAACCTCAACGTCATCATTGTTTCATCTTCGCCATGCTCCTGCCTCAGGGCCTTTGTGCTGACCGTGCTCTCTGCCTGAACTACACTACACACATGCCCTCAACACTGAAGGTCCCAACTCAGATGCCACTGCTCTGGCAGCACGTCCCTGGACACCCTAAGTGCTACAGTGGTCCCCTTCCCGACTGCTCCGGTCTCTGTATTGGAGAGATGTCCTGTGTCTCCCCTCTGTGTGCTGATGTCCACACCTAAAGAGGGACAAGCTCTGGGACCTGGGACCGTGGATGGGTGCAAGCTTGGGAGAGATGCTCTCACTGCGGATTGCGTGTGGCCTGTGGCTATCACAGCACAGCACTGAAATGACCTCCATGTCTGTTGAGTAAACATACAGTCACGTGTGGAACAGTATATGTGTGTGGGGGGGGGGTTAACAATGGTCCCTGTAAGTGAGGGAAGGAACGTCCCAAGCACAATGCCAAGAGAAATGCTGAGGGTACACAGCTCTCAGTACCCCCTCCCCCACTCCCCCCCCCATGTGTGCAGAAAGGAGAGGATGGTGGCCCTGCCACCAAGGGGACCTTGGCCCTGGAGGTCATGGGGGGAAGGAAAGTTGCTTTCTTGTATGTGGCTCCAGATCACACTCCTGGAAACTAAAGAAAATCTCCCCAGCAAGATGAGGTCAAGGCCATGTCTGGGCAGAGGATACCCTCCACACATACGCAAACCACAGGCCCAGACCCAGCCCAGTTCCCATGGCTTCAAGCAGCAGAAGATTGAGCAACACAGCCCTGCAGCCCCAAAGACTGAGCCCCCAAGCAGGCCACGCCCCTCACTGCCCAGTCCCAGAGCATCTCACCCTACTGGGAACAGACTGGCTTACCAGGTAGTATTTGTCCCGGAAGCTGGGGGTGCTGGGTGGTGTCCAGGAGTACAGGGAGCCCTTCCTGCTGCCCATGGAGAGCCTGCCAGTAGGACTGGGTGACACCAGCCTGCACTCAGAGTCCAAGGGGCTACAGAGGGGAGCAGAGACCATAGGGACTCAGATGGGACCCAGCTGCCTTGGCCTTCAAAGTAACCTTTGTCTGTATGAGCTCTGCTACCGTCCCAACCCCCCCACCAGCTGGGGCGTGGCTGGGTTATTTACGTGGAATCAAATGATGGCTCTGAGACAGGGAATTGCTTGGGCCAATGCCCCCTCCAATACGCAGGGCCAGAACTGAATTCACTTCAAGTCGGCTAGAAGTGATGTTCAAGCTATAGCGCAGTGGGCGAGGCTCAGGGTAGAGGCGAGGAGGCAGCATGGCCCTCGGTTAGAATGCACCAAACGCACCATGAGGAGCTAGAGCTCAGAGGCCTGCTGTCCCCTCCCTCAAACACTCCCCAAGGGCGCCTGTGGCCAGCAGGACTCAGGGACTTGAGTGGCCGGTCTAGGGTTGTAGCATGCACTTAAGGGGATCCTAGGTGACTGGGTTGGACTGTGCTCTCAGCTCTTTCCTACCTTGCCACACCCGCTCTGGGGACAGGGCAGGGCACCCTGGGAATGCAAGGTGCTGACAACAAAAACTCTAAAGAGCACGTGCTCCTGAAGGTGGTGTAGGAAGGCGCCCCATACCCAACCCCGGCTGTACTGAGCCTGGACCGCACAGGTCTGCGGCCCAGAGGAGGGAAGGCCTCAGGTGAGCAGTTCAGCCGTGGCCTGGGAGAGACGGGACAGCTGACGACAGGAGGCAGTGAAAGGGAACCCTGCAGAGGGGAGTCCCCTGGGGACTGAGCAAGAACACATGCCTAGAAAGGACCCTGGTGCTGCCGTGTGCCCAAAAGTGGGACTGGAATTCAGGGCGACGGGGGGGGGGCGTGGGGGAGGATGGGCAAGGACAGAGAGTCTCTGCAGGAACAGGTCTGGAGTGCATCAGGCCCCTGGGACACTTGCTCCCCCCCAACCACCAGGAGCTGGGGTGGCCTTGGTGAGGGCAGCGATGGCCCAACAGCCACTCACTTCCACAGCAGTTCCAGCTGCAGCTTGATGGTGCCCAACTCAGTGATGTCCACCACCACAAGCTGGGGGCGAGCTGTGAAGAAGTCAGCGATGTCGCATGTCACGGCACCCACCACCATTGAGCTCAGGCCTCGAAGCTCAGTCACCTGGGCATGAGGGACGGGATGTGGTGTCTGAGCCTAGCACCCAGGAGCTAGGTCCCACCCTGGGCCCTACCCCACCTTGATCTCCAGATTCTCATGCACTGTGGGTACAAAGGCCTTATCCTCCTCATCCCAGGTCTGGCTGTCATCTGGCTCGATCCGGCCCTTCAGCCGCCACCGCTGACGGCCCAGGCGCATGAGAACCTGCAGGTGAGGCACAGGAAGAGGTACAAAGGCAGCCCCAGGGGAATCCCCTCACTGCCTGCCCCCCCGGGGACCTCCCTCCCAGGACCTTCCTGGTGGTACCTCATACTGGTCTCCGGGACAGAGGCGTGCATAGCCCACCAAGCCTGGAACACAGAAATGGGCTAGTCTCCTCTCCACCCCTGCCCAGGGACCATGGGAACCCCAGGGTACAAGGGTGTGCCTGGCAACACGAGAGAGATAGGAGGTTTTGATGCTCAAGGGAGTAGAGGGAGTCATAGCATCCCTCAGAGAGCAAAGAGCCCACCTGCTGTCACGAAGTGAACAATCAGGGCAAGGCCTCTGGCCTCGGGGCCCTGGCCTGCACCGCCCACCCTCAGCAGGCTCTCCAGGCAGCTAGGAAGGACTGATAGCAAGCCGGGCCTGGCTTGGCGCTCACCTTTCATCTTGACATGGAACTCGCCCAGGTGAACTTCCAAGGCCCCCTCTATGAGACACATGTCCTGCAAGGTCCACGAGTGAGTCAGTCACTTGCCAGCCCTAGCCCCAGCCTCCACCGGGAGCCCAGCGCAGGGGCAGGGGCAGAGAGGCTGGCCCACCTCCATGCACTCCTGTAAACTGCGGCCCAGCTCCTGCAGGCTCTCACGGGAGGCGCGGCTCTGGGTGCCATTGCTGAAGGCACGCTGCATATTGGAGGCGCCATCTCGCAGACGCCACTGGATACAATAGCCTTCATAGAGCTCGTCCACCTGCAGCAGACATGCAGGCTGTGAGCCACACCAAGGGACCACCATCCCTAGATGGTCCCTAGTTGTCCCCAATCCAGCCTCACTCTGTGGTACTCATGGCTCTAAGCCACCACCTAGCACCCTAGCACCTAGGATCACTCATACTCTCAGCACAGTAGACACTAGTGACTGTCACCCCTCCCCCCAGCCTGAGTCCCAGCTGTGGAATGGAAAGTGAGCTATGACAGCTGCCCCTGTGGGTCTGGGGAGGAAGGTGAGCTCATGTAAACAGTTGCAAACTAAGAAAGCCCAAAGGAGCTGAGCATGTTGCCTTAATCCCAGCACTCGGGAGGCAGAGGCAGGGGGATCTCTGAGTTCTAAGTCAGCCTGGTTTACACAGTGAGTTCCAGGACAGCCAGAGCTGTTATACAGAGAAACTGGGGGAGAAAGAAAAGGAAAGCCTAAAAGAGGTTAGGAGTGTTGGTGCATGGCTTTAATCCCAGTACTTAGGAGGCAGAGGCAGGCAGCTCTCTGTGAGTTCAAGTCCAGCCTGGTCTGTGTTATGAGTTCCAGGACAGCCAGGGCTACACAGTGAGTCCCTATCTCCAGAAGAAGGAGGGTGAGGGAGGAAGAGAAAGCAAGCCTAAGGGACTTGCTAGGGGACTGTGGACACATCCCTGCGGCTTGAGCCTCTGCCTTCCTATCTACATAGGGACAGTCAGAGTGTTCCAAGACCAAACAGCAAGCCCTCTGTACTGACCAGTGACAGAGCCCCAACCCCAGGACTAAGGCCCCTGCTGTCACTGTAGCTCTGCAGCACTGTCTACCCCACCTCTCTGTAGCTACCAGTGACCACCCAGCCTGACACCCCCGCCATGCCCTGTCACACCCACATGATGTCCGGCGACACCACATGGCTCTCCCTGACTCACGAGAGTACCCACATGACTCCCTGTGGCACCTACACGATGCCCCCATTAATCCCCTTGTCACCCCCATGACGTCCCATGATGCCCAGGACACCCACCTTACTGATGTGGAACTCCACCTTCCGGATGTGCCTCTCTACCAAGCGTGTTTGCTTCTCCCCGAAAAAGAAAAAGCTGCTTTAGAAGCACCCGGGCCGGGCTCCCACCACTCCACCCCTCCCCAGGATCACAGCGCTGGGCTCCCGCCTCAGAGAGGTTCACATCGGCCTTTTCGCCTGCTCGTAACATGAGAGGAAGCCCAAGTGTTCTACCCAAGGGCAACTGGGATGGAAGGCCACCTCAGACAGTCTTACCCACCCTGGAGACCTCACAGGGACATGGGCTTACCTTGTCCAGGTCATAGTAGAAAGCCTGCAGAGGGAGAAAGGGCATCAGAGTCCCAGAGAGCCCTCATCACGGACACCTGAGCTCCAAGGACAACCGCCAATGCCTGCCGCTTGCCCTGCTCATGGCCACAGACACCCAGGGGGAAAATGAGTTTAATGCATGCATTGTGGGCAAGCCAATTCTAGGTCTGGCACTGTTTTCCTGTGTGCCCCAGGCAAGTTACTCAACCTCTCTGAACCTCCCTTTCATCCTATGTAAAATGGGCATCAGTCACTGAAATGGTCAATACCGACCGTGAACTTGACATTCTGTGTCTGGAATCGCTTTGAAAACAATTAGCCTCTGGATGGGAAGGAGTTTCTAAGACTGGGCAGTTGAAGTGGGGAGACACACCCTAGATGAGATTGGTAGCATCCCAGAGGCTGGAGTCCTGGGCTACATGCAAGGAAACAGCCCAGCTAGTTAGCAACTTCCATCTCTCTGCTTTCTGACCCCGGACACAAGGGGCTGTCTGACTCTCGTGATGCCATGCCTTTAGCCACAATGAATGCTTCCCTTATGTTGTTTGTGCCGGGCATTTTGTCACAAGGAGAGCAGTAGTAGTACATGAGTGACTGCAAGGTCATAAAAGTGAAACTTCAGCTAAGAAACGAAGCACTGGGCCAGCTGGATGGCTCATGGGCAAAGGAGCTTGCTGCCAAGCCTGATGACCTGAGTTCGACGCCTGGGCGCCACGTGGTGGGAAGAGAGAGCCGACGCCCACGGTTGTCCTCTGACTACACAGGGGCACTGGGGCAGTCATTCCTGCTCTCCTTCCCCTTCCTCACACCGATAAAGAAATAAATGTGACATTAAACAATGAGGTGAGAGCTGGAAATGGCTCAGAGGCTAAGAGCACTGGCTGCTCTTCCAGAGGACCTGCGTTCAGCCACGTGGTGGCTCACAACCATCTGTAACGAGATTTGGCACCCTCTTCTGACTTGCAGGTGGAACACTGCGTGCACAGTAAATAAATAAATCTTTTAGAAAGTTGAGACGAAGCACTAGGAAGGAGCTGCGATTTTGAAGAGGTGCTCTGATTCAGTCTTAGAGACCATAAAGCCCCCCCTGTGGGGCCCAGGCACTCTGTCCTCCTTGTGTCCCCTTCCGTGACACCAGTGTCACTTCGCATCAGGCAGTGCCGCTGTTCATACACTGTCTGCCCCAGGAAGACTTGGAGACCCCAGGGAAGGGGCAGGTGGTGGGGGCGGCGGCATTCCCTGGGGGAGGTGGTGTTAGGAATGGGCGGAATCTTAGACGGCCTTTCCCCTCCCTCTACTATGGCCATCACCCAGGCGCCTACGGAGGGAGGCGCCAAGCTCGCCAGGCCCTGCCTTCCTGTGTGGCTGACACCCACGTGAGGCTGGGCTTGCACCAGCGGGGTCTGGGTGACACTTGAATAGACAGTCCACTGTTTCCTCCCATTCTCCCAAGCCCATACTGAAGGCCCTACATAAGGCGGCGTGGGGGGGGGCACGGGGACACAGCTTGTGAGGAGAAGCCCAGGGATTTTGTTCCTGGCGTGGGACACTTCCCCCAGGCAGCAGTGGGTGACATAATCTGCTTTGTAGAAATGAAGACAGTCTAAGGTGTGTCTTTCAATGTGCCTACCCAACTTGAAACAACAGATAACAGCGAGGCGGGAATACCTCAGGAAGTTCATGCAGGCAAGGGAAAGGGCTGCAGGCTGACACGGGGGACTTGTCTTCCCAAGAAATTCCACACAGTACTACAGGGTGAGGTTGAAGCCCAGACACAGTGGTGGGCGGGACCACGCCTTGCTGGGGCTGCTTAGATGTGCATGTCCCTGCCTCTATTTATACTTTCAAAGGCCGGATCCGTTCCTTCCTCTTCTTAACACACTGAATACATCTTTTTCTGCTTTCCACTTTTTATAGGGATTTAATTGGCTTAGCAAGGGCCGGTCGCGGGACCTGACTTGGGACCTGGGTTCTGACCCCAAGTTAAAGATGAGTGAGAGAGTATCAGACAGGGGTCCCTTGCTGGAAGTAAAGTACAGGGCACCTGCTCGGGACTTAAGCTTCTGGCACACACACCTCACAGGGTCATAGACTTAGAGCAACCAAGTTTTTGCTTGTCTGAAATCAGATTTAACCGGGCATGCTGTCTTTTTGCTGTTTTGGTTTTTGATATGCTAAGCGACCACCCAGAGTCTATGAACCCACTCTCACCCTGGACACCGTGGCATGCAGGCTCACTTTGAGGCAGGAGCAGGGCCATGACACACAGAAATGGCCATCTTCCTGAGTCACATGAACTGCCTGGCTCTGGTGTGTCTGATGGCCACGCCCTGAGGGATGGGGCTATCAAACACACACATGTGAGCACACACACACAGAGAGAGAGAGAGAGAGAGAGAGAGAGAGACAGAGACAGAGAGACAGAGAGGAGAGAGAGCTCTGCAGTCACCTGCCTGACAGTTCCCAGAACCCCGAGGGGAAAGTTCACTGCAAATGCCATGGGCCTGGGATGGAGACCCAGCTTCATCCTGGCCACTCACCAGCCTGGAGCTCCTCTGGGTGTCCTTGTGACGTCCACACAGGTAATCCAGCTCAGCCTGCTGCTCACACAGATGTTCCCTAAAGTAGACGGGGGGCGGGGGTGGGGGATGAGACCACAGATCCAGGGCCATGTGAAATGTTGAGCGGCAGAAGTCCCTTCGAGTGACAACCCAGGGCTGGGCTGACTCTTACAGTGGGCTCATTCAGGGCAGCTGGCTGTCCCACCACACTGGCTGGGCTCTGCCCCTCCTCCCTGCCCCAGATAAGAAGGGCGGGTGCTTCCAGGGTTTGCAGTGTCCTGGTTGGATAAGGAGGAAGCAGGGAGCCAGGCCAGCCCTTCTCAAGGTCCCTTCCCTCCTCAAGGGCGGGAGGCTAAAGACACACACCTGTCTGTCTCCACAGGGTCTACAGCCCACACAGGGCCTTCCAGCACCTTCCAGGGGCCTTAACCTCTCCTACTCTGAGAGCATTATCTAAGCCAGAGAGAGTTTTGAAAACCTTCTCCTTTCACGGCACCGTCTATCTCCTGGCTCCTGGGCCAGGGCGGGCTCTAGACAGGGTGAAGTGGGTGTGGCCCTCCACTCTGACATTTGGGGACTTAGTGCCACTATATGTGGAAAATGCCTCCAGAGGCCATTCTCTTGTGGGGCCAAGGTGTGTCCCTCCAGCTGCCGCGTCCTGCCGCATCCACAGCGTGGACCACCCCTCCCCTTGTTTATCTTATCAAGGTCAGTTTTCTGACTGACAGTGACATTAGCTGCCTCAACAGAGGAGGGACCCACATGGGCTTGTTCATTTCCCTTCTGACTTGGCCTGTGTTCTCCTAGCTGGAACACCAGCACCTCCTTCAGGCCACACTCAGCACTCACAGGGCTGGAGCCCAGGGACATCCACCTACCCCTGCTCAGAATAAAGACAAATCTCTGCTGCTGTCTGTCGTGTCTGGAACCCCCTCCTCTCTCTCCTTCCCACGCCTGAACCCCACATCCTTCCCAGTGTGACCCAAACCAATCCTGTCTCCTTCTCACCCTCCCACACACATGCAACAAGCCCACCACCAGCCCCAACAGTCCGAGTGTGGGTCTTGAGGCCCAGAGCCGAAAGCGTGGAGCCTTCTCCCTCACCACAGAGCCCACAGGACCTTCCATGGCTCCCAGCTCTCTCAAGATGGCCAGCGAAGGCCTCCACAGCTCACATGGCCCTGCAGCACTGCCCCTTTGCCCCTTCCATGTCACGCTGTGGCCCTGCTTCTCTTGTCCTAGGGTCCCTGAAGTTGGAGGCCTCTGGCCTTCCCGTTATCCCCAAGGAACTTACTTCCTGCCCTGTGGCTGCTGTGGCCGAGGCAGTGCAAAGCAGTCCCATTAGGACCATGGCTGACTGTTGTGCCTACGCCACTGACATCTCAGTGCATCTGCCTGCCTGCCCGCTGTCTCTCCCCACTCACCTGAGGCCTCTCTTCAGAGCATCAAAGATCTTCTTCACTTGCTGTGGCCGGGGGTCCAGACAGAGCAAGCCCTTGCGCAGTGTCCCGTAAGCCTTGGAGGACTTGGCCGGCAGCCGTGATCTCACAGAGTTCCTGTTGATGGACTTTCTGTGGGAGGGGACAGAGAGTCAGGACAGCTGGCTGGGTTCCACGTCCATCACCTCCAAGCTGTGTGCTCTTCAGAAAGCTGAGGTTCTTGGAGCCTCAGTTTCTCCATCTGGAAAATGGGAGGCCTGGGTTTGAAGATGAAGAGGACAGTCACAAACCTTAGAATCAAAAACAAGCTCCTGCTGGGCAGTGGTGGCTCATGCCTTTAATCCCAGCACTCAGGAAACAGGGGCAGGTGGATCTCTGTGAGTTCGACGCCAGCCTGATCTACAGAGTGGATTCTAGGATGGCCAGGCTGTTACACAGAGAAACACTTTCTCAAAAAAAAAAAAAAAAAAAAAAAAAAAAAGGAAGGAAGGAAGAAGAAAGGAAGGAAGGAAGGAGGAGGAGGAAGGAGAAGAAGAAGAAGAAGAAGGAGAAGGAGAAAAGAGAAGGGAGCTTCCAGGGAGGGTGTAGTGATGATGGCAGACTCCAAGTACACAAACAGCAAGCACCGAGGGGCTGAATCCCAGCCCCAGGGCTCCTGCAGGGTGCAGCTGCCTGCTCAGCTCCAACCTCCCCTGTGGCCCCTCCCCAGGGCAGCCCCCACATCTGCTCCTTCACTTGTGGATTTTAGAGAGAGTGACGACAGCGATGGGTAGTTGTAACTGTCAAAGCGACATCATGTATGAGCACCAGATAGCTGAGTCTCGGCGAGGGCTTGCCCAGACCAGGTTGTCAGTGGGTATGTTGTCTTGGTGGCCTTCACTGATGTGGGAAGAGCCAGCCGGAAAGTGGGCGGCACCATTCCCTAGTTTTGGGCCCTGTACTGTGGTAGAGAAGGCTTGGCAGACAATATGCACTCATTCCTTTCTCTCCGCTCTTGATTACAGAAGTCATGTGACCAGCTGCCTTAGGTTCCTGCCTGGACTTCCCTCCTGTGACTTGGGGCTGTGAGCCGAATACATTTCTCTTTATAAGGAAGTCTATGTTATCTCCGTGACAAAATCAGCCAGGACAGTGTGTGTCTGCACACGTGCGTGTGCGCTTTCTCTTCCTGAGGCTGGAGGAGCAGGCGTGCAGGCTTCAGTTTTGCGTCCAGCCCTCCTTGGACTTTTCCTGGTGGTTTTCACTGTGGCGGCTTCGGGGCTTCAATCTTAGAGGAAACCTGATGAAACCACCACAAGGTTGGTTCTTGGGGCTGGAGAGATGGCTCAGCGCTTCAGAGCACTGGCTGCTCTTCCAGAGGTCCTGAGTTCAATTCCCAGCACCCACATGGTGGCTCACAACCATCTGTAATGAGATCTGGTGCCTTCTTCTGGCCTGCAGGCAGACATGCAGAGCACTCACACATAAAGAAAAAAACCAAAGTTGGTTCTCAGAGGGAAGCCACTAGGCTGTCTCCACAGCTCCACCCACTCCAGGGACAGGGAGTGGCCATTGGCTGAGCATCGTGAGGGCAGAGAAGCAAGGTCCTGGGCAGCCTGGAAGGGAAGACCGCATCCCCCTTTCAGACCCATCACTCACGGCCGTGGGTGCCTGAGCAGTTATAACTTATTTAAGCTTCTGCCTTTAGTCAAAGCAGCTTCCCTGGGTGCTAGCGTGTGCTCCAGCCTCTGCTTTGTCGCCTGTGACTGTCTCGTGTTGGCCAGTCATTAGTAGGTTCTTTTTATATGCGAGCTGATGGGACAACTGCATCCTGGCCAAGGCTCTCCTGCACTGGCAGCCTGGGCAACAGATGCTCAGCTAACAGTGGCCGCACCGAACGAAGCAGGGAAGGCCAGGGCCACAAAGGCTGGAGGACAGAGATGTGGGTGGAAGGGCCACATCCCAAACCCTGCTCCAGGACAGGAGGGCCCAGCAGGAGGTAGAGCACAGAGCATGGGATGCGAGGCATGGGGTACAAGATGGTCCCTCACTACAGACTGGTCAGCCAGACTGCAAACCCTCCTCGCTGAGGATGGAAGTACACACCTGTGACCCTAACTAGGGAGCCAGGAGTATAAAGCCCACATGAGACCCTGCCTTAACAGAGGTACAGCCAGGCCTGGGGTACAGACCTCTAATCCCAGCATGGGGAGGTAGAAGCAGGAGGCTCGGAAGGCCAAGGGAGTCATTAGCAACATAGAGTTCAAGGCCAGCCCCAGCCACATGGCAGCTTGTCTGCATAATTGTAAAATAAACAGTTGGGTTCATTTATTAGAAATGCATACATATGGCCGTCTGCCTCTGTGGCTTGCTGGCTCTGGACTTCTGGGAGTCACCCACACACTGAAGACAGCCTTTCTAAGGGTCTTTCTGAAGTCCTTGAGCCTTTTCTCATTGTTCTTTCTTTTTTAAATAGGGTGTCACTCTGTCACCCAGACTGGCCTCAGGCTCACAGCAATCCTCCTGCCTCAGTATCGCAAGAGCACTTTTAGAAACCAGGAGCTCAGGACTTGCCTGTCCAGATAGGAGCTCACTGAGCAGCCAGCCCCTGGTGATCTGGGTCCCCCTGAGAGTCACAGTCTACTGCTGGAGGCAGGGGGTGGTGAGCCAGTGAGCCAGGCAGGGGCGAGGTACAGGGACATGGCTCTGGGCTTTCCTCAGCCCTGAGAAAAGCCACTAGGCTTGTTCCGGCTGGGTGAGATGCTGAGCATTCCACATGTGGGAGACACAACACAGACACGCAGCTTACTCAAGCCAGGTCTGCTTGTCACCCTGATTTGGGACCAACCCACGCCCGGAATCCCTGAAGCCCAGCACATACCAACCCGCTGGGGCCTGTGCCTGTACTCAGCCCCTGTGTTCAAACCCCAGCCCTGCAGCTCTGGGCATTTAACCCACTCAGCCTCAGTTTCCTAGAGGGAAGGTAAGAAGCCCCGTGACTTGTCATGGCCATCACTTAGCAGGCGTTTGCTATACGGTGACCACCATTCCAGGGGCTAGGACAGGGCAGAGCAGTAACAAGACAAACAAACGCCCACCCTGAGAGATACAGGCCAGCTGGTGTGATTAGGGTCTGGCTCTCCCACGACCAAGCTGTGTGGCCCTAGGTAAGTGACAGAGTCTCTCTGGGTTTCGGTTGTCTCTCTGTGAAATGGGGTCCAGGGCTGGGATTGCCAGGAGAGGGCTCACTCCACAGGCTGATTAATACAAAGGACGCCAGGCAGTGCCTGGTAAACAGCAGGCACCACATGTGTGCCAAAGTTGAAGAGATAAGTTTGGAACGAGCCTATCGGATAGAACCCGATGCTGAGAAAGAAGAAAAGAGAAAGCAAAGTGGGCAGGGAGGGGCAACTCCCCCATAGTGGCTAGGAGAGGGTACGCCACCATTGCTGTAGTGCTGGTATTCACAGACTGTAGTCGAATAACCTTTGTAAGCCCCTCCCCTCCCCCTCCCCTCCCCCTCCCCCAAGGCCACATCACCCACCTCTTGGACCGGGCCCTCCACAAAGTTGCCATCTCAGGCACAGACAGGCCACACTGCAGCAAGGGGACAAGCAGGCCTCTGACAGACAGATGAGAGTCCAGGCAGCCAGAGGGCAGTGAGGCGGGAGGTGGCTCTGGGAGGAGCTGCAGCTCACTTCAGGGGTCCACAGTCCCCGGAGGTGTGCCCCTCCGCCCACCCCTTCCCCCTGCCTTGGGCTCTTGAGGTTCCAAGCCCAGCACTGTCTCTGAGCCTCTGAGGACAGTGGCTCCGAGGGCTGGCACAGCGCAGCCTGGATGCTGAAATGAGACTACATGCTACATGGCTGGCTGGTGTCACAGGGCTGGGAGCAGCCTCTGGGGGTGGATGTGTCACCTGCTCCAGGAGGACTCAGTAAATATTAAACAGCCCCAGGCCTGCCAGACAGGCTTCCAGGCACGTGCAGCCTAGTACCCAGCACTCACCATCAATCAGGCAGCTTCTGCCTGTCATGACTGTCCCCAGCCTTGTGCTGACCATGCCTGGGCAGGGTCTGGTCACATGCTGAACCTACCCCAGCCTCCAGGCAGGGCAGTCCCTGGACTGACCACGTAGACTACTGACTGCATGCCCGTCAACCAGGCTGGCCACGGTCCTGTGCCCGGTGACCTGTGGCGAAGGACAGTGACAGCCTCACCATGCTAGGGCTCAACTCTGCAAGCTTCAGACCAACTGTCCCACTTTTGATACCAGGGGTGGTTTAAAATCAAGTTTGATGACCCACCCAGCTCTTGGCTTCAGAGGCGTCTGCCCGACAGTCCCGGGGAGGACAGCCCTGGATGCCAAGCTGCTGCTGCGCCTGCTGGTGGAAACTACTGGGCCACTGTGGGCGCCTGATACAGCTGTCCCACCCACAGAGAAGGGAAATGGCTTTATTATAGCAACCATTCATACCTTAGTACGCAATTCTATCAGTTAACTTCCACAAGTGAATTCTGTGTCTGTGGGTAGAAAGCCTTGGCTAGTCAAAGGGCCGGGGCAGGGTAGGGGTAATGCAGAGGGGTGTCCGACCCTGAGTGACACCTGCCAGGCTGCCCAGGGTCATTTTGCCTCACCCACCCTCATGCAGTCCCTCACCTCTGTGGTTGTGCCTCAGCCTGGTGAGAAATCTGAGAACCAAAGGCAGAGGTTAAGCCTGCAGCCCAATCCAGGTCGAACCAGTGTCAGACACCAGGGAGATGGACAGAGAAAGGAAGTTAAAAATAACCATGCAGGCCTGGCGGTGGTGGTGGCACATGGCCTTTGATCCCAGCGTTTGGGAGGCAGAGGCAGGTGGATCTCTGTGAGTTCGAGGCCAGCCTAGTCTACAGAGTGATTTCCAGGACAGCTAGGACTGTTCCACAGAGAAACCATCTCAAAAACAAAAAACAAAACAAACAAACAAAAGAAAAAAGAAAAAACACAAACCCAACAACCATGCAGGCGCTAGAGACCCCACTCAGCAGTTAATAAAGAGCACTGGCTGCTCTTACAGAAAACCTGGGTTGGATTCCCAGCAACCACACAGGGGCTCTTAATTGTTTGTAAGGCCAGTTCCAGGGGATGCCGCGCCCTCTTCTGGCCTCCATGGACATTGCATGGATTGATACTACACACACACACACACACACACACACACACACACACACACACTCTCACTCTCTCTCTCTCTCTCTCTCTCGGGCAAAACACTGGAACATAAAAAAGTCTAAAACAAACAAGAAACCCAGCTATGCCTCTTCACTATTACCATGGTCAACCTTATGCATCTTAAACGGGACTGCCCAGGCTGAGGCTGGATGGGGGCTACCCAGGACCGCAATAGTTCGGGCCCAAGCAGCCTTGGAACCCAGGACCTCACAGCATCAGAGTTCACTTCTCTAGTTCACACACGGACACTGCAGCTACCTGGCCGATGGCTGTGAGCCCAGGTATCCTAACGGGACTGAATCACCCCCACCTTCCAGCTCTCCAGGGGCAGCCCCATTGGGGATCCCTTGGGACTTTTGGACAGAAGTCCTCATGGGGCTTGAGGGGACACTTCCCATGGATGTGGGGCATTCTGGGTGTGGAAATATGACATGTGAGTGTCACGAGGTTTCCTCTGGTTTGCATGCTCCCTCCGCAGCATTTATGTAGCACCTACTGTGTGTCTTCCTCACAGAGGCACCCACTCTCCTCTCCAAGGCTCATCGCCAGTGACTAGGACCTATCACCATAGGTCTTTGCCGAACTCTCTCCCACCCAGAAGTTCTGTTAAGCCTTCACTGATCCCTGACACTGAGGATGTGTCCCTCAGTGTCCCCTCCCTCTCTGCTTGCTGCCCCTCACCACCTCAGAACCTTTGCATTTGCTGTCTTCTCCATCCCTGGCCCTCAGGCCCTCAGGAGACATGTTCCCCTCTGCACCCTCCCTCTCCTAGGTCCAGCACAGCACTAGCCATGGCTGAATTGTTTGCTTTTGTTCCCCTGATGGAGAATCAAGCAGGGCAGGGCCAGGGTCCCTCCCCACTGATGTCTGCTGAGGAAGGAGGGCTTCTCGGGGACCCGCTGAGACAGGTGTCACAGCCTTGGCAGCGAACTCCTCCGGGTAGAGTTCAGATGGGGCAGGCCAGGGACAGAGGGTAACCTGTAGGTGGCCTCACAGGGTGGCTGTTGGGTGGGTGTGAGGCACCTGATGGGCTGGGCCTGGGGTCCTCCCTAGGACATGCTGTGACAGCAGGAACCGGCCAGGGAGGAATATTCGGCTGGGACACAGCATGTGTTAGGGTCCAGGAGAGGCCAGAGTGGCTGGAACATAGGCTGAGCTAACCCAGGCCTCGAGGTCTGAGGGGCTGCTGAGATCTTTAAGTACAAGCTTAGGTGTGTGGCATCGTGGAAATTGGCTATGGATGAGCTGACCAATCAGCCAGGCTCTGTGCCCACTCTGGTGGGGACCTGTCCACCGTCTGCTCAGGTGTTGTTTGGGGCCTTTGGCCGTGGCACGTCCAGCCGGGAGGTTGGGCCCTGGGGATTGTTCAGTGTTCAACTAAGACCATGGAACCTGGGCTGGCGGGCCTGAGCTCATGTGGCAGAAGGGACTCATCGGGAGAGGAGGGGGGACTGGGTGGAGTGGCAGGCACGGCCTAGTCCTCAAGGCCAGCCCACAGTGCTAAGCCAGCTGCTGTCATCAGAAGTCACCCCCAGTCCCCAGTGCAGCCACTGGGGCCAGCAGCCTGCCCAGTGTCAACTCCCCTTCACAACAGCAGCCACACCCCTCCCATGTTCAAAAGTGAGGAAACCTGCGCTCAGAGAGGTGAAGTCACTTGCCTGAGGTCACAGCCAGGACAGGTGGCCCCATCATCCAGGCTACTAAACAGGAAGAACATTCCTTCATACCCCACCCCTAAGAGGCTAAGGCCAACTGGGAAGACATTTTGCTGTGTGACCCTGGAGTAGTGGTGCTACCTCTCTGAGCTTGTTTTCTCATTTGCCAAGTGGTGATGAGCTCAGCAGGTTGACTATGGAAGCAAGACAATACAGATCAGGCTCGTGGGAAATGGCAAGCTCCTCCAGGGACAGGCATACCCCACACAGTTAGATGTCCCAGGCTGAGCTCTGTGCTCACCCCCACCCCGCCCTCCATCCCCATGACACTTACGAGACCCTCCGGCTTTGTGCGCTGAAGCCAGCGAAGGAGGCACTGCGGCCCACGTTCCCCACAGCCCCGGCATCCCCAGGAGACAGGAAGCGCAACCTCACAGACATGGCTGTCACCTGAGAGGAAAGGACGGGAGAGTCAGTGACCCGACAGTTTTCGACAGCTTAGAGAGCACACGTGGGCCCTGCCTCCACTCATATAGGACCTGGCTGCAGCTGCACGGGGACGGGGGTGTTGGGGCAGCCTGGAGCAAGTGACAGTTGTGGGGTTCAAAGCCCGGCCTCTGGCCATCTTAATGCAGAGCCCACCAGCCTTCTGCTCTCCCTTCCCCCACATGCAGAGCCAGCACTAGGCACCTACTCTACGCAGGCTTTGTACTGGACACACTCAGTGCACAGACAGACAGTAGCAGCGTGGGCAAAGGACCTGTGGCACCAGAGGACCAGCTGCAACCCAGAAATAGGGCAGGGCTGCCACCCCTAGTAGAGCTGGAGGGGCTGCAGACACAGGTCCCTGGAGAGTCGGGTCCCCTAGCGAGGACTTTGGCCTCCCAGCTGGGGAGAGGTAGCAGGGAACCGGGGTGGATTTGAAGCAACAGAGACAAAGACATCAAGAGCTGCTTTGAACGTGGGTTCATCTCCTATCTCAGATCCAGGCTACAGTGAGGCCAGCCCACAGAGTACCGGCTACCTTCTCTTTTTTCCAAACCGTCTCCAGATGGAAAAATGCACCACATCCCTGGGGAGCACAGCACGGCGAGCCGGCATCTTCTAGCATGGACAGTCGGAAACTTCTTCGTATCTAACCTAAATATCTGCTGCTGCTGTTTCATACTTTGCTCCTTAGCCAGGACGGTGCCAGTCTGAGGATTCCAGGGACTCCAATGCCCACACACAACCTACGATCGTCTCCACCCACGGAGGCTCTATCCCTCGGTCTCTCTTCCACTTCCACACGCCGGCATGCCGCAGCCCCTGTGCACGGCTCCCACGGCTGCCAGCGTTGGTCTTGCATCTTGTGTAGAGCCTATCCCTCTTGGGTTCAGAGGCCCCCGTGCCACGCCTCTGCACGTCCATGTTACACCTCTGCATGCCCGTGCTGCGCCTCCGCACGCCCGTGCAGTTCTACAGACCGTCCCTGTCTGCCTCCTATCCCACGGCGCCACCCCATGGCACAGTGTACAGGAAGGCATCTGAAGCTCAAAGCTAGTCTCAGCTCCAATCAAAGCCTGGCCCTGGGCCTTGGTAGTCACAACTATAAAATGGGCTCAGAGGTTCTCGGAGGAACCAAGAACAAGGTGTGCTGGGAGTTCCCCGTGTACAAGGGTGTGCGCCTGTGCCTGTGCATGTACTGGGGGGGGGGGGGGGACGAGAGTCCTCCTGAAAGGACGGAGGGAACAACTTCTTGCACTGATGAAGGGGACATGCAGTCATGTCTGCTCAGTCCCTGCTGGCTGCCGGGGGCCACTGTGCTTCCTGTCCACAAATGGGGAAGTTGAGGCAATATGAGGAGGCGTGGAGCCCTGTGATAAATGCAGCAGATAACCCCCCTTAGTCAATCCGCGCTACCTCCTAAGGAGCAGAAGCAACTGATGGCTCATCTCCACAGGTAGGGGAAACTGAGGGTCAGAGGGCAGCGAAGACTTTCTGTGTCCCCAGTGGGGGATCTGCAAGGCTTGGAGCCCAGAAGTGTATGTGTCTCACCTGGCGTCCAGGTGCCATCACTGGGGACGCAGCCTGCCCCCGCCATTGACTTGTGATAGTCCAGGGGGGCATTTGAGTCACTGGTATCCCTTCCTGGCTTTCAGTGGGAATTATGAACACTCCAGCTTAGACTGCCTCTCCTTCTGCTGAGTGCCAACAACCCACCAAGGCTCCTGCCCTCAGCCCAGTCCAGAGGGGCTGCCACCTTCTCCCAATGCTGGGCCAGGGAAAGAGGAAGTCAGGAGGGGGCCACCCTGGGGTCCTCAAAGCCTCATTCCAGTTCTGTCCAGATGCTGAACACTCCTGGTCTCTGACAGCGACAGCCATTGTCCCCCTGAGGGCTAGGGAGGCTGGGGTCCCTATAGGCCAATGACAGCCACTCCACTGTCCCCCTGAGGGGGCTCCCTACAGATCAGCATATTAGGCCCTAGGACCCCACTCATCTCCCTGTGACAGGGACAGCAGCTCAGAGACCTGTGTGTTGGCCCTATGGGCTGGCTTCCTGGCCAGTTCTCCCCTCTGCCCCTGGCCACCTCTCTGGGGCAGCCTTCTTGGGTGTCTCCTATTTGGGGTCTCTAGGTCGGGGCTGTTGTCAGAACCCTTTGTCCCCAGAATCCTTGGATCCTGCAGTCATCACAGATGAACCATAGACTTGCCTTGTCTGAGATGAGGCTCCCTCAAGTGGCTATGGGGGTTCAGTGCACCAGGAAGACCCCAGTTCATCCTCAGGGGATTGAGACACACAAGACAAGCTCAGCCTATCGCCTATTGCCCCAGCAGCCCCCTAGAACAACAACCAGCAGGCAACGTAGGCAAAGGGCAGACGGAGGACTAGATGGGGTCATGTGTCTTTCTGACCACATGCATCTGTCACCTTCGCCCAGCTCAGCCACTTCAGCACTAATGGAGCTGAAAGGGTGTGCTTGTGTTTAGGACACCTTATTCATTTTACCCATTTTGAAATTGGGTTTCATGTAGCCCAGGCTAGCCTCAGACTTCCGATGTAATTAAGGCTAACCCTCCCACCTCTACCTCCTGAGATTACATCACCACACACCCAATTGATGTGGTGCCGGAGCCTGAGGCCACAGAGATGCTGGGCAAACACTCCGCCCACCAGGGCACATCCCCAGCCACCAAGGACACTGTCACAGAACCAGCGTCCACTGGATGACAATCCCCAGCCCTGCTGCAGACATGCCCCTGTGACTCCCATACACCACAGGCCTCACAGCCTGCTCCCCTGCCTGTGCTGGACCAGCTTGGTCCATTATCCCAAGACGAGTTCTCTTAGATAAAGAAACAGCCTGGGCTGGAGAGATGGCTCAACAGTTAAGAGCGCTTGCTGCTCTCGCAGAGAACCCCATGGCAGCTCGCAATCGCCTGTAACCCCAGTTTCAGGGTACCCACCGTCCTCTTCTCACTGACCTCTAAGGGCTCCTGCATACACATGGTGCACACACATGCACTCAGGCGCGCACACATACGTACACGTAAATAAACCTTTAAAATGAAAAGAAACTGAAGTTGTCATTCTATCACCTGGGAAGCTGAGGCAGAAGGATTGCTGTGACTTCCAGGCAAGACAAAGCTACAGATTGAGACACTGTCTCAAACCAACAACAGAAAAGAAAGAACGCCTCCTTTGCTGACAGAAAACCCCGGAGCTGAGACAGGGCCTTACACAGGAGAGGGGCTGTACTCACCTCCCAAGTGCCCTGAAGAGCCCTCCACACAGGACCCAGCAGCCAAGGGGAGGGAGAACCTGAACCGAGGAAGGACCGGGAAGGGCCCTGGACACATAGCAACTGAGCTGTGTACCCAGCAGCATCCCCTCCTGGCCAGCCAGGCAAGGCTATTCCCCAATCCCCCAAGGGGGAGAGGGAGGAGTGGGTTTGGGCTCCCTGGACTAGGATGGGTCAGCTCAGAATGCATAAGGAGATGCTGACAAACCCCAAGGAATGTTCTAGAACCCCTGATGCTTGCATCGGGCACTGCACACTACACACAGGGGCACCAAAAACGAGAAGCAAGGTGGGTGGCTGGGAGCCCTGGAGACCCCTGGAGATCCCTTGGCCATCCAACTCCCTCTGTTGTGGCTGGCATTAACCCCAAAGCTGCTGCTTGGAAACAGGGAGGCCCTGGTTATGCAGAAGGACCTTTGGGTGGCTCTGAGCCGCCCTGGGCAGCCAGCTGTCTGCAGGAGGCAAGGTGAGCAGCCAGGACCCACGGGACCCCTGAGCAGAGGAGCAGGCGCAGCAGCCACAGTTCCCAAACCTTTGCTGGCACACAGGGTAACCTCCTCCGTCCTGCCCCTTGCTGCCTGGCTCAGGTTGGCAGCCGGTTCCGCTGGACCCTGCAGACAAGTTGAAGGCAGCTTCACGTGGACCTGCTTTCTCCAACTCTGTGAGACCCTGGGGACAGTCCTGGGCCTCTGCCCTCAGGTAAAGCCAGAGGAAGGAAGCAGAACTTCTGTCCACAGCCACCACACACACACACACACACACACACACACACCGTCACCACCCACCAGAAACCTGCAATTTCACCTCATTTCGAGGTAAACTGGCTATATTTAGCGTGGCAGGCTTGTGGGGCTGGGCGGCCTTTATGACTGAGCCCCTCACTTGTGGCTCTTTTCTTCCTCCCCTAAATGATGGCCAGGGCTTGAATTGCCTTTGGGAGTTTCTGAAATAGCTCCCTTGGTACAGCCTGAGAGGAACTGGTAAATCAGACCCGGATGGGAATGAGCCTAAACAAGAGCCATGGATGACCCAGCACAACACCCTGGAACCAGACTGTCTGACCCAGAGGGGGCCCGAGGGAACCAGCCTCTCATTTTACCGCATGCTCACATGACTTGCCTGGAAGAGCAAAAAGGAAGAATTGAACTCCTCCCCAGCTGAGTGGGGCCACTGCTCCATCAAAGCCCTCCACTGGGGCAGCCTCTGGGCTTTTGCACTCCCTTCTGCCAGCTCCCTCCTCCCCAGAGTCTCCCCTTGAAGCCTCCTCTAAGCCTTCAGGTCTCCTGGCTGAGGCCACTTCTTTCCAGAGACACTCTTAAGCGAGCCCTGGCTGGAGATGCCTCATCCCCCATTCTGCCTGAGCACTACTGAGGACTCTGGCTATCTGGCTATCTGTAGGTCAGGGTTCATTGCATCCTTCACAAGAATTTCTGCTCCCAGCCTGGACCGTTCCCGTTCCATGCACACCTCTGGGCATGGCCTAGTAGTGATTTAATGAAAAATTGAAGGATATTTCCGAGATTTCTCCTTCCACCTACTTGCTCAGTGTCTTAGGTTTCTATTGCTGTGAAGTGACACCATGACTACAGCAACTCTTATAAAGGAAAACGTTTAATTGAGGCTGGCTTACAGTTTCAGACGTTCAGTCCATTAGCATCATGGTGGGACATGGTGGCGTGCAGACAGACGTGGTGCTGGAGAAGATGCTGAGAGTCCCTCATCTCAGTCCACAGGCAACAGGAAGTGAACTGTGTCACCAGACTTGAGCTTGTAAGACTTCAAAGCCCACCCCCACAGTGACACACTTCCTCCAACAAGGCCACACCTCCTAATAGTGCCACTCCCTAGGGGCCACACATTCAAACACATATGGAGACCACAGCTATTCAAACCTCCACAGTCAGCATGTACTGAGTACCTACTGTATGCAGGCCCCGGGCATACAGTTGTAGTAGGCTTGCCAATTCTACCAGACTAAGTAGCCAGTGAACCCCAGAAGTCCTCCTGTCTCTGCCTTGCCAGAATTGGGGTCACAGCTTCATGCTGCCAAGCCTAGCTTCTGGGGGTCAAGCTCACAGAGAGAAAGGCTGGCTTCACTGGTGGTTTTGTTGAGTTTTGGGGTGGCAGTGGCTTGATTTTGTTGGCTTTTGTTTGTTTGTTTGTTTTGTTTTGTTTTTTGATCCAGTGTCCACTGGCCTCTAACTCGCTGTCCTCCTGTGCTTCTGGCTCCTGAATGCCGAGGTGGCAAGCCTGTGCCACCACACCCGGTTGCTGAATTATTTTAAGGAAATAATTCCTGTTTAAAGCAGACTGCGTGTGTGTTTGTGTCTGGCAGGTGTTAAACACAGGTGTTGGCTGGAGCAGAGCAGAGCTCCTGTCTCAGCCTTGCCCCTGACTGCATTGCCCTCCAGGATGGCAGTCATGGGAGGAAGGACCAGGGAGGGTTCCTCTGCCCAGCACAGCCCACAGCTCTGACACCTTTTCTGTCCTGCTCAGTCTGTGCCCGACCCTTGACTCAAAAACTCACAGACTCACTAAGGGGTGGACGGGTGGGCCCCCTCAGTGGCTACCACAGCGTCTTGCCCACTTTACGGAGTATGAGCACAGCCATTCATGGCCAAGCATGGGAAAGGGAACAGCCAGCCCCTGCGTGTCCCTGAAGAGGAAAAGCATGGGATCCTTGGAATGTGGTGTAGAGGGATGGCCGAGGCCAGAAGGAAGTGTTCGGGTTAAAGATGCGGAGTGGAGTGGGGTGGTAGCTCTGTGGTCCAGTGCTTGTCTTGAATACGTGGAGGTTCAGTCCTCACTGCCGTAGTGGAGACATTGAAGAAGACTTCTAAGGTCAACCTCTGGACTCCCGCGCATGTGCACGTGTGTGCGCACACACACGTGCACAGGTGCAAACACATCCATATGAACATGAATGTGCACAAGCCTAAAAAAGACACAGGTGACCAAGCTCCCCCTTGTTCCCTCCCGTGTTTTAGAGTGGACAAGCTTCTTCCCTGTGGGCCACAGAGGCAGAGTACCCTGGCAAAACCTACATCTCCTTCTAACTTTGTAGCCAGCAGTCTCCTACCTCCTGTCCCCTGCAAGAAATCACATCCAGAGAGTCCCCTCTTCTCAGACTCACTAAAGTCCCAGTCTGTCACCCCTCACCCTGAGCCACCCAGTAGCCGATGCGACTGTAGACACTAGCTGGGAATGTAGCTCAGAAGCAGAGTGCTCTGGGTTCCAGTCCCAGTACCGCACAGATAAACCAAGTCACATAAGATCGAAAGCAGAACAACAGAAGATATAGATAAAACCATCCACCAGGCTTACTACACACACTCTGGGCAAGAGGCTTCCTGGTAATCTTAACAGGAATCCTGGTAGCTCCCCAGGTGATGATGGCCCTCAGACTGTGATGCACACCGCTGCCACACCCTCCTTGATAAGGGGGTGATGTTTGTAAATTCTGTCATTGCTTAGAAAGCAGTTACCTGCAGAGCATCATCACCCAAGGTGGAAATCCCAGGGAACACCTCCAGGGTGTGCACTGGAGCAGCAGAAGGAGGCCGGTCCAGTCCCAGCCCTTGAAACTTCCTTTTTATTTTACACGTATGAGTGCTTTGCACATTTTTTTTCTGTACACTGTGGACACCTTGTGTCCAGAGAGGTCAGAAGACATCAGATCCCTTGGGACTGAAGTTACTGAGCCACCTGTGGGCCTGAAAGTCAAACCCGGCCCCTCTGATACAGCCAGTGCTCTAACCGCTGAGCCAGCTCTCCAGGCCACCCCCTCGCCCATTCTATCTTATATTTGTTTGGTAGTGGTGGTGGTGGTGATGGTGGCTTTGCTTTTTTGTTTGTTTGGTTTTGTTGTTGTTGTTGTTTTGGTCTTTTGAGACAGGCTTTCTCTGTGTAGCCCTGGCTATTCTGAACCAAACTCACTTTGTAGAGACCAGGCTGGACTCAAACTTACTGAGATCCTCCAGCCTCTGCCTCCTGAGTGCTGGGATTAAAGGCATGCACCACCACTACCCAGCTTGTAAGGGGTATTTTGAGACAGGTTCACTCTATGTAGTCCTGGCTGTCTTGGAGCTTGCTATGTAGACCTGACTGGTCTCCAATCACAGACATCCACCTGCTCCTGCCTCAGGATGCTGGGGTTAAAGGTGTATGCCACCACACTGGGCTCCATCCTTCATGCTTTAAGTGTTGGACTACAAACAGGAGCACAAGAGTGACTAAAAATAAGCCAAAATAGGGCTAGGGGCTAGCTCAGCATACTGTCTGGAATCTGCAAGACCCTGGGTTTCCAGTATCAACACGGAAAACAAAGGAAAGCCTTGAATGTGGGCAGGCAAGATGGTTCAGGGGGTAAAGGTGCTTGCTACCCAAGCCTGGCGACCTGAACTTCACCTGGAACTCACATAAAGGAACGAGAGAACTGACTCACGAATTTGTCCTCTAACCACACACACACCCCATGTATGTGTGCCACGCCTGCAGTAATAATAATTGGAAAAATATTAAACTCTAGATGAGGTTATCTCGGTACAGTGACATGTAGCTACATACAAAATAAGACATTGCTTTTTCAAAAGTTCCCAAGGAACACTTTAGACACTAGGAATGTGATATTTTACATCTGTTTTTCTAAAGAAAAAAAAAATACAATTCTTCGAGTCTTTTCCTGTGCAAAGAAATAATCACCGTCCCTCCCCCTCCCCGGGTTTTGTCAGGGCATGAGATGGGACAACATGGGTATGTACACTAAGTGTTCATGGCAGAGGATATTAATTGGTTAATATGTTAATAGATAAAGTACATTGGTTAGGTACTTTTTTCCCCCATTTTGCTGTTTTTGTTTTTGTTTGTTTGTTTGGTTGGTTGGTTTTTTGAAACAGGGTTTTTCTATGTAATGGCCTGGCCGTCCTGAAGCTAGCTTTGTAGACCAGGCTGGCTTCAAACTCATGGAGACCTTTGTAGACCCACCTGCCTCTGCCTCCCGAGTGCTGGGATCAATGGTGTGTGATACCACGCCCAGCCTTTGATTGCTATTTCTTATTATAGGAAGTTGTGAGCCAAATGTAGTGATGCACACCAGCCTGTGATCCCTTCACTTGTGAGACAGAGACAGATGGGAACTTCCAGCAAGTTAGATCAGCCTGGGTTACATGTAACCTCATCTCAAAGAAGAGAAGGAGACGGAAAAATGGAAGAGGAAGAGTAGGAGAAAAAGTTTGCAAAATCAAAATCAGGGCTGGCAGCTCCTCCATGAAAGGCCAGCTTCTACAGCGACTCATGGAGGAGCAGGACAGGACAGTCAGGAGCTCAGTACCTACCACTGACCTATGTCCCTTTCTGCTTCTCAGATATAAGTCACCAGTCCTGAGGAGATGGCTCAGTGCACGTGGTGTGCTCTGTGGAAGTGTGGGGACCTGAGCCCGGGTCCCCAGAACACACATAAACCTGGCTACAGTGGCGGTGACCTCCTGCAGTGAGAGGGATTGCTGAGTCAGGCAAATCCCTGGAATTTCAGAAGCCAGGCTCGCACAGCAAGGAACAACAGCGAAAGCCACCTCTGAGGGTGTCTTCTGACCTCTACACACGGGCTATGGCATATGCATGCCTGCACTCATACACGAACACACATGTGCATGTGCACACACACATCCTCACATGTGAAGTTACCACCAGGTCCTGCCACAGTAATTAAAAGACTGACAGACAACCATTTCTGCAGACACTAGCCACTGTGAGGCCAGCGGGACTCAGCCCGTGGGCTCACATCCCCACCCAGCCTGAAGAGGTACCATCTGAGTGGGTTTGTGCTAGGGGGTCAGAGTGGACAAGGACCTCCATAGGGAGCGGGGCCTGGCTGTTCCTCATCCTCACTCTCCTGTGCCAGCCATCAGTGCCCCAGTGCCCCGCGTCCCCACACTCCGGAGCCCAGAGCTCCCCAGCCAACCTGCTTGTTTGCTGACCAAGACTGTTTCACAGCCCGGGAAGCAGCCAAGGGTTCAACCAGAGATGAGCCATCTGGTCGCTCCATAATAAACAAGTCACGAGAGCTGCAGACAGCCTGCTCTGGCTTTCAAGTCCAGTGAGATGTTTCTCTCTCATCCTGGCTCCTGAAGGAACAGGGGCCGGTCCAGGACCTGGATCCTAGCCCAAGAGCCGCCCTGGAAGTGGGGACAGCAGAGTCTTCCTCCTCTCCTCTCGTTTCCTTCTCAGAGACTACGCCAGATGGTCAACTCACCTCCCCAACAGGGTGACTTCCTCCCAAAGGGACAGAATATTTTATAGAACTCAGCGTTCTCTCCCTGTGTGTGGGTGGGTGTTGTTTTTGGAGTGCAAGAGTTGGAACCTAGAACCTTACATCTGCTGGGCAAACGCTCAGGCTATCTATCTCCCCAGTCCTTAGAGCGCAAACCTCTTCTCCATCAAGGGAGACCCCTACTGGTCACCTTCAGTATTGCATCCTTGCTTCACCAGCAGGGAGAAATGCCCAGCCAAAGGATGACGCTCTGTTCCCACGCCCAGAGTGAGGTTGGTGGGTCCCAAGAGCGGGACAGATGTATGTGGCTGAGCAGCCTGGACTGAATTCATAATCCTGGAATTTCCAAAGTATTGCAGAACATTCTAAGGACGCTAGAATGTGGACCACGAACTGTTTATCAATTAGTCCCCTGTTTGCCAAACATTCTTGCCTGGGTCTCCTGGGAGATGGTTTGGTCGGGAATGCATGGCAGCTGCATGGCAATCAGCAGAAGACAATGGTTCGCTCGCAGAGGAACAGCCACCGACTGGAAGAGATATATCCATTCAGGAGAGAGAGAGAGTACAAGAGAGTGTGGAGGTCAAGGGGCAACCTCGGGTTCCATTCCTCCCCTTCCACTCTGTCTGAGAAAGGGTCTCATGGCTGCCATGTACCAGCTGGCTCACCAGCTCCCATCTCCCCACAGGAACACTGACATGACCAAGGAAGAACCCTGCCATGTCTGACTTGACTTGGATTCTGAGGCTCCCAGCTAGGGTCTCCATCCTTGTATATGCTTAACCTACAACGCCATTTCCTCAGCCCTGTTACTAAGATTTGAGTTTCTGTGGAAAAGAAAAATGACATCTGGGAACAAACTAGAATTTGGGGCTCTTGAAGACAGCTAATGACTCACGAGACAGGCATATGCCTCCCTCACCCACCATGGGCTGTACCCCTGGGTTAGAGCAAAATCTTTCATAATGACTCCCAGCCCACCCACCTGGGGGCCACTGTCCCTGCAGTCCTGTGCCAGCAAAACTTCAGGAAATGTGAAGAAATGGAGTAGGTCCGGGTGGGCAGGAGGTGGAGGGAGCCAAGTGAGCAGAGTTAAGGGTTTTGTTTGGGTTTGGGTTTTTAGATAAGATCTTACTAAGAAGTCATGGCTGGCCTGGAACTCACTAAGTAAACCATGCTGTGTGTGAATATACACTCATCTACACACATTAAAATAATAAGATTATAATAAATGGCTGAGTGGTGCTGGTGCACGCCTTTAATCCCGGCGCTCAGGAGGCAGAGGCAGGCAGATCTCTGTGAGTTCAAAGCCAGCCTGGTCTACAAAGTAAGTTCCAGGACTGCTAGGACTGTTACATAGAGAAACTCTGTCTCAAAACTCACACACACACACACACACACACACACACACACACACACACACACACACACATATTCTATGATCCCAGCCCTTGGGAGGCTGAGGCAGGAGGATTTTCATGAGTTTGGGGCCAGGCTGAGTTATAGAGTGAGATTTTTGTCTCAACAACAACAGATTAACAAGTCAAACTGGGTCTGTTGCCCACCCTTTAATCCAAGCTACTCTGGAGGCTGAGACAGGAGGATTCAACAGTTTGGGAAATGTAGGATGACCCTGTCCCAGGATAAAAATTAAAAGGTGGGTGGCTATGAGTCTCCATATCTTAGTGGCAGAATGTCTAGCATACATGAGACCTTAGTGGTAGCCAGGCCTTGTGGCACATGCCTGTTAATAGGATGAAGAATTCAAGGCCAGCCTCAGCTACATGCTTAGTTCAAGGCCAGCCTGAGCTACATGAGACCTGTCTCAAAACAAACAACAACAAAAGCACCAATTAGAAGAAGAGAAAGAAACAAAAGAAAAGAAAGAAAAAGGAACAAATAAAGGAATCAGAAGGGGGTCATGTTTCCATTTGCTGGGTATGGGAGACTCGGGAGCTAGGCAGCTGTGTGCCAGCTCTGGAGTGTGGCACACACAGACATGTGATCACTGAGCTGTCCTGATGGCTCCCTCTGGCAAGTAAGGACCCTTGCTTGGGCCACACCCGTGCCAAGCCCACACCCCCTCCCTTCCTGCCCACCACATGCTGTTTGGATCCCATACCCTGGACTCTGTTGCTTTTCCTGCCTCAGGAGATGGATCCCCTTGGCCCAGTGGCAGCTCCTGCAAATGCTGAGCTGAGAGCTGGAGTCTGGCCATCTCCTGGATGCCTTTCAAGGGATGGATGCCCTCCAGCCCCTCCTCCTCCGCTGGCAGGAGGTGGACCCTTCCCTTCCAGAGAGAGCAATGAGGGCCTGGCTTCTAACGGGAGGCAGGGCTGCTGTGGGTGCCAAGAGCCCTGGCCAGGGGCCTGCAGATGTGGGCTCCACTGGCTCACTCCGCCTGCCTGTCAGAGCTGTGCTCCTAGAAGGTGAACTGGGGACAGAAGCATAAGCCTCACCACAGGCCAAGGCTCAGCCGCAGCCTCCCGAGGCTGGAGCATCCCAGGCTGGATGGATCCTGAACCAATGATAGACCAGAGCCCAATAGGGTGGGTTCTAGGAGACAAAGTGTGGCCTTTGGGCTCACATGCTTGTCAAGCAGTAGAGAGACAATGAAAGAATTCTCTGGAGGAACCAGTGTGGGGGTGCATGCATGCAATCCCAGCACTCAGAGGCTGCAGCAGGAGGACTAAAGCCAGCCAGGAGGGGCTACATGGTAGGGGACAGGGGGTGGGGGACTTGGGGAGATAGATGGTTCAGTGGGTAAGTTACTCCTGGCCTGAATTTGATCCCTAGAAGACATGGGTTTGGTGGTGGTGGTGGTGGTGGTGTTGCCAGGTGTGGTGGCAGTGTCCTTATAATCTGGATGCTCAGGAAGTGGGATCTGCTCACCAGGGCTTAGTGGCCACCCAGCCTCGTCCAACCAATGAGCTCCAGGACAGAAAGATACAGGGACAGCTGAAGAACACCCGAGGTAGACCTCTGGCCTCCACATGAAAGTGCACACACATGTACACACACGCGCACACACACACACACGCACGCACACACACAAAGCCCAGACTCATGCCCGTAACTTCAGTACTATGGAAGCGGAGGCTGGAGGATCAGAATTTCAACTTCAGCCATGTAATGAATTCCAGGCTAGCCTTGCTAAGCACATACATACATGCAGCCGAAACACTCAAGCTATGTAAAATAAAAATGAATGAACTATTTAAGGAAAAAGTAAATCCAAGGGAAAAACATTTGCAACATATGGAAAAAGGAAAGTAAAATTTTAAAAAAATTCAAATGTGTCATCTTACTTTATGCACATCACCAGCCAGGTGATAGGCTAGGAAGTTGCACCAACACTTGCAGTCCTACTGATCAAAAGTATATATAAATAAGCTGGGTGTTGGTGGCACATGCCTTTAATCCCAGTGCTTGGGAGCCAGAGGCAGGTGGATCTCTGGGAGTTCGAGGCTAGCCTGGTCTACAGAGCTAGTTCCAGGACAGGCTCCAAAGCTACAGGAAAAACCCTGTCTCGGAAAAACATGTATGTATGTATGTATGTGTGTGTGTATGTATGTATGTGTATGTATGTATGTATGTGTATGTATGTGTATGTATGTATGTGTGTGTGTATGTGTGTATGTATGTGTGTATGTGTGTGTACATGTATACGTGTGCGCGTGTGTGTGTGTGTGTGTGTGTGTGTGTGTGTGTGTGTAGTTGGGGGCATCTCTCTGGGACCTCTCTTTTCACGACACTGGTTCCATTCAGGGAGACCCCACCCTCCAGCCCTCATCACCTCCAAAGAGCCCCTGTCCTAGCACTGTCACCACCCTAGAGAGTGAGGACATCAGCTTATGAACTGGGACCTCAGGACGACGCACCGATGTAGAGCTCATCTGATTCTACAAAGTTCTGAGCAAGTAAAAGAAGTCCCTGATCCCCACTGCTGTGCTGTGTGCTGTGCCTGAGACTATCCCTTCTAGACACAGCATGGAAACCACGCTACAGGAAAAGAACACAAGCCAGACAGTGGTTCCATGGATGAGAGGGACTTCCTTGGAGACCCAGGGGCACCTGTCAAGGATATGGGAGCCTCCAAAAGCTGAAGGACTACTTTGGAGGTGATGAGGATGACTATGGAGATGATGGAGACTACAATGGAGATGATGGAGACTACTATGGAGGTGATTGGGACAACTATGGAGATGATGAGGACTACTATGGGAGTGATGGGGACTACTGTGGAGATGATGGAGACTGCTATGGAGACGATGGAGACTACAATGGAAGTGATGAGGACTACTATGGGGGTGATGGGGACTACTATAGAGTGTGGGGACTACCATGGTGGTGATGGGGATTACTACGGAGATGATGGGGACTACTATGGAGGTGATGGGGACCATGCCAGTTCCATTTCTTCTCCTGTGACAAGCAGGACACTCCAACAAAAAGCAACTTAGGGAAGAAAGGGTTTGTTTGACTTACAATTCCTGGCTACAGCCCATCCATGTGGGGACATCAAGGCGGGAACTTGGAACAGCTAGTCACATCCCATCCAGTCAGGCGCACAGGAGTACAGGCATGCTTGTGTTCAGCTCAGTTTCCCCGCCCATTCACTTCAGGACCCCCTGCCTAGGGCGTGGTGTAACCCATAGTGGGCCAGCCTGCAGGCCCACAAGTACAGACAGTTCCAAAATTAAGATCTCTACTCAGTAGCCGGGCAGCGGTGGCGCAAACAAGAAAGCAAGATCTCTACTCAGGGGCCAGCGAGATGGTTCATCAGGTGAGAGCACTCTGCTCTTTCAGAGACCTGGATTTGGTTTCCAGCATGCACACAATGGCTCAACTGTCTTTAACTCCGATTTCAAGGGATCTGACTCCCTCTTCTGGCCTCCAGGGGCAATAGGCATTTGGTACACATGCAGGCAAAACAAACACCCACACACACAAAATAATTTTAATTTTTTTTTTTGTTTTGTTTTTTGTTTTTCGAAACAGGGTTTCTCTGTAGCTTTGGAGCCTGTCCTGGAACTCACTCTGTAGACCGAGCTGGTCTCAAACTCAGAGATCCACCTGCCTCTGCCTCCTGAGTGCTGGGACCAAAGGTGTGCACCACTACTTCTTGGCATAAATTTTTGCAAAATTTTAAAAACCACCTGAGAAGGTCATATGGGAGGCAGAGCTGGGCATGGCTGCCCACACAGAGAGCCACAGCCTGACAGGGAAGCAGGGCAGAAGTGTTCCCTCCTGGGGGGAACAGAAAGTATGGCCATGGTCAGTGTCCTGAGTGAGCACATAAGATCAGCACCACTCAGAGTCCATCAACACAGCCCCAGCCCGGTGCCCACCGCTGGCCCCTTTACACCAACTGTCCTTGGAACACTGAGTTTGCAGCATTCTGCAGCCAAACCTCCTTAGACTGCGGCCTGTCTGAGGCCCCTGGAGGCAGAGGCTGACCCTGGAACATGTAGCACAGCCCAGTCTCCCAGCTCTTTCCTGCATGCAGCCTCCCCAGGCCCCTCACACCCCTGACTTCTTTCAGGCTTCACACTCTGAGGTCTTCCTGACCCCTCTTTCTCCCTCTATGGGAGACAACAATCACCAGGCCCACCCGTGTTTAAAACTGGGTATAGAAAGTGCTTCAAGAATGAAGAGCCATGAGAATCCTAAAACACCTCTGGAGAGACAAACACAGGACCAAGGCTGGAATCCAGGCAACTCAGAGCAACCATCTGACCCCAGCTGTCCCAGTAGGGATGCGCCAAAGAGACACAAACTGTGGTGATGTTTTGTTTGTGCTTTAACAAAGAAAGTTTGCCTGAAGACCAGATTGCAGAGCAAGCACTAATTAGCCATAGAGGCCAGGTGGTGGTGGCTCCCACCTTTACTCCCAGTGCTTGGGAGATGGAGACAGGAGGGACATGACTGAGAGAGAGAGGACCATAAGACAGGAGGAGAGGAACCCATTGCATCCAGTCTGAGGATTCCTAGGGACAGGATCGCCCAATGGTCTGACCATTCGGTAGCGGTAAGAACTAGCGGCATTAACCCCTATATCTAACTCCGGGTTTTGTTATTAAGACCAAGTAGAATTCACACTCCAGCAAACGTCCACAGCATCCAAGACGAAAAGGACACAGATGTTCCTCAGCTGCAGATGGATAAGACAGTGTAGACTGTCTACACTCCGGGCCAAGGTTCAGCTGTGTAACGGAATAGACAACAGATGCTGCAGCAGGACTGACTGAGGACGTGGCTGTCAGTGACGTTCCTGTGCCCTAGCTTGGATCCCCAGCACCCACATAAAAAGCTGGTTCTAGCAATGCATTCTGGGTTCCCAGTACCGGAGGGGAAGAGACAGGTGGGTCCCTAGAGCTCACTGACCTAGCCTAGCTGAATCAGTGAGAGACCGACCATGGTGTGGGGTACAGTCCATCACAGTGGCTGGTGTCAGGTCCATGGTGACAGCAGCTTGCTGTACAGTTTGTTCACATCTTGGTGGATCAGGCAGCTGTAACTCACAAGCCGTGCCCTGAGGGAACCATTTCTGATAGCCCAGCCCTATACCCCAAATACTCTGCACCCACTGAGGAACCAAGTGTTAAACTTGTGACTCAAATAGCAGGGGGACCTTGTAAAACCCTGAGCATTTGAAGCAGACACAAAAGGCAAGCTGGTCATATGTTTACATGAGAGGCCCCCTGATGGGAGATGTCATTCTGTAAATATGTTTCTCTTATTGGTTAATGAATAAAGCTCTGTTGGCCAATAGGAAAGCAAGATGGGTGGGACTAGGAGACAAGGAGGATTTTAGGAGATGTAGTAGAGGAGATTCAAGATGTAGAGACTTTAGGGAAGGAAGGTCTGGGCCCTCTCTCTGGTAAGATAAGACCACGTGGAAACACTTAGATTGATAGAAATGGGTTAATATTTAAGACAGAGCTAGCCAATAAGAAACTCTAGTAACAGGCCAACAGCTTTGTATCTAATACAGCATCTCTGTGAGTTATTTGGGGCTGATGCAGCTGCAGGACCAGGCTGGTGGGAAAACTACTTGTAACAGCTCCAGCATGGGGACAGAAAAAGGTGAGTGATGCCTGGGAAAGCAGGGAAGAAACGAGACAGTGACTGTAAGAGGGCGTGGAGGTGAAAGTGTCAATGGGTGATGGAGACACTCGGGAACTGGTACCAACCAACCAACCGTGCACTGGTGTGATGGAGACACTCGGGAACTGGTACCAACCAACCAACCGTGCACTGGTGTGATGGAGACACTCGGGAACGGGTACCAACCAACCAACCAACCGTGCACTGGTGTCCGTCTCCATTTTTTAAAGTTTATTTATCTTTATATGCATTGATGTTTTGCCACATGTGTCAGGTCCTCTGGAACTGGAGTTACAGACAGTTGTGAGCGGCCATGTGGGTGCTGGGAATTGAACCCAGGTCCTCTGCAAGAGCAGCCAGTGCTCTTAACCACTGAGCCATCTCTCCAGCCCACATCTCCATTTTTTAAATAAAGGTTTTTTTTTTTAACTGGTGGGCGGTTCTTTTAAAAATGTTTAATGTAAGCAGGCAGTGGTGGTGCACATTTTTAATCCCAGCACTTGGGAGGCAGAGACAGGTGGATCTCTGTGAGTTCAAGACCAGCCTGATCTACAGAGCCAGTTCCAGGACAAACGGCGCTGTTACACTGAGAAAGCCTCCCTGCCTGTCTCAACAAAACAAGAAGTTTAAGGTATTATTTCATACCTTCCGACTTTGTCCCCCTGACCTTTACCCCTGAATTTGACTCCTTACCTTTCACCATTGACCTTGTGCCCCCTGACCTTTCACCCCATCTCAGCTCATGCTGCTTCTCCATCTGTAAGGGGCTGCGTGATCCCCTTGTTGCTCCCCTTTAGTTTTGTGAGATGGGGTCTCACTCTGTAGACCCAGCCTAGCCTCATACTCTCAGTAATCCTCCTGCCTCAGCATCCCCAATACCAAGATTCCTATTGTGGGTCACCATGCCCAGGCACAGCTTTCACCTGTGACAGTACAAACTCCTCAGAGATGAGTCCCAGAGGCAGCCTCTGTCCTGTCAGAGCAGGGGCAGAGCTCTCCTCCCAGCCTTTCTGACAGGGGTACTGGCCACACCCATCACTTTCACTCCTGAGCCAGGCTGAGAACCAGCAGGCCTGTAGCTACCTGAAGGAGCCCCAGCAGTCACTCACATGACACATTCACGAGTCTAGCACTACCAGGTCAACATGGCTCCCAATGTCAGCTCCCTTTCCCCAGATAAATGTGACCTGGAAGGCTAGGTGTCGCTGCTGGGTGAGCATCTTCTCACAGCAAGCCCTGGACACCGAGAGAGTGCATCCAGCACACACCAGCCACCATGGGTATCTGCAGTCACAGGAACCACAAAGAGACTTTCGAACCAGCACGATCAACCCTGAAGGATCCTTGGGAAAGAGACTTAGGGGGCGGTGAGTCACTGATAATTAATACCTTCCCATCTCTCTTGAAGTATGTGACTTAACTACCACTTTCTCATGAGCCTTCCCAGTCCCTTATCTAAAGGTGTCACCACCCTGTCCCACCCTGTCTGTTCCTAATTTTTTTTTTTTTGGTGTGCTTGCTTTGTTTTATGTGACGAAGTCTCACTATGTGGCCCTGGCTGGCCTTGAACTCAGGTGTGGGGGTTGGTTAACAGGTGAGCACCATGCCTGGCTCTATGTCCCTAATTTAATTTCCCCTAGTATTGAATTCCATTGGACCCAGGTTGTCAGGGGTCATCAGGGGTCGTCAGGGGTGGCAGCTTTACCGACCGAGTCACCTCACCTGCCCAAGCCTCTGTTGTAATTGGTAGGGGTGGGTTGGAGGTAGAGCTAGGTTAGTAGAGTGCTTGCCCAGCATGCACAAAGCCCTGGATAGTGTGGCCAGCATTTCATCCCGGGTGTGGTGGCGCACACCTTCAATGCTAGCATTCAAGAAGTGGACATAGGAGAATTAGGAGTTCCGGATTATCCCGGGCAAGCCTGGATCACTTGAGAACCTATCTATCTTGAAAAGAAAAACTGAGTGCAGACTGATCAGGAAAAGGGTGTCAGGACCCCAAGAAATGGCAAGGAGCATAAAAGGCTTAGACATCACACCCCAGGAGCAACTCTTGTCCCACCCAGTGCCCCCGAAACGTGGTGGAGAGAGGGAGAGCACAGAAGCAATGCTCTGTGCTCGCCCGGGCACTTTAAGTACATCAAGATGGGCACACTGACGCCAGCTGCTGGGAGCAAGTCTGGAACGAGTTGGGTTGTTGAACTCACAGAATTGAGCCTCTTCTCACAGGAAAAATATTTATTTCACTGAGCTCTGCTTTTTGGAAAGCTGTGGCTGTAACAGCATACATCGATTTAGCAGAGTTTTGGCTATGGCTGGGTTTTGTCTGCCTGCGGTCTCTGTCTGCGTGGGCTCTGTGTGTGTGTGTGTGTGTGTGTGTGTGTGTGTGTGTTCATCCACAGAGCACACTCCCACTAGTAAGCTATCAGCTAGAGGACAGTCAGAGCCTGCAGCCAGGAAACAAGAGTGGCTTAGCCATGGCCCTGCTGAAATGTCCTCAGATGTTGTGGAGGAGTTAGGTTACCCTTGCCTTTTCTTTTGACCTAATACCCCGCTTTCTGCTTTCTGTCCTTTCCCAGGTTTGATGGGGGAAAAGTACAGCTGGGCTTGGTGGCACATGCCTTTAATCCCAGCCCTTGTAATGCAGAGTTAGACAAGTCTGTGAGTTTGAGGCCAGCCTGGTCTAGAAGCCTGTCCGGCTTGCATAATAAGACCCTATCCCAAATCAACACCAACAAAAACAAAACAGAAAAGCAGGCAAGCATGGGGAAGTAAGTAAAAAACAGGGCCAGATTCACACATCTATAATCCAACACAACAGGGACACCTTTAGTCCCAGAACACAGGAAGCAGAGGTAGGCAGACCTCTCTGAGTTCAAGGCCAGCCTGATCTACAAAGTGAGTTCCTGGATGGCCAAGGTTACACAGAGAAACCCTGTCTAGAAAAACTAAAAGAGATAAATAAGCAAATAAATAAAATCCAGCACTCAGGAGCCTGGGGCAAGAGGATGGGGAAGTCATGACAGGCCTGCATTGTAGCTCAAATAATATAAGCCCAGAGACAAATATTGGGGTTCAAACTGAAGACCAGAGCAGCAAAGTGGCCAAGCCACCAGAGAGCTCTCACCTCTAACAAAGCTCAGACAGAAGGGGAGACCCACCCAACCCGGACTGCATCTCCAGACTGCACTGCTCCTCACCACATCTCAGACTGCTCCTGAGACTGCACTGAGCTCTCTATGTTCTCTCTAGTGCTGGGATTAAAGGTGTGAGCTCTGTTTCTCTCTTAGACCTATTCACTCTCATGCAGCCCTGAGTGACCTTGAACTCACAGAGCTCCATCTGCCTTTGTCTCCTGAGTCCTGGGATTAAAGTTGTGTGCTACCATTGCCCAGCTTCTATGGCTGTGACTAGCTTTGCATTCTGATCTCCAGGCAAGCTTTATTAGATCATAAACAATATATCACCACACTGCACTGTTATCAAAACCTTGTCTTAAAAGGAAAGGTCTGGGGAACTGGAGAGATGACTCAGCAGTTAAGAGTGCTTGTTCTTGTAGGGGACCAGGGTTCGAATCTCATCACCCAGGAAGTGACTCACAACCATCCATAACTCCAGGTCCAGAGAATCTGATGCCATCTTCTGGCCTCTATAAGCACTACATGCATATGATACACAGACATACACACAGACAAAACATCCATACACATAAAATAAGTATAAAGAAAGAAAAAGTCTGAGGCTGGCAAGATTCAGAGGGCAAAGGCACTTTGCCACCAAGTCTGGTGACCTGATAGGAGAAAAGAACTGATACCTGAAGTTATCCTCTGGTCTCCATTAGAGCCATGGCAGACACATTCACACACACACACATACGCTCACACACACCCAAACACACACACTCTCACAACTCTATCACACACACATTCTCACACACTCTCCCATACACACATACTCATACACACACACACACACTCACATATACTCAAATAAATAAATAGAAATGTGTCTGGCCATCGTCCTATGGACAGTTCTTATTGTCCTTTCCAGTCTTTGAAAGTAACAGAGCTAGGGTGGGAGCCAAACTCCCCAGCAGAGTCCCCACGGGTAGAGGAGACAAGATCCTATTCTACGCTGCACTCATGGACTCCAGGGCCCTCACAGACAAGTTCACCAGGAGGAGCTATAGTGGATCAAAGTCAGGCTCTTAATGTATCCACTCTGACCTCCTTGTGGGTTCTAAATTTAGCCAAACAAGTTCTTCCAGCCCAATTGATGACGCGAGTACACTATTACAGGATCAAACCTTTTTCCTGGTGTGGAAGTAATAAAAGAATGTGGCTGTTTGCAGAAGCCAGCCTGCTGACCGCCATCTGACATGGACCCTCGGCCCGTCCTAGTGATGATGGGCGTGTGCTTATTGACTGCCTTTTCGAGGATAGTGATTAAAACATTTCCTGAACCAGAGTCTAAATGGCACTTGTGTGTGAACCAGAGATAAATATTTGAGACCTGGATATGCCAGCTCATGCCTGCAATCCCAACACTCAGGGAACTGAGGCAGGAGGATTGACACAAGGGCTTGAGGCCAACCTGGACTAAGAGTGAAATGAGGTCTCAAAACAGTGAATGAGAAGGAAAGAACCCTTAGGACTACCCAGGAGTCAGTTCTATTAGTTTGTTTGTTTTGAAACAGTTTTTCTGTGTAGTCCTGGCTGTCCAGAAACTCACTCTGTTGATCAGGCTGGCCTTGAACTCACAGAGATCTGCCTGCCTCTGCCTCTTGAGTGCTGGGATTACTGGCCACCTGTAAGTCAACATTCTAAACAAAACCGAGCTTAAACTTTTCCTACAATCGAGGAAGAAGACAATCCTGGGGGACCACAAGGCAGGTAAGCATCTCAGGGTCCTTGGGGACTCACTGGCTGAGGGGGACTGACCTGCCAGCACCCCTACTCAAAGCCTCCACTATGAAGCAGCAAATGTCCCTCTCATTCTGTCACCAGCAACTGAACACTCTGTAGTCACTGGACCCAGTAGAGGCCATGTGCTCACTGCTCACAAACATGGCATTAGATGTCTAGCTTCCTCCCTCAAAAATGTGGCTCTGGAGTCAGGAAAGTGTGGTGGGATGTTTGTACACTGTGTGAAGATGTATTGCTGTGCTTAGTGTAATAAAAAGCTGAATGGCCAATAGCTAGACAGGAGGTATAGGCAGAACTTCTGGGAAGAGAAAGGTAGAGATGCCACATGAGATGTAGAACAAGCAGGATGTGCAGAGGGAGAGGTAACAGCCACAAGCCACATGGCAGAATGTAGATTAATATAAATGGGTTAATTTTAGTTATAAGAACCAGTTAGGAACAAGCCCAAGCTATAGGCTGAGCTTTCATAATTAATAAATAAAAAGTTTCCATGTCATTTTTTGGGAGCTGGCGGGACAAAGACTTGTTAAATGTAAGGGCATACCAACTGAGTCCATCCCTGAGACAAAAGCCCAGGGTTTGAGGATGCGGTGGCCACTCTGGAACACACAAAAGGAGAGAGTACTGTGGGACTCCGGGTTCCAGTGAGCTACAAGTGGCTTGAGGAAGCCTCCCTCAAAACCCACTGTCTCGTTCCTTTTGCCGTGACAAACACCCTGAGGAGGTTCAGCACAGGGAAGAACGGGTGTAGTTGGTTTACATTCCAGGATATTGCAGGAAGTCCAGACAGGAACTCAAGGCACCACAGCCACGGTGGAGAGCAGCGGGAGAACACGCCACAGACCCTTGCTTTGTTTGCACGGGTAGCTTTCTCCTCTTTTGTTATGCTTAGGACCCTCTCTGCCTAGGGCACAGTGCCACCCACAGTGGGCTGAGTCTTTCAATTAACAATGGATATAGTCCCGACAGACATGCCCACCAGCCAACCTGACCTAGATAATTTACCAAGACTCCCTTCCCAGGTGACTCTAGATTGTGTCAAGGTGACAGTTAAACTGACCAACACACCTGCCCTACGCCTAGACGCCCCCAGCTGCTTGAACCAACTACCTGTTCTTCTGATGAACTCTGCTGAGGTTTTGGGCTTTCAATGTCTTCTCTATCCCAAAGAAATATTTATAGCTCCGTGGAATAAATGTAGCCCTTCTTCCCTTCTTAGCCTAAATTTTAGTTTTGGGTTTTGATTTTTTTTTTTTTTTTTTTTTTTTTTTGTATTCATTTGTGTGTATGTACGATTCTTTGTATATGCACACCATGTGTGTGCAGATGCCCGCAGTGGCCAGAAGAGGGTGTCAGATCCCTTGAAACTGAAGTTGCAAGCTGCCAAGTGGGTGCTGGAAATCAAATCCCGGGTGTCTGCAGGAGCAGCCAATGCCTTTAGCTGCTGAGCC
This sequence comes from Phodopus roborovskii, assembly GCF_943737965.1. Classification (NCBI taxonomy): domain Eukaryota; kingdom Metazoa; phylum Chordata; class Mammalia; order Rodentia; family Cricetidae; genus Phodopus; species Phodopus roborovskii. The sequence goes on along the minus strand of NW_026125059.1, from coordinate 10,589,896 downwards.
ATCTCTCCAGACCTTGTTTTTGTTGTTTTGTTATTTATTATTATTATTATTATTTTATTTTGAGACAAGGCTTCACAGAACACAGGCCAAGCCTGAGCTCCTGATCCTCCTGTCTGTACTTCCCAAGTGCTGGCATTGACAGGTGTGACCCACAGGGGTGACCCACAGGGGTGAGAATTTTGTTTGAGTGAATTTCTGACTCATGGAATACAAACAAACCTCACTGAAGCCAGAAGATGTTCCCTGTGTGTCCTAAGTGACCTGACCCTCCCCCTACTGAAGACACTTGGAGAGACAAAGAGCTTTAGGAACATGCTGTCCTCCTCAGACTCAGAACCTCTGTTATCATTGTCTCTGAAAACCCAGGACAGAGTGTGAAATGGCGATCACAGGGCAATGGGGGGGGAGGGGATGGAAGAGGTGGGTAGGGGGAAAGCAGGGTGCAGGCAGAGGTGTATCTACCCTTCCCTGGGGCTCATGCAGCACAGCTGTGGTCCATGGCGAGGCCCGTGTGGTGAAAACTCTGAAAGGCAATGAGCTTGCACTGAATTTCACTAGAGTGAAATTCAGCGGGGGAACCCTGGTGCTAGAACTGGGTCCTGGGTCTGCCGGGCCCCTGCATGGCCCCTTTCACTACACACTGCCCTGGTCTCCTGCCTGCCAGGCCTCCATGGAACCACGTCCTTCCATCCATCCTTGGCTTACTCTTCCACCTGCTTCTCCCATCAGCGGTCCCGGCAGACTTGACAGTTTAGGAGGCTCCTGAAGCTGACTGTGGGGGCGGAAAAGGATCAGCCACAATCTTGACCCTTCTCCTGCCTCTTCTAGACCCCAGGGAAGCGTGGGTGGATCCCAAACAACCCAGGAGCAGCTGCTTTGGTCATCAGATGCCCCAAAGACAGAACATTCAGGAAAGAAAAGAGAAACCAAATAGATTTGCAAATAAACTTCCTAGACCTGGGGTCACAGCCCAGTTCAGAAGACACAGCGCAGCAGGGCCTCAGCTTCCAGCTCCAGCCCCACAAAAAGAAGAAAAGTAAAGTTCCGCGTGCAATCAATAATCATCACCACTGGCCACACCAGTAAAATCAGGGTGTTCGTACCAGGCACCAGGCTGTACTAGAATTCCACGTGGCTCTCAGTGTGGCTCAGAGGGGTGTGCCAAGACTCTGGAAGCTGCTAGGCCACACTTGGGTCACCCCTGGGCTTAAGCCTGGGTATTAGCTTCACCGGTAGGGTTATAATCTCCTCCCATCCTTGGGGCATGCTGCCTCCAGCAATAAGAACCCTCACCTTGCATTTCTCCAGCTTCTTTTGGACACATCTCTGCTCACTGGGCTCTTCTCCTAGATGCACCCCTGCTCACAGTGTCCCTCATGGGCTTCCACGGGGTCAATAGCACAAGCTCCCAGGTGGACTTCTCACCCTGGCCCCCACAGTTCCCTGGTTGTGTGATTTGAGTATAGTTAATTCCCCTCCCTGAGCCTCAAGGTTGTCATCCATGTCGTGAAGACTTGGCTTCAGTGAGATGTGAAGGCAACAGATCCTGGCCAGGATCTGTTTCTGTGTGATTGGGCCTCTGCAGTCCTGACTTTACAAGTGTACCCTATCTCTCCTGGGGATGCCCCGTCTGCTCTTGGACCTCACACTCAGCATGTCATACAAGGCTGCTGTCAGCCCAGGTGTCACGGATTTTCTCTGGCTGTCCTCTTCCTCACCCACGGTGATGCGCATGTAGTGGACACAGTAGTCAAGGGGCGGGGTCAGTGTAGATGACACAGTAGTCAAGGGGCGGGGTCAGTGTAGATGACACAGTAGTCAAGGGGCGGGGTCAGTGTAGTAGACACAGTAGTCAAGGGGCGGGGTCAGTGTAGTAGACACAGTAGTCAAGGGGCGGGGTCAGTGTAGTAGACACAGTAGTCAAGGGGCGGGGTCAGTGTAGATGACACAGTAGTCAAGGGGCGGGGTCAGTGTAGTAGACACAGTAGTCAAGGGGCGGGGTCAGTGTAGTAGACATAGTAGTCAAGGGGCGGGGTCAGTGTAGTAGACACAGTAGTCAAGGGGCGGGGTCAGTGTAGATGACACAGTAGTCAAGGGGCGGGGTCAGTGTAGATGACACAGTAGTCAAGGGGCGGGGTCAGTGTAGTAGACATAGTAGTCAAGAGGCGGGGTCAGTGTAGTAGACACAGTAGTCAAGGGGCGGGGTCAGTGTAGATGACACAGTAGTCAAGGGGCGGGGTCAGTGTAGATGACACAGTAGTCAAGGGGCGGGGTCAGTGTAGTAGACACAGTAGTCAAGGGGTGGGGTCAGTGTAGTAGACATAGTAGTCAAGGGGCGGGGTCAGTGTAGTAGACATAGTAGTCAAGGGGCGGGGTCAGTGTAGTAGACACAGTAGTCAAGGGGCGGGGTCAGGCACCAAGACTCCCCCCAGGCCCGTGGGTCGGCAGCCCGTCCACAGGGTTCCCCTTGTCTCTTACACTCTCATCAGTGTGTGTGTGTGTGTGTGTGTGTGTATGTGTGTGTGTGTGAGAGAGAGAGAGAGAGAGAGAGAGCGCTAGCTCAGCAGTGGTCCACTGTGACCACCTTCCCTCCAGCACAGGTCATAGGGCAGCTGAGTGGGGACCCCTTCTGTTACCCTCTGGTTGGGGGATACTTGAGGAGAAGAATAGGAGTCCCAGGGATCCCAGCAATTTGTTTTCCCTCCAAGAAAGCCGATTTCTCTTCGATGGAAGAGCTGCCACGTTGCCCGCTTGAGAGTGGGGGTCTGCCCAGCTGACTGCCTGTGTTCATACCCTCACAGTGAAAGAGGACACCAATGTGCCCTGTGGATGTCTGTGCATCCTGGAGTCTGAACACTTGTTCTGAGGTGTGCTGGCCTGTTCTGAGCACCAGCAGCCCCGGAGCCCTGACTTCCTGTTATCTCAACTCTTAAAACGTGGACAGGCCGAGGTTGGGATTGTGCAACCCACCGAACTCTCGTCTACAGTCTTCTACCCTCACAGGCTCATAGGATCACAGAGAGATTTTGGTTCAGGTTGCTGTACCAGCTGGCGAAGACTGTTACTTCAGGTCGTTAGTGCTGAGATAGGCTCTGGGTTTGGGTTTGTAAGGGGTTCTGTGTTCCATTGTAATACCTACTACGAAGGGGCTGTTGTTTTTGTTTTTGATTTTGAGAGTCTTGCTTTATAACCTAGACTGGCCAAGAGCTCAGTATGTAGGTCAGCCTGGTTTTCAACTCAGGGCAATCCTCCTGCCTCAGAGCGAACTACTATGCCTGGCATAACCTTTCTTTTAATAGATAAGAATTCTTAGGATAAAAGACCCCACTTTGCAGCCCCTCTCTCCTCCATCTCTCCCTTCCCCCCCCCCCTCTCCAGTATGATTCTGGGTTTCCTAGCTTGTAATAGCAAGTCTGGCTCCAGGACAGTGACTGAGAGAGGGTCGAGCTAATGGTCACAGCTTTGTGGATTTTCCCTTTAATCTGACAAGCCCAGAGGCCTAGGATGCATATTTAAAAGGACATCCGTTTCTTGGAATGCAGAAGAGAACATTCTGGATGTTTGTTGCTTGCTGTTGTTTTGTCTATGTTTTAAAAGCTCATCGTGTAGCCCAGCTTAACCTCAGACTGGCCATTCTCCTGCCTCTGTCTTCCTCTCAATGCTGGAATCACAGGTCTGTGCTGTCACACCTGAACATCTCACAGTCTTCTGTGGTCAAATGACCCCTGCTCTCGTGAAGAGTCTAAGAAACAAAGTATGGAATCTTCCATGCGTTCACCCTACCTCCCCCCAAAAAACTTTTACCAGTGGTTTTTACCCTTGGCTTCTGGGCCATAAAGAACCATCAGTAGACAAAGTCTTCTCCCACCCACCCATCTCTCGAGGGGACTGTCACCCCCTCACCCCCCACCCGGAGCTACTTCCCAGCTTTCTACATTAGCTCCTACTCAGACAATGTGAGGGCCAGGCTCAGCTCTGATTCCAGCAGTCAGCCACAGAATGCCTGATGTCTGGCTCTAAGAGATGCCCTCTCCAGGGGGACCAGGACAGCAGGGCTTCCTGGGTCAGACCTGAAACAAGCCCAGCCTGCCACTTTATTGCTTTGTGACCATTGACAAGTCGCTTAACCTCTCTGAGCTTATTCTCACTATTCTGTGAAATTGGGGACACCGACATTGCCCACCATGTCGACTGTCCAAGGATGCCAGCCACAGTGCATGGCAGCCAAGCATTGGTGTGCTGGCTTCTCCCTTAGATGGTCTTAGACTAGGGTGATGGGGAGGGGAAGTGTTTGAGACCTTAACTTCTTCATTCTGCCATGACGTCCTCAGCAACTGCCACCCTCAGTTTGGGACTCACCCTGTCAGTCCCTGTCAGTCCCACAGGTTGAGTATCTCGTTCTCCCCAGTACACAGGTGGGGAAACTGAGGCTGGGCATTTGCCTAGTCCCTATAGTCATTTGACGGAGGTTTCTGGCCACAGCATCCTGGACCTCAGCACTGAGGCTGCCCAGACAGAGGGAAAGGCATTCTAAGGAGTGGATAGCGGCTCCACCTTTAGCTCCTTAGAGTTTCCTCCCTGCCCCTGCCAGCCTCCCCTGTCAGTCTACCCCCTTGCTGTGTGTCTCCAGGACCAAGGCGGCGGCGGCCAGGCCTTCTCTCAGAGGGTTCCCTGTTGTCCTTTCCTCCTTTGATCTGCTTCCTCCTGCTCTTCATGGTGGGGCTCCCCAGGCATGCTGGGGATGGACTGCCTTGAACCTGGGAGCCAATGAGGCCTTACAGACACACGTGTGAATACTCACAAGAGTACACACAAACACATTTGTTCACACATGTACACAGGAACACATGCAAGACAGGTGAATGCTCACCGGAGTGCAAATACTCACACCTATATGCACCCAGGAGCACGTGTGCACATGTGTCAACACACTAGTGCTCATATATATGGATGCACTCCGAACATTGATAGGCATGTAAACGCATGCTAGCCTCATCAGCTATCCACTGCTCATTTGGCCCCCGAGGGCCCCTGGCTCAGGTTCACCTCTCCACCCCTGGACTATGGTAGATGTCCACTGTCACACACAAGGAACAGGATTATGGCGGACTATACACATGACAGCCTCTATGACAGGTAAGTTTAAACACCTACTGTCCTCCCTCTGGCTTTTCTGGGGACCCAGGCACCACCTGCCTGGCGGAAGTTTCCAGAAAGAAAGACCCTCAGACACTCTAGTGCGTTTTGCTACCAGTGAACTGAGCTGTCACCACCAGGTGTGACCCCTGACACCTCCCCAGCAGCCAGGGGACCTCTCTCCCAGCTGCCACCTGCCATGAAGTGCCAATTCCCCACTTGAGACACACGGCCACCTAAGGGAGGGCTACAAGGAGCAAAGGGGAGTTTGGAACAGAGCATTGCCTGAGCCAAAGGGTGAAATTAGCCACACTGGATATAGTCTCCCTGTTCCTTGTTCTTCGCTGGCATCTGAGAAATGCCAGATGGTTGCAGGGAAGAAAGCGAGGAGAGAGAAAGGAAGGCAGGAAGGTAGCAGATAGCTTTCTCTGCACATCCCTGCGGTAGCCGACTAAACTCAAGGCCCAGTGCGGGTCCTCAACAGTTGGTCTGCCAAGCACTGTGTCGAGCTGGACAGCGTGTCCACAGATGAGGACCAGCAGCCTCAGCTTCCACAGAGAACAGGCATTGAAGTCAAACCACTCTGAACCTGGGCTCTGCCCCCAGTGAGTGGCTTCCTGATGTGTGTGTGTGGGGGGGGCACCTAACAGCTAGAACATTGCCAAGTTAGCACAGAAGAAGCAGCGAGTTTCTATCAGGGTGCAGCTGCACATACCGATAACCCATTTACTTTGGAGGCTGAGGCAGGAGGATTGAAAATCAGAGGCCAGCATGAGTTACAAAGTAAGATACTTATCTATAAAGATGTAAGGCCGCAGATGTCCTCAGAGATAAAGTGTGTGCCTAGGGCAAAGCCCTGAGTCTACTCAGTACTGAGAGACGTGAGATGGTAATCTCCCTGCTGACCTATAGCTCAGGAGGTGTGTGTGTGTGTGTGTGTGTGTGGGTGTGGGTGTGTGTGTGTGGGTGTGGGTGTGTGGGGTGGGGGTGGGTGCTTAGCATGCTCAAACCCTGGGTTCCATTCCCAACCCCACAAAAGTTGAACCAGGTGTGACACAGCACCTTCCCTCTCCCTTCATCCCTACCTGCCTCCTTCTCCTAGGCTTGCTCAATAGAACAAAGGCCGCCATGCTGAAGATACCCTGAGGGCAACACACTAATAGCACCTGCAGCCTACAGAAAACTAACATTGTCACTTGACTGGATCCAAGGCCACCCATGAGGCAAGCCTCTGGCATGCCTGTGAGTGGCCATCTTATTTAGGTTAGGAGGTAGGAAGATCCATCCTAAATGTAGGACGCCCTCCCAGGGGCCAGGGCCCGACTGAATAAAAGGCTGAGGACAGCATTCTCTCCCTCTCTCTTTGCTTCCTGGCTGTGGATGACACTGTGACTGGCTGCCTCACACACTGCCACCAGGACTTTCCCACCATGAAGGAGTGTACCCGGAACTGTGAGCCAGAATGGACCCTTCCCTCTTTAAATTGCCTTTGTAAGGGTATTTTATCATAGTGGCAGAAAATGTAACCCCAACCCTCCCTCAAGAGAGCTGGGGAGCAGCCTCTACTGACCCCTGTTCCCTGATAGTCCCTGAAGTACCACACCCAGGGGCACTGTCCTTGCCCCACAGAAAGCATGAGATAATAAATGTGTGCCCAAACCCACCAATTGTGGGGTCATCTGGTATTCAGTGGAAGACACACACCCTCATTAATTCATAACCACTGGACCAGCTGCCTGCTTGATTTCTGACTGTGTCACCTCATCTAAAATTGGGCAGGGGCTGTAGCTCAGCGGAAGTATGCGCTCTCAACATGATCACAGCCCTGGGTTCCATTCTCAACCCCGCAAAACAAAAGTTAAACTGGGCAAGGCGTAAGCACCTCCTGCACTATAGGCTCACTGTTAGAGCTGAGCATTTTCTTAGTCCCACGTCATTTCGATGAACATTACACGATATTTCATGGTGTGCTGGCACACCGTCACTCTGTCATCCCTGTACAAGAGGATTGTGAGTTTGAGGCCAGCCTAGGCTACATCCTGAGACCTTTTCTCACAGAAAAGACCTGTCATGGCTGGGGAGATGGCTCCGTCCGTAGAGAACTGGCAGGGGGCTAGGCTTGATTCCCAGCACCCGTGTGAAAGCCACATGTGGCCGACACTTGTAATCCCACGGCCGGTGAGGCAGAGGTGGAAAGATTCCTGGGGTCGCTGGCCAGCGTGCCTAGCCTATTCACTGAGCTCCAGGCCCACAAGAGAAAGAAGTCCACATTCTCACTCCACTGGACAAGCTCTTATGGCCTCAGAGAACCAGTGGCTAAATCTGCCCGTGGCCAGGGTTAGCCCAGAGGCCTGTAGGAGGGCATGGAGGGGGTGTGTCCAAGTGCTCCTCCTTCCTGGGCTCTGCCTTCGCCCTGCATGATTGGCCTGGGGCCTACTGTGGCCCACAGTCTGCACTTGGCTTGGTAAAGACAAACAAATCAACAGCATTGTATAGCTAAAAACTCACCCTCATGAGAGTATATCTTCCTTACTCTTCCATTATTCCATTGCTATGAAGAGACACCATGACCAAGGCAACTTATAAAAGAAATCGTTTAGCTGGGGGCTTGCTTACAGTTTCAGAGGATGAGTCGGTATCCTCACGGCAGGGAGCTTGGTGGCGGGAAGGCAGACATGGTGCTGGAGAAGTAGCTGAGAGCTCACATCTGATCCGAGTTGCAGATAGATAAAGAGACTGGGCCTGGTGTGGGCTTTTGAAACCTCCACCCCCAGTGACACACCATCTCCAGCAAGGCCACACCTTGTCCAGCAAGGCCACACCTCCTAATATCTCCTAAACAGCCAACAACTGGGAACAAAAGATTCAAATATGCGAGCCTTTGGGAACCCCACCTCATTCAAGCCACCTCCAGCATCAGCGCTAACTGGCCCAGGTTGCATGGTGCAGTCGAGGTTCCCTAATTGTGCAGGGGTTCCAGGAACAGAGTCTCCGTGACCCCCAAATCTGGGCTGAAACCACCAAGCTCTCTACCTGTGCATCAGAGGCCTCAAGTCAACCCCTCTGCGGTCTACGACCTACAGGGACAGACCTCAGAAGTGCACATCTGTCTTCCTACCTTCCCGTGGGAAGAAGGGTCCAAGGACCTGGTGGCAACGCCCCTTCTACACAGGCTTCCAGATGTGGGATTGGCTGCAGTGGGGGTGGGGGGTGGGGTGGGGGGTGGGGGGTGGTGGGGGGTGGTGGTGGAAAGACCTGTGGACTTCCTCACAGGCCCACTGCCTCAGCTGGTCTGATCTCATGTGAGGTCCACGGCTGCTGGGCTGAGTACTGAGGGACTCCCAGATGCCCTCTGAGGCGTGTCACAGGCTTCCTCACTCTGTCACCACAGCCTTTGCCACCACGATAACAGCAGCTAATCTTTAATGAGATCTCACTGGGGGTGTGGGGAGGGGGGCTTCAGCTCATGGAATCCCACAGTTCCCAAAGGCCCAGCTGGCTGGATTCATACCCAGCCATGTGGCTGGCTTCTGACCCACTTGCCAGGTGGCCCTGGCAAAGCCCTTGGGAAACCCTCATCTCTTTAGGGGCCTCCAGCCTGCCACTGCTCTCCCTGCTGACACAGCAGCTAATTTTCAGAACAGCCTGGTCTACATAGCAAGTTCCAGGCCCTAGGCCACCCAGGACTACACAAGGAGACCCAGGGGAGGGAGTCACAAGGTCCCTCCCTGATGATCTGTGGCAGCTCTCAGCTGCTGAGGAAGAAGACATCTTCTTCACTGGGGTAGCCGCTCATAAGGAGGTCACGCACATAATGAGCACATTGAGCCAAAAACAAAAACAAACAAACAACAACAAACAAAGATATGAAAATGAAACAGAGAGCTAGGTAGGAAAGGTTAGCAAGAGTGGAAGGGGACAGACTATGAACAAAACACATTGTATACAGTGAAAATGAAAATGCCATAATAAAACACTATTGCCGGGCGGTGGTGGCGCACGCCTTTAGTCCCAGCACACAGGAGGCAGAGGCAGGCAGATCTCTGCGAGTTCGAGGCCAACCTGGTCTACAGAGAGAGTTCCAGGACAGGCTCTAAAGCAATACAGAGAAACCCTGTCTCGAAAAACCAAAATAAAATAAAATAAAACCCACTATTATTTATGTGTGATTCATATGCCAATAGACATGTATACAAAGCCACCCATTCCAGTTTGCAGAGGGGATGACGGGACTCATAGTTGAAACTAAATTTGTATTTATTTAGACTATCTGGCCAGAAAAACCTCCAAGAGCCAGCTGTGTGCACCAAGCCAGCAGCCACTTTCTCATGCAGACCTTGTGGTGACAGGCTCCCTGTTGACGTCCCAAGGATAAGGAAGCAGGCTAAGACTGGTGTCACAGCCAGGTCTGTCTGACTCTTGGGCCTATGTCAGGTTACTTTGGGCAACCTTGGCGGTGGTGTTAGGAGTCACCGTGGGATCTGGGCAGGGACAGTGGCCAAATGCTCCAACACATCAATTCACCTATATTCACTCCAGGATTCTGATAGCAAAGGTGAAGCTAACATGGATGGCCTACTCTATACACTCAGTTTTTGAGTCCCTGAGCCCCAACATCTGGGTCCCCAAGCCTGAATTTTCTATCATCCTTCCAGCGAGCAGCAGCAGGGGCAGAAGGAGTCGGAGGTGAGACCGGGCTCGATGCTGGAAGATCCCCACCGGGGTCCGCAGTGTTTTTCCACCAGGAAGCAGTCCGGTTCATCTGAGTTTTTTCACCCTTTGTCCCAAGACGCAAAAATGTCAGAAATGCACGAGGGCTCTGCCACGGAGGGACACAAGCTCACCCCATGTCCACTTCCTGCCAAGGGTGGAGGGTCAGGAGCTGCCTCTGGGGAGTGGGTCTGGCTTGGGTTTGTCACATTCTTCCCCTGGGATGGAGGTGGGGTGAAGCCCAATCTAGGCTTTGGCTTCCCTACTTTTGAGATGGAATAGCCATGCCCTGTCAGGCCACAAGGCACCCATCCATCTCCCAGGCTTCCTCCTTTATTCTCTTAAGGCTCAACAAGAAGCCAGGAGCAGCGGTGAGGCAGAGGGATTATCAAGAGCTCCAGGCTAGCTGAGCTCTGCAGAGACCTTTGACGGCACAAACCCTGGAACCTGAATTTGACCTCCAGAGCCCACACAAAGGTCAAAGAGAATCCACTCAGAAAGTTGTCCCCTCACCTCCACATGTCCACTGTGGCATGAACACACACATATATATGCACACAAGAAGAATAAGAAAATAAAATAGGATATAATAACAAGACCAGGCGGTGGTGGCGCTTGCCTTTAATCCCAGCACTCAGGAGGCAGAGGTAGGTAGATCTCTAGGTTCAAGGCCAGCCTGGTCTACAGAGTGAGTTCCAAGATGTTCAGGGCTACACAGAGAAACCCTGTCTCATATAAAACAAATAATGATTATAACAACAAATTAACCATGAGGGTGAACAACACAGGGAGTAATCCATCCAACCCCAAGGTCCAGGCTTATTCTAGGTGCTCTGTGCCTGTCCATCCTCTGTACTCACTGAGAGCTCCAATTGCATACATGCCTGGAGGGATGTCAACTCCTGCTCCATGCACCAATAAGCCACTATGGCATTTGCCAGGACCGAAGCCTTGTGCTTTCAGCCTCATTTAATCTCTCTGCTCTCTGCTATCAGCAGCCTGGTATTCAAGAACACCCAGCAGAGAGTTTGGTGGCCAAGACCACAGAGCCACCAATCTCTTCCTGCTCTGCTTCCTGCAGGCTGCAGCTCCCCATGGCCCAGACATCCCCACAAACAGGACATTTCCCAGGACTAGCTTGGATTTCTCGTATTCCACATGTCTTGTGTCCCAGACCTTCCTGTGAATCGTCCCTAGTATAACTAAGTCTCTGGGTTTTTTGATAAGGACATATAGGCCAGGGCTTTCGAGGGTGCAGACACCAGAATGTCAGAGCTGACTTCGAATCTCAAGGTCTTCCTCTCCAGATATGAGGGTCTAAGTTGGCAACAGGTAAGGCAAAGGACACTGGGCCCTGGGGGAGGAGGCCCTGGAAGGCATTGGTTTCCTCTGCCCAGGCACACAAAAGCACCTTCCAGAAAGCTAGGGTTTTGATGGCCCTGCCTGCCTCACTCACCCTTCTGAAATGCCTAATGGCACCTCACTCATCAAGGGACTTAGGGAGACTCTTTCCTGCCAGCCTCTGCCCCACCCCACAGGCCCATGTGAATGCCAGGCAGGGCTGGCACACGCTCCTGGCCCCTTGTCCTGCACATCCAGGACTCACATATCTGAGCAAGGCATTCAACCAGGAAGAATCTGAGCCAGTGCCTGCCCCTACACACACCACCACCACCACCATCACCACCGAGAACAGGGTTAGCTGTGCAACACAGCCAAGCTGGACTCCTGTGAAAGGAGGAGAGGGGCCATGAGTCAATCCCGAAGGAGTCTGCATCTGCCCGGTCCATGAGTACCCAGTTCCTTTCTCAGTCTGAGGGATTCTTACCATTCTTTCAGTATCGTTCACAGAGGCAACAAGGGGCCCAGTCCCCTGTGCAAGGCTCCTAGCTACAGCTTGGGTGCTAAAGTCTGGTGCCTATTTGGAACCATCTCCTAGCTGCTCTGTGTTGCCAAGTGTTCCCCTCCTCCACCAAGAATGATCTGGAACCTGAATAGAAACCCTCAGCATCATTGTCCGGTGTTTAGTCAGCCTGGGGAGCAGATGAAGCTAGTACAGGCAGCCAGGGCCTCCACCTAGGGTGACAGGGACAACACATGCTCTTCACAGTCCCTGATGGCCTGCAAAGTCATGAGTTTCTTCATAGCTTCCAGAAAATCAAACAATCTGCAGGACCCCCTCATCACCATCGGTCAGCTCTGTGGGACCCCCTCAATGCCAGAAGTCGACTGAGTGCAGCCCTCTCTCATCGCCAGCGGTTGGCCTAATGGGACCCCCTCACCACTAGGAGTCTGCCTCATAGCTAATCTGCTGGAGGAAAGTACATTGTGTGTTGGGGGATGGGTGCTAACAGGGTCTCTTGACCTTGAACTTTGCTTCTTTGTTTTTTGAGAGACAGGGTTTCTCTGTGTAACAGCCCTGACTGTCCTGGAACTCACTTTGTAGACCAGGCTGGCCTCTGCCTCCCAAGTGCTGGTATCACAGCTGTGCACCATCATACCAGGTTTATGTGGGTCCAGGGTTTCCTGCATGCTGGTCAAGGCACTCCACCGACAAGCCCCGTCCCCAGCTAAACCCACATCTTTCCTGCTTTGACTTGCTGCTATGTAAAGCCTGGGCCAAGCAAGATCCTGTCTCAAAACAAAAACCATGGGATCCCACTTCTGGAAGAGAACTATTTCCACCTTAGATATATTGAAACTCACTACTGGGAGCTGGAGAGATGGTTCAGCTGTTAAAGCACTTACTGCTCTTTCAAAGGACCTAGGTTCAATCCCAGTAGCCACACAGTGCCTCACAACCAATGAAATTCCAGTTCCAGGGCATCTGACATCCTCTTCTGCAGGCACCATGGATACACATGGTGCACATACATGCATGCAAGCAAAATACTCAGAGAGAGAGCATTTGTGTGGGTCACTGATGGGAGGTGACCTCATCCAGAGAGATGACTCAGTGAATTGAGGTGCTTGCCACACTACGGAACCCTGAATTCAGTCCCTGGCACCCACATAAAGATGGAAGGAGAATACTGACCCCACAAAGTTGTCCTCTGACCTCCACACCTGCACCACATCATGCATGTGCCTGCCCCCCCCACACACACACCATATCCCCCCATAATGATAACAGCAACAACAATAATTTTTTAAAAAAAAAGACACAGGAAGTAATCTGCTCAGAGACACACAGCGCTGTGGCAGGGAATTCAGAATCTGAGTGGCACATGTGTGACTGAGGACTTAACAATGCTAAGCTGGTAGTCACCGTCATAAGTGGCATGAACTCAGGGTGGGGCGGACCAGAGGAGCTGGCACACACCCATCCTGTCACTTACAAACCACATGACTGTCGCCCCCTGTGCCTCGGTCTCCACACCTGCACGAACTCACAAGGTTTTAGGATCCAAGAAGAGGGTGAGCTTGTGAGTGTGGGGTGTGTGGCAGTGTCATCACAGAGTAAAACCGTTTCCTGTCCCCATAGTGTCCCAAAAGGGCAGGTGCCACCGGGTCCTAAGTCTCCACCTGACAGCTCCCCCTGGCGTTTGGCTGTCAGTCACCCATCCCTCCCACCCACCCAAACACAAAGACCCAGGACATGTGGTCAGCGATAGCAGGGGGCCCCCAAGGGACAACACATTGGCAGTCACGGCCACTATGGAATCCGAGCCCATACTACCCTTGCCTTGGTTTTATCTGGAATAAGGAGGTATTGTTATTTGGTTTTGCAGGGGATGGAACCCAACCCTCCTGCATTCGAGGCCATTAGCTAAGACCAAGCCCAGTCTGAGAAGGTGGCATTTGTGCAAGGCCCTGGAGGGTCCAAGAGAGAGGCAATGTGAGAGAAGAGTGAGTACAGAGGTCCTGGGGCAGAGCTGCCCCCGCCTGGCCAAGACAGGCAGTTGTGGGGAAGGTAGGTTGACCTGGAGTGAGAAGGGTTTGGATCCTTCAGGCCTAAGGTCTAAGTGACAGGGAGCCAGGCCTGGAAGAAGTAGGCAAGAATGACTTTGCTGGGACAGTAGAGGTGACCAGAAGCCATGGATTTCTGGAAGACTGCACCATCACAGTTCCTTTTTTTTTTTTTTTTTTTTTTTTTTTTTTCCTGAAAAGTAAAACAGCTGGGCTCTGCACAAGTGTGTCAAAAAAAAGTGTGGGACCTGGTTAGAAAATGTTTGTCAAACTGTTTGACACCTGAAAACCCAGCTTAGAAGGTGGAGGAGGGTACACAAAAGTGGAGACCACAGGATAGCTTGTGGAAGTCAGTTCTTTTGTATTTCTACTGAGTTAAGTTTGGTACCCACTGAGCCATCTCACCAGGCCGGAACACTCAAATCCGGATGTGAAAAGCGTCCAGGACACATGGTCAAGCGAAAGGAAGAGGCGTGGACCCATGGGTGGACCGATCTTGGTGCGGTCATGCGTGTTATGGAGCATGTGGTGCTGGGAATGGAATCCAGAGCCCACACAGGCTAGGCAAGTGTTCTGCCCCTGAGCTACAACCCGCCCAGCCTGCAGTTGCAAAGTTCCAAAAGGAAGGAGGGGGGAAGGGGGCGGGGAGGAAAGACGTGCAGGCAGAGACACCTGAAGCCACACGGATATGCAGAATGTCCTCTTGCCCAGACGGTCACATGCCCCCTCTGCACACCTCCTACCACACCAAATAGTAAAACATGATACACTCTTAGCCCTTTTTAAATCACTGTGGTCCTAGCTCCCCTCCTCCATCACAGCCTCACAGTTTAGCTAACGCCCCCACCTGGGCCTCCTCCTTGGCCTGGCAGGAAGAGAGGCGGGACTTGGGCGTGAGAAAGATTTTCCTTGCTCTGGCCGGCTCCAGGGCGGCTGGAAAGGGCCCACCTGGCTCCTAGGGTTTCTAAAAATAGACCTCTCTCTTAACTCCTCTATAGGGCTGGCTTAGCTGTTCCTTTGAATTGTTCCAAGACATTGTTTCTATTAGTACAGACATTCTATGCACGGGAAAATAGAGGCTGGCAAGACCTGAAATGGCATGGAATTAACCAGAAGCTGCCACTGGCAGGACCTATGGTGGATGCTCCTACAGATACAGAGATGGCATGACCAAAGATGCAAGGACCACAGGTGCAGAAGCCTAGATGCAAAAACCAAGGGTCCAGTGAAGAAAGTGTGTGTCCCCATTCTCATGGCCCTAGCAGGAGCCTCCTGGGGATAGTTCCCCCTGTTCTCACCCCAGGGCTGGAGGCAGAGAGCACAGGTTTGGTTATTTTTTCTTCAGCGAAAGAAGCAAGGGCTTGAGTCTAAAACTCCAGGAAGGTGGAGGCCTGCGTATGATGCATGACAAGATCTCTCAGTCCCTGGGCAATGGTATGTACATCAGGGAGCCAGTGCTATCATGCCAAAGGCTTATCAACCAGCTCCCGGAGCTCTGTGTTCATGCCAACCCATGCACACACACACACACACACACACACACACACACAGAGAGAGAGAGAGAGAGAGAGAGAGAGAGATGTATGGCTATCAAGAATGTGTATCACACACTTTACTAATAAAAATAAAATTTACAGGGGCTGGAGACGGCTCAGCCATGTTTAAGAGCACGGGCTGCTCTTCCAGAGGACCCAGCTTCAGTTCCCAGCACCCACATGGCAACCACAACCATCTATAACTCCAGTTCTAGAGACTCAAACCCTCTAATGCCTTTTCTTGGCCTCCTTGAACACTGCACACATGTGGTACAGACATGCATGCAGGCAAAGCATACAGACACACAAATAGAAATAAATGCTTATTTAATAGCCAGGTGTGATGATGTATGACTTTAGTCCCAACATTCAGGAGGCAGAGATAGGTGGATCCCTGAGTTTGAAGCCAGTCTGATCTACAGAGTGAGTTCCAGGACAGCCAGGTACACACAGAGAAACCAGAACTCAAGCAAAACAAAACAGCATTATTTAAAAGATAAAATAATAACAATAGCAATAATGGATTTACATAGCTGAGCATAACGACACGTGCTCTTATCCTAGCCCTCAGGAGGCTGAAGCAGGGACATCATATCTATGTTTCTGAAGATTTCAGTTCATTGCATGGCACCTTTTTGGCAATTCTTTTTTGTTGTTGTTTTTCGAGACAGGGTTTCTCTGTATTGCTTTGGAGCCATCCTGGAACTTGCTGTGCAGACCAGGCTGGCCTCGAACTCACAGAGATCCACCTGCCTCTGTCTCCTGAGTGCTGGGACTAAAAGGGTGAGCCACCAACACCTGGCTTTCTTTCTTTTTTTGGCAATTCTTGTCCTGACCCTTGCTTGAATAGACAGTGAGTGAGGGAGTGTAACTTTTCGGGAATACTGGTGGGCAATGCCTGTACCTCAGCAACAAAACAACAGCAGCATATGGGAATTAACTGGGTCACCAAGATGCAGGCAGTCCCTTTCCTGTGCAACTGGCAGAGGCAGGAACTGATGTAGGAGTAAAGCACTTAATGTTGGCCACTTTCTCAAACCCAGCAGCAGACAGAATAACAAAGCAAGCCCCAGATTGGGCCTTTGGGCAATTCCCTAGCAAAGCTAACTGCAAATTTCCGAGATGAAATCGCTGAACATGGAATTGGGAAGGGCTGTACGGTGACCTGCCACCCTTCAATGTCCTGCCATTCAAATGTGATAGGATGTATCTTAGAGGCTTGGAAATGGCACAGTGAGCTGTGAAGGGCCAGGACATGACTCGGTGATAAACTACACACTTAGCGCAATTGAAGCCCTAGCTTTGTTCCTAGCACACACACACAAAAAAAGATGGATTCAATACTGGTTGGGGAGCCGGAGCGATGACTCGATGGTTAAGAGCACAAGCTGCTCTTCCAGAAGACCAGGGGACCAGGGGACCAAGGGACCAGGGTTAAATTCCCAGCATCCACATGGAGGTTCACAAGTGTCTATAGTTCTAGTTCTAGGGGGGGTCCAGGATCCTGTGTCCTCTTCTGGCCTCTGAGGACACCAGGCATACATGTAGTACATATAGCATACCTACAGGCAAAACTCTCACACACATAAAAGAAAAAAAAAAAAACAGGGGGGGGTTGGGAGGTGGGAGAGGATAGGTGTTGGCAGAATGCTTGCACAAAGCCCTGGGTTCAGTCCCCAGCACCGCATAAACCGGGTGTAGTGACATGTGTGCCTGTAATCGCAGATGACAGATTGAGAGTCTGAGGCTGTTCTAGGCTACTTGGTAAGACTATCTCAAAACCAAGAGCTGGCATATAGGTCAGAGACAGAGTGCTTGCTGCCATGGGCAAGGCCCAGGGTAAGTCCCTACCACCACAGGTGAAAAGGGGAAGTGCCCAGCTCTGTGAACTTGTTACCTGGTTTAAGCAGAATTTATGGGGAGCTTACATAATTCTGGGTTTAGCAACCAGTTCTCCCCCAATTCCTAAGAGTCTGAGAGTGGGCTTTCTCAGCAAGGCTCCCCTACCCCTGTGAGTGAACCACGGGGCAAAAAAGTCCTGTCCAGTAAGTTTAGAGCTCTCAGTGAGAGAGGCATTTGCCTTCACAGACCTGGTGCCTTAGCTCCATCTCTGGAGCAGAAGCTCTGAGACCTATCAATGAAATTGCTAGTCAGGAGCCCAGGCATTGAGGTCCACCTTGTCAACATCCTGCCTCCAAGCCTGACCCGCAGCTGATGGACCAGCAGCTGCATCGCATCTCCAAGTCCACCTGAATTCCTGGCAGCCCACTCTCCCACTGCACTGGAATTCTTCCTAAGCATCCCACTCCCAGACACCTGTGGAACAGGCCCCAGGGCCCTGGGAAAGCTCCTGCCCAGAGTTCCAGAATCCAGACTACAAAAAGGAGAGAAACTAAGGCTAAGAGAAGCATTTGTTAAAGTCACAAAAACCAGGTTCCCTAGGACTAAGGGACTACAGCTGGGGACTATAGCTCAAGCCTCCACTGACCTTCAATGCAGGGGTTCTGAGCCCACCTGGAAAGGGAAGGAGGTTGCTGCCCAGAGGAACATTCCAAAGAAAGACAGGCCCTATCTGGGTGTTGAGACCTTCACCTCTGGATGGGAGCCCGGCCCTGGGAGCTTCCCACCTGCCAGCCAGGCTGTTGAGGACTTCCTGGCCCTGGAATGTAACTGAGCCTCCTCCCTAGTGCCCAAGCTAACTTTGTCTATAACCCATTCCCTGCCCACTGCCAGCCAGAGAGAGCATCAGAGACGGATATGCAAATAGCCTGCCCTGGTATTAATAGGAGATTCCCCCCAGGGGAGGCGTGTGGAAAGTGCTGGTGTGTTTCACAATTCTGTTTTGTCCAGAGGAGCCGCGCGGGGCCCAGAATGATTTAAAACAGATTTTTGAAAAGGCAAAATAAAATTGGAACGAAACCTAGTCAAGGCATGAGCCACGCTCCACTCCCCACCCCCAGCTCTCCCTCCCACCCCTGAAGTCCCTGGGGACCCTCTAGGCAGCAAGGTGAGATAGTGGCAATGGGCTGGGCACCGTCCTCCTAGCAGAGAGTGCCTGGCAGCTACTACAGCCATCGCCTTCCTGACAGCTGAAGGCGACTTGAGGCTGCTTGCCCCTGCCCCTTCCTAAGGCAATAGATACTCAGTCTATCCACACTCCCTCCCCTCACCTCGTGCCTGGAATAAAGACCCTGTTCGGTTGTTTGTCGATGGCACCGATGGGTTGTGTGACCTAGGCAAGTCGTTCCATCTCTCTGAATCTTTGCTTACAAGAAGTGTGTGTGTGTGTGTGGTGGGGGGGATTCATACCCTCTCCTCTGCCAGGAAGGGGGAACCCCTGGAACTCACTAAATAGTCCCATAGCAACCCGCTCCAACAGTGACCAGACACTGTGTCAAGCAAGAGCCCCTTAAAGACCTTCCGGTTAAGCACTCTATTTAAAGATGGAAAGGGACCCAGGGAGGCCCAGAGAGGGAAAAGAATTTGCCCAAGGCTACACAGCAATGTTATCTCGGCTCTGATCCAGACTCCCTCTCTCCTGGCCCCAGTGCTCTAGGTGAGTGAGAGGACGTGGCCCCTCCTCTCTCCACCTGCACGTGCCAGCCTCCTGGGGACAGCATTGACACTCACCGCGGAGCGGGTCTAGACCTCCCGGACCGAGTCCCCCTCGGTCCTGCGCCGGCCAGCTGTCACTGTTTGCGGGCGGGCGGAGCTCCCCGCAGCCCGCTGGACACGGCGAGTGCTGGTTCTGGGAATGCACTCGGTGGCCCCTGTATCCGGCTGTCCCCAGCTCTGGCCGCTGCGATAGAGCTTATCTGGCGAGTGTCAGGGTGCAGCGGCCGAGGGACCAGGGTTCCCGGAAGCCTCCAGCCCCGGCCCTGCGCCCCCGGATGCCGTGCTGGCCCGTCGTGTCACCGCGCTGCACGGACACTCCCCTGCCGTAGCTGCAGGAGGCCACCTCCTACTCCCATCTCGGCTGATTCCAAGTTCGTGCAAGGTTCCTGGCCCCCGAAGACTCAAATTAATTACGCGGGGGTCCGCTGGCTGCCTGGCCGGGGAGGGAGCGGAGGGGATGCCTGGAAGTTTCTGTTCACTGCGAGGCAGCAGGACTGCAGCTAATCACTCCCAGGCAGGGACCGGCTCCCTTCCTCCAGCTTCTGCCTTTTACCTCCTTCAGGCCTTAGCCCTTTGCTTGGGACCAGTCTGAGCGGACCGGTTTCCCAGTCTGAGCGGACGCTTGGGCGGGTAGGGACCCAAAGGGAGGGTCCCAGCTTCTGCAGACCCATTTGGTTTTTTTGTCTTGTTAGTTGCTTTTTACTTTCACTCAGTCACTCACTCTCTTGTGGGGAGAGAGCACATGCCAGGACACACTTGGAGAAGCCAGCTCTCTCCTTCTGTCACATGGGTCCAGGACCCAACTCAAGTTGTTAGGCTTGTCAGCCAGCAATTCGGGTTTCTGAATTTTGTATCCTTTTATTTTTTTGAGACAAGGTCTCAAGTAGCCCAGGATGGCCTCGAATACACTGTGTAGCTGAGGATGACAGACTCAAGCCAACTATCACACCCAGCTTGGCAGGAACTTTGAAGAGCAGGAATGAGCCTCTCCAAACAGCAAAACACACACATGCATACATATACAAATACACACATACATTACATGTATGCACATACACATATACACATGTACATACATACACATACACACATGTACACACAACATATACACATACCCACATGCAGGTAATACATATGCATGTGTACACACAAATATACATATATATACATTCATGTACACACATACATACATATACACATGTATACATACACACACACACACACACACACACACACTAAACGAGTTGGTACAGGAAATGGAGAGTCACTGACCTTAGCCAGTTGAATAAAATGGAAGTGAGTTGAACTACAGGGCAATAGGCAACCCCAAGATGGATGCTGTGGCCTGTACCTGTAATCCCAGCACTCGGGAGGCTGAAACAAGGAGGTGGTAACTGGGAGGCTAGCCTGGACTACATAGCAAGACCCTGTCTCAAGCAATAAGAGCAACATTAAATAAATAAATAAATAAAACCTGTACCTGTAGAATAACCACAGCCACAAGCCTCTGGGACATACTACTGAGTGTGAAGGCCCCAGAATGGGCTAAGGAAGCAGCTCTGTGAGGGAAAAGCTTGTCCTATACACAATAGGACCTGGGTCCAGTCCCCAGAAAACATAGTAATGACCTCCTGTAATACTGCGCTGGAAGGGAAGGCAATGATCCTGGCTGGAAGCCAGCCCAGGCCAATGAGAGACTTAGTAGATGGCCCCTGAGGAAGGACACTGGTACTCTGCCCTCCATACAAATGTACACACGTGTAAACACAAATGTGGACGCACACAACGGGAACAGGATGGTTGTTTTTAAATTGCTTGACTTAGTCAATTCATTCAGTTAATTGATTAAGTCTCTTTTTGGCAGTGTGTGGGCTCCCACATGACAGCTGAGTACTGTCCCAGTGAGCCACACCAGGGGACAGGATCTCTCCTGGTTGCCCAGATGAACCTTAAACCTCAAGTTCGCTGTGTGACTCAACCACTCAGGCCTTGAACTTGTCCTTCTGCCTCAAACTCCAGAGTAGCAAATGTCTGGAATTACAGGACTATGGTACCAAGCTCTGACTCTCATTTTATGTTTTAACACAGGGGACTCAACTCACACATCTAATCCCAACACTCAAGAAGCTAGGGCAGGAAGACCAAGAATTCAAGGCCAGCCTGGGCTACATAAGACCATGTCTCTAAAACAGAAAAGCCAGGTTTGTGGTGGGCATCTAAAATGCTAGCACTGGGGAGGTGGGGACAGGAGGATCGGAAGTTCAAGGACATCTTCAGCAACACAGTAAGTTTGAGGCCAGCCTGGACTACACGAAACCTTTTCAAAAAGAAAAGAAAAGAACAAGGTCTTTAGATGTTGTCCAAGCTGGCCTTGTACTCCTGGACTCAAATGAGCCTACATTGTGTGGCCTGGTGCCCAGCTAATATAATCTGGACTGTGTAGGATGCCCCAACACACTAATGAAATGACACATGATTAAGGTAAACGTATGAAGCCAGAAAGAAGCCCCGAATGGCTGCAAACCAAGCTGAAATGCTTCCTCTTAGTGCACATACATACACACAGGCAAATGCCCATGCCCATAAAATAAAATAAATAAACCTTTTAAAAAAAAAAGTCAAGGCAAGCCTTAGGCTCAAACTTCACCTTGGAATTCTGTGAACTCTAGCTTGAGAGGGTGTTCAGGGGCCTGAGCAACAGTGAGACACCACAGACTGACAGCCCTCCAGCTTGGTCAGCAACTGGTCACCCCCAGGGGCTGAGTGTCCTAGGGTACCTCCCGATCACAAGGTTCTGTGCTGGGTGGTAGCTCAGTTTCAGCAACATCATCTTCTCAAGCTCACAAATCATGGGGAGCATTTGACAGACAAGTGCAAGTTCAGAGGTCACAGGAAGGCCCTGGGGACAGCCGGTTTCAGTGTGGTATCCTGCTCCTGTCTCCTGTACTGTGTTCTTAACTCTTGCTGAACTTGTTCTGTGATATCATGGGATTCCTCCAGGGGGCGCTGTCCCATCCAGCACTGGGCAAATACCTGCTGATGTAGGAGTCCTGCAGAGCAGTCACCACAGAAGACAAATGGCATGCTCCCCCATGCCAGCCCTGACTCTGTCCTCTGGTTCCCAGCATAACCAGGTGGCATGGTGTTTTCATGTGGGGGAGTCCCACTGGGGTGGGACCCATGCTGGCACCGATATCATGTGACTTGGTAGACTAAGTACTCAGCAGCCCAGGGGTCTCCCTCCTAGTGACTGAAACATTTCTCCTCAGGGAAATCTTTCAGTCCCAATGGGTCTGGAGAGTCTCCCTTTGGAACAGGCCTGTCTTTCACACATCTAGTTTCTCTTCCCAACAGAGAGAGAGCTAGTGTAGAAATAGCAGCCTCAGCCTCAGAATCTAGGAGAAATCAAGTGGGCCAGAAAGTATATCTGCCATGGACGTGCTCCCTTTGTGAGGCATTCCTTTATTGTGCGGCTTGCGTGTGTGTGTGTCTGTCTGTCTGTCTGTCTGTCTGTCTGTCTGAGTGTGCATTCAGAAGTCAGGATCAGTTCTCACGGCTCCCGGACAGGTCACTGGGCTTGGGGATGAGTACCTTTATCCGTTGAGCCATCTGTGGGTTGCCGATTTTTAATATTTTAAAGTTTAAAAATGGGTCAGCCTGATAAGGGAACATGAGTACAACGCTAAGGACACATGGACTTTAGGTAATGACAATGTGCTAGTATTTGTCTCTTAGTTGTGATGAGCATTGCACAATGACGAAAGGGGACCCATGAGGGAACAAGGAGAAATCTATGCAGAACCCTCTGCACACAACAGCCATCCTAGAAATAAAAACAAACGCTTGCCAGGAGGGGGATGGAATACGCCTTTACTCACATGGCGCTTGGTGGCCACTGTACCTGAAAATAGACACAGGAAGATTTCCAGACCATCCTCTGGTACATAGTGAGTTCAAGGCCAGCCTGGGCTACGTGGGATCCAAACAAAACAAAACAATTGGTCATTTAAACTTTGGGACTCCCCCCCCTTTTTTTTGGGGGGGTCTATGTAACCCGGGTTGACCCTGAATTTAATATGTAGCCCAGGCTGGCCTCAAACTTGGGGAAATACTCCTACCTTAGGCTTCAAGTGCTGGGATTTTGTACATACATTATCATGCCTGCCTTAGAATGTTTTAAATATTTCCTTACTTATTTTGCAATGCTGGAGATAAACATAAGGTCTTGTTCATGCCAGGCAACTACATCCCCAGCATTACAAATACCTTTAATGGACCCACAGTCGAGGGAAACCTTTTTTTTTTTGTTTGTTTGTTTGTTTTTAAGACAGGTTTGTAGGCAGAGTTTATAGTCAAGACCACCTATTAGCTCTGTCCCAGCAGCAGCTCCCAAATAACCACACAGAAACTTAACATTAATTATAAGTGTTGAGACAATAGCCAGCCCTTACAACTTAAATTAGCCGCTTCTGTTCATCGGTGTGCTGCCCCGAGGCTCCTTTACTCATTGTGAACTTCCCATGCTGTTTCTTCCCTGTCTGGATCAAGACCCTCAGACTCTGCCCTTTTCCTTCCCAGCATCCTCTCTGCCCCCAAAATCCTTCCTAGCTATCAGCCCATCAGCTTTTTATTAACACTGAGAGCAACACATTTTCACAATGTACAGAAGGATTATTCCATGGCAGATGTCCTAGAACTCACAGAGATCCACCTGCCTCTGCCTCCCAAGTGCGCCCCACACCCAGCTGAAACAGCCTTTTTTTTTTTTTTTTTTTTTTTTTTTTAGTAACAGGCCTTCTCTTTTGGGCAGCCAACCAGCTCCCAAATCATGACATGGAGAATTATTATTAGTTTTG
This sequence comes from Phodopus roborovskii, assembly GCF_943737965.1. Taxonomy (NCBI): domain Eukaryota; kingdom Metazoa; phylum Chordata; class Mammalia; order Rodentia; family Cricetidae; genus Phodopus; species Phodopus roborovskii. Next base: position 10,566,135 of record NW_026125059.1, on the reverse strand, counting down.
AATGCTTAGGCTTGTTTCGGGCTAGCCCTTTAACTTAAGTTAACCTTTTGCCTCGGGGCTTTTGACTTTTCTTTCCTGCTGTTGTTTACTATTACTGCTTCTCCCATCTGCTGGCTGGTGGCTGCCTCCTTCTTCCTCCTTCCTATTCTTTCTTTTTCTTCTTGAGCCTAGGTTTCTCCTCCTATTTACTCTCTCTGCCTGGCAGCCCCATCTATCCCTCTCCTGACAAATGATTGGCTTTTCAGCTGCCTTAGGTAGGCAAGGGAAAGCAAATGCGACACATCCTTTCGTAGTTAAACAAATGCATCATAAACAAAAGTAACACACTTTTATACAGTTAAAGTCCTATTCTATTTACATAACTAAAATAATATTCTACAATATTTTTATTTTGTTTTTTAAAATTTGTTACTTATTCATGTATTTTATGTATATGGGTACTTGGTCTGCATGTACATTTGCACACCAGAAGAGGGCATCAGACAGTTGTGAGCTGCCACGTGGGTACTGGGAACTGAACTCAGGACCTTCAGAAGAGCGGTGAGTGCTCTTACTCACTGAGCCAACTCTCCAACCCAATAACATCGAAAAGGAAAGCAAGCAGGACAAAATGTCAATGATTGGTGCACCAATGGCCTGTGTGTATTTTAAGTACTAGCCTTTCAACTCTCCTTCAGGCTTTAAATTTGTCAAAATAAAAGTTGAAGTGGGGCATAGTGGCACACACCTGTAATCCCGCTCATGTACAATGGAGGTGGGCACAATGGCAGGAAAAACAGATGTTTTGTTTTTAAAGATTTACTTATTTTATTATGTATACAACATTCTGTCTGCATGTATCCCCTGCAGGCCAGAAGAGGGCATCAGATCTCATTATAAATGGTTGTGAGCCACCATGTAGTTACTGGGATTTAAACTCGGGACCTCTGGTTTTTTGACTTGTTTTGGTTTTTGAGACAGGGTTTCTCTGTATAGCCCTGGCTGTCCTGGAACACACTCTGTAAAACAGACTGGCCTTGAACTCAGAGATCTGCCTGCCTCTGCCTCCTGAGTGCTGGAATTAAAGGCAAGCACCACTATAACAAATTAACTGGGCAGTGGTTGTTAGGAACTAGCAGCCAGCTGACCCCCGCCCCAACGATGGGCGGGACGCTCATGGCCATGTCATCCCTAATCAGCTTTACCTGGCTTTACCTGGCAGCCAGAGGACTCAGTTACTCATGCATGCGCAAGTCCTCTTTTAAAAGCAAGTACCCCCCACACACCCCCTCTCTCTCCTGCTTTCGGTGGGCCACCAGCTACCCCCTCTTCCTCTCCCCTCTCTCAATAAACTCCACGTGGGCGCTGAGTCCCGTGTTTGTGTTTTATAGGCATTAGTTGCAGCAAAAGAACAACTGTGGTGGCATAGGCTTTTAATCCCAGCACTCAGGAGGCAGAGGCAGGACCATCTCTGTGAGTTTGAGGACAGCCTGGTCTACTGAGCAAGTTTCAAGATATCCTCCAAAGCGACAGATAAACCCTGTCTCAAAAAAAAAAAAAAAAATTAACTAGGAAATGAATTAATTAATAAATACACATCACCATTATCATCTCCTCATAATTGCCTTTTGCTTATCTCCCCACAGGTGAAAGGAGAAAACTTTATTGCCAAGAGCGCCATGGCATTGTGGGGTCCCTGTGCCTAATCCATGTGGGAAAGCTGGGTAGAAATCAGGTGTCCAGGTTAGCTGAGCTCTTTGTAATTCATCCCTTTCCTGAGAAAGACAGGGACCACTGTGGGGGAGGGGCTGGGAGACAGTGACCAGGAGGGAAACCCTTATCTATGGCAGCTACTTTGAGCTCTGACCTGGTCCTGCCTGTAGACAGATGTTCTAACTCATCAGCCCCTGCCCATCTCTGTGCTTGTCATCTGACCCCTCTGGAGCCTCACTCCAGGCCCTTCTGACACCTCCTCCCCCATGACAAACTGACTGCTATCCTGGAGGCCAGAGGCTCTGCAGAGCCTCGAAAGCCTTCGGATTGATTGACAGCCAATCTCAGGCATGGACCAGAAACCCGAATTTAGCAGAGCAAGAAAGCAGCCTTGAAATCTGGGAACCTTATCAGTAGGGGGTGGTAAACAGAGGTCGAGGCCTGAGAAGCCCCACGACGCCCCCACCCCAACTCTTGCCACAGTTAAATCTTTGCAGAAACTGAGTCTACTTAAGTAAACTGTTTGCACACATAAGCGCCCTTGGGGCTTCTTTAAAGGCATCTGGAGGGCCTGTGTTCCTCCACGGGGTGACTGTCGTCTCCCTGACATTCCACGGAGAGTGAGCCTTGCATTCCTGAGATGACTCGACCAGCTGAGGAATCCTGCTGGCCCCTAGTGTGCAGGACTTCTGTGAGAGGTCTGAGTTTGTGACAAGACCCTCAGCCGCATCTTTCATGATTGGATATGATACTTGTGCTGTGTCCCCACCACCGCCATGCATGCCTGTCTTTGCCACAGATTTCTAGTAGAGCACTCAAATATGCACAGCCTAAATTGAACCCTGATGGTGGGGTGCTTGCTCCCAGGCCCCTCTTCAAAGCCTGCTGGTTACGTGGTTCTGGAAACAATGGGACAGTGCACAGTTTATTTGGGTTGGCTGGTTTCACGCTTCTCGGAATCTGCCTCTGGGGGGGGGGGGAACAAACCCTGCCTGTGTTTAGATTTATAATTTATATCCCAAGCACAAATACCTCATAATGGGGCTAGAAATGGGAGCCAGCCATGAGCAGGCCATTACAGGCTGGCATTGTTAGTGCGTGGTTACATTAAGAGACCCCAAACTGCTTTCTGTGAAGCCACCTTCTAACCGACACGTGCCCATGCAGTGGACACCTGCCAGCTTGGCCTCTGGACCAGTGTCCCAAGCTAGCTCTTCCCCACTGGAGGGACCTGCTCAGTGTTTAGTCCCCCTGCGTTACCTGCCTCCCAGCATCCTCCCGACACCCTCCTGGCCCCCATGGGCATGAGTAGTCCCACCAAAGTGAGGAGGAAACTGAGTCACAGAAGATTAAGAAAAATAAACTAGGCGAGGATAGCTCATTCCAGTGATTCCAGTACTGGAGGCAAAGGCAAGAGGATTGCTGTGAGCTTGAAGTTTGAGGTGGGTACATGGTGAGACCCAGCTTCAGGGGAGAAAACAGAAGGAAAGGGGGAAAGAGAGAGGAGAGGGGACAAGGATCATGTCTAATGTGCCCTCAGGCCCTCAGGCACTGAACGCCCAGTGTGATTTGCTGCCATTCATTTATCCAGTATATTAACCGCTGTTCTCAGAGAATCAGGCAAAACAAGACCTATGCTACAGTTCCTAAAACAACAGTTGAGGGAAGTCCTTTTTATCAGGTGGGGGCAGAGGTTGGCAGTAGAGCATATCCCCGGAGAGCAAAGGCCTGGGTCTTTTCCCACTGCAATGGTAATTTCAAAAAAACCAACCTGATCTGATCATTCAAGAAATACTTGAGTTCCTGGCACTGTGTTAAGGGTTGGAAATAGAATGACAGGAATGTCACAAATCTAGACTGCTAGACTGGCTAGGGTCTGTGAAGGGTCAAGGATTTTCAGAACGTCATGGGAAGAAAATGAGAAATTGCTAATGGGGTTAGAGGTGGCAGCCACTGTCCTGGTATTGTTCAGAACACACCTGGCCAGGGAGTGAGGAAGGCTCACCCAGGCCCTGATGCCCTTAAAGGGGCAGGTAAAGTGAACTGACTAAAAAATGAGGTGGAACGGGGTCTGCCCCACCCACTACAACTGGGACCTCAGCAGAAATCAGGTTTATCTGTTTTTAAAATAAAAATCAATTTATCCAGATGTGATGGCACATGCCTTTCACCCCAACACTCAAAAGGCAGAGGCAGGTGAATCTCTGTGAGTTCAAGGCCAGCCTGGTCTACAGGAACAGTTTCTGGCCAGCCAAGGCTACACAAGGAGACTCTGCCTCAAATAAAATACAAAAATAAGGAGGAAGATTAAGGAAGACACTGACATCAACCTCTGCCCTCCATATACACTCATGTTTGCACTTCACCTGCACACCCACATGGACAGGAACATGCCAAGCACACACATGTAGAAGCATATACTTCATCTGCACACCCACATGGACAGGAACATGCCAAGCACACACATGTAGAAGCATATACTTCATCTGCACACCCACATGGACAGGAACATGCCAAGCACACACATGTAGAAGCACAGAGAAGCCTCTGTGTGATTTGCATTTGTGCATTTCCCAGGAATGCTGGGACCGAGAATTTGCATCGCCTGAGAATGGAGAAGTCACGAGAAGATTGCTCCATACTTAGAGACTAGGAATAGTACCAGGTACCCTTTGTAAGCCAGCCCCTCCCTGTGCCCCTGCACACAACTCACCTCCCTCACCTTCATAGGTCCCTGCCATGCCCCGATGGGTCTACCTATTAGCTAATTGCTTGGCTCCTGAATCATGACTTCCAAGGTTATTGAGCCTGTGATCTGAAGCTGTTGTCCCAGCTCTTGTAGGCTGGGGCAGGAGGATCACTTCAAGTAAGAGGCCAGTTTAGCCTACAGAGGCGTTTCCAGCCTTCTCAAAAATATCTGGAAAAGGGCTGCCTCAAGAACCGAAGAAATGGGCTGGGAGGTGGTGGCACATGCCTTTCATCCCAGATCACTGTGAGTCCAAGGCCAGCATGGTCTACAGAGCGAAGTCCAGGATAGCCAGGGCTACACAGAGAAACCCTCTCTCAAAAACAAACAAACAAACAAAAGACTAAACAAAAAAAGCAAAAACTAAACAAAAAATAGAGAAAAGGGCTATTGAGTGGCTCAGGTAAGACTATGACATACACTTGTGATGTCAGCACAGGAGCCCAAAAGAATTCAAGGTCAGTTTGAGCTACACAAAACCCCACCTCAAAGGTGCCGTGGCAAAAAAAGAAAACAACAACAAAACAAAGAAAACCCAGCTGTGGTCAGGTGCTTGGTGAGCACACACCTTTAGACCCGGCACTCAGGAGGGAGAGGCAGGTGGATCTCTGTGAGCTTGAGGCCAGCCTAGGTCTACAAAGCCAGTGCCACCCAGGACAGCCAGGGCTGTTACACACAGAAACCCCTGTCTCAAAAAAGAAACAAGAAGGTGCTGTGGCATGCCCTTTCAATCCCAGCACTCAATAGGCAGAGGCAGGTGGATCTCTGTGAGTTCAAGGTCAACCTGGTCTACATAGTGAGTTATACGCCAGACAGGGCTACAAAGTAAGACCTTGTGTATAAATAAATAGATAAAATCCTCTGTGTGTGTGTGTGTGTGTGTGTGTGTGTGTGTGTCAGTGTCTCTGTCTCTGTCTCTCTCTCTCTCTGCAAAAAAAAAAAAAAATCCTCCAGAGGGAGCCAGGCCTGGTGTGTAATGGCAGGTCATTCTCCCCCCTCCCCCCCTTAGCCACTTTGAACAAAACAATGGAGATTAAATCAAGCCCAAGGGAAAACGACACACACAGGTGTATGAGCTGTTACTAGCCGGCTCCTTGACAGCCCACTTGGTTTTATAAGTAGGAGAACACTCTAAGATAATGACAGGTACAGTGCAGAAGCCACACAGGTCACCACAGCCAAGTGTTGCAACTGTGTCTAATTACACGCGCTGTGTGTTTACCCCCCAGTGGCACGGGGTGCGCGCACCATCAGCAACACAAACACGTGAGTGACTAACTCCCTTAGCTATGGTGTCACAATAGACTCATTACTGGGAGAGAGGAGATGTTCGACTTCATTGCTCACAGGCAAATTGACTGATAGTTCCTCCAGGAGCTCTCAAGCTTTGATTGACAGCCCCCAGCCCCTCCCTCGTTAGCAGAGACAGCGCTGCCAGAACGAATCTGCATGCTGAAACAAAAGGCTTGTTCTGTTTTCTTCGAGCTTTGACACAGGATCTCATGTAGCCCAGGCTGGCTTTGAATTCTAGCCTCCACCTCCCATGAGTGGAATTGAAGTTAAAAAAAAAAAATTCTTAAGTCCCTGCCTTCTGGGAACTTAGGCTCCTCTGGGTGTCGGGTGGGGATGGGGGTGGGGCATGAAGGGACAATAAGCAGACAGAGCTGGTAGTCAGGAGTACAGGAGGAGAGTATGACAATTCACAACAGCAGCTTCGAGCTGGGGGCAGGTGTGCGTGTGGGTGTGTGTGGGTGACAGAGGGGAAATGAGGTGAGTTCATGGGGGCTACCCTGACAGTTTAACACTGACTCAGGGTCGCCATCATCGGCCTGGATTTTACAAGAATGCTGGCTTCTCCTACAGGACCACTGTGCAGCCAGTGTATGGGCTCAGAGAAGAAGGTCCTGCTGGAAGCCACGGTGGCCAGTCGAGGGTGTGAGCCCGCCCGCAAGATGGTCAGATCTGAGCCACACTGGAGGCTGAGCCATAGGTCTGGAAGGTGGTGATGGGTCATTCAGCTCCTGCAAGGCAGGAGCGTGGCTGACTCTGCTCAGATCTTTGAAAACATGGGATGGATGCGCTGTGCCTGTGATGCCAGCATGCAGGCAGCCCAGACAGAGGATTGCTGTGAGTTCCAAATCAGCCTGGGTGTTAGAGTGAGGTCCTGTCTCAAAAGAGAAAAGAGAAGGAAAAAGTTGGATCTTTGCATATCACATCTTAAAACTGTAGACTGGTTACTTCGGAATATCTTAAAGATTCATCTTTTTCTTTTTTGCTTTGTTTCTTGGGTTTTGTTTGTTTGTTTTTTGATGGGTTTTTGTTTTTGTTTTTCCAGACAGGGTTTCTCTGTGCAATAGCCCTAGCCATCCTGGAGCTTGCTTTGTAGAACAGGTTGACCTTAAACTCAAGAGATCCATCTGCCTCTGCCTCCTGAGTGCTGGTATTAAAAGTGTATGTACCACCATGCCCGGCAATTTATCTTACAAGACTTATTCTATCTGTATGTTTGTTTTCTACTATGCACAGACAGAGGGAGACACCATTGGGTCCGCTGGCGCTTCTGGTGATTGTGAGCTGTCTGTCTCAAGCACTGGGAACTGAACTTGGGTCTTTTGCAAGAGCAGGAAGTACTCTTAACCAGAGTCAGCTTCCCAGCCCTTACTGGTTTATGTGAACCTATGTATGTATGTGCCTGTGTGTGTGTGTGTGTGTGTGTGTGTGTGTGTGTGTGTGTGCCTGTGTGTGTATATGTATGTGTATTGGTGTTTTGCCTGCATGTATGTCTATGCATAATGTGTATGCCTGGCTAAGGCTTAGAAGAAGGCCTCAGATTCCCTGGAACTGAAGTTATAGACAGTTGTGAGCTGCCATGTGGGTGCTGGGGATTGAACCCAGGCCCTCTACAAGAACAACCAATGGTCTTACCTGCTAAATTGTCTCTCTAGCCCCTGCTCCTGCCTTTTTAATGTTTTGGGTTTTTTGTTTGTTTGTTTGTTTGTTTTTTCTTTTGAGGCAGGGGATTACTATATAGCTCTAGTTATTCTGGAACTCTCTGTGTAGACCAGACTGGCCTCGAACTCACAGCCATCCTCCTGCCTTTGTCTCCTGAGTGCACCACCACACCCAGCTGCCATTTCCATTTTTTTTTTTGACATTTTATAGGACCTTCTTTAAGAGAGGGTCTCATGAAACCTAGCTTAGCCCAAATCTGCTATGTAGCTAAGGCGATCCTTGAGCGTCTGGTCTGCTTGCATTCATCTCCTAGGTGTTGGGGTTACAGGAGTTCACCACACTGCTCATGGGACGACCTTAGAGGTCATAGGGACCAGCACTTGGGGCACAGCTAAGAACCACAGGACTCCAGAGCCCTGAGTTGCCCCTTCCTGGCCAAGTAGCCTTGAGTCACTCACTCTTGCAGCTCCGGGTTTCCTTGTCGTGAAATACAACATAATAATTGTTCCTGCCTCCCACAGTGTGGGAGGGGAGTGACATCATGCCTGTAAAGGTGTCCAACTGCCAGGATGGGAACCAGAAACAGATGACTGGGGCCAGGTCTGGAGCCACTGAGCAGCATCGAGAGGAGAGTGTGTCACCACTGAGCACTGGGGGTGGGGAGAGTCAGAGACACGGATGGCACAAGTTCATCTGGCTGCTGACAGAACAGGGGACACTGGGGGATGGTGTTCAGTTCTGGTAGGAGAAGGCAAGTCTAGCCTGGGAACTGCTACACACACACACCACGGAAGGACCTGCTGTCACTCATGGAGCTAGGCAGGAGGAGGGGATGGACAAAGTAAAGTCACAGTCCCTGAGCCAGAGAAATCACGGGGATGCACTGCACAGGGGAGCAACAGCAGAGTGCTGAGGGCTTCCGGTGTGGAGGCTTCCGATGTGGCGGTCAGGTGTCAGACTGGGAACGAGTCTGTGCCAACTGAGCCATCTTGCCAGCCTGGCCATGAAACTTTTTTTTTTTGAGACAGGGTTTCTCTGTATTGCTTTGGAGCCTGTCCTGGAACTCGCTCTGTAGACCAGGCTGTCCTCAAACTCAGAGATTCACCTGCCTCTGCCTCCCCAGTGCTGGGACTAAAGGTGTGTGCCACCAATGCCCAGCTGGAACTTTGTCTTAAGATTTATTTTTATGTCTGAGAAGGAGTCCTTGGGACTAGAGTTTATGGATGTGGGTGCTGGGAACTGAACTCAGATTGTCTAGAAGTGCAGCAAGCATTCTTAACCACTGAGCCATCTCTCCACCAGCCACCACAGGGCTTTTTAAGAGGCAGGTAAAGCTCACTTGTGGACACATGCCTGTAAACCCAGCATTCAGGAGGCTGGAGGATTTCTTCACATTCAGAGTCAGCCTGGATTATACAGCAATACTTTGTCTCAAACAAAGACGGAAAAGGGTACAACTTTAATCCCCCAACTCAGGAGGCACAGGCAAGTGGACCCCTGTAGTTCAAGGCCAGCTTGGTCTACAGAGCGAGTTCCAGAACAGCCAGAGCTACACAGAGAAACCCTATCTCAAAAAACAAAACAAGTCAAAAAACCAAAACCAAGACAAACAAAAGGAAAAAAATGGAAGAAGGCAGGGAGCCTGGGAAGATGGGCTAAGAGGACTGAATGCTCTTGCAGAGGTCCTGAGTTCAATTCCCAGCCCCCACATGGGGGCTCACAACAATCTGACTAGTCTCATGGGATTTCATGCCCTCTTGGGTATGCATACAGGCTAGAAAAATGCCCATATACATAAAACACATAAATAAATAACCCCCTAAAAGAAAATGTTTTGTTGGTCTGTTTGTTTAGACAAGGTCTCAACACAGTAGCCCCGGCTGGCCTCAAACTCTCAGCAATCCTCCTGCCTCAGCTGAGCTTGGCCTTTCTCTTTGATGCCTTGATAATTGCTTCTGCCTTTTTGCCTCTTGACCAGCAGATAGGGGAGCTCAGCCAACTGCTTCTCTAAGATTTCGGAAAAGCTGTTCCTGTTATCACCAGGCTGTCTTTCTCAGATACATCTAAGATGTGCAGCCCTCTGACCCCTTGAGAGTCTATCCTAGAGAGACATGCACACATGTGCACAGCACAACCCCCGGGATGCTCATGGCAACACAGTGAGTCATAGTGACCTTGATGCCTAAGCAAAGTACCAAAGTACAATATGCCTGTGCTAGGCAGTCAGGGAAAAGATTTGGGAGGGCACATCAGAGGAAGTATCACTATGACACATTGCAGAGAGTGGACCTAGCAAGATTCTTCAGGAAGTTATGTGTGCTATGTATATAATGGAAGCCTGGGCTTGGAAGGGAGGGGGAAGGGCGGTTCCCCCTATAGAAGAATTTCCTTGTACAATACAGGTAAAATTATATTCATCTGTAGAATAAATCCATAAACACTCATCTAAGCAATGGGAACGAAGGGGGTGTTGTTGGTTGGTTGGATTGAGACAGGTTTTCATGCACCACAGGCTGGCCTTGAACTCACTGCCTAGCTGGTTCCAGGACGGCCAAGGAAAACCACCACCACAACAACTAACAAACAACACAGAAAGCCAGGCTGTGCTGGTGGATGCCTTTACTCCCAGCACTTGGGAGGCAGAAGCAGCCAGATCTCTGTGAGTTTGAAGCCAGCCTGGTCTACAGAGTGAGTTCCAGGACAGCCTAGGCTACACAGAGAAACCCTGTCTTGAAAAACCAACAAAACAGCCCTATGTATGTTACTGCCTGCCCCCAGCATACTCTTGATTTTGAAGGCGACACCAGGGAAGATTTTTTTTTTTGTCCTCCATAATGTGGAATTGATCAACTGAGGAAAAGGGTGAAGGCCAAACGCTAATGAAACCAATCAGTAACTGCTGAGGGTTAAAGAACCAGATGGGAATGGGCACACTTTCCACTTAGCCTCCCGAGGCCCTAGCAGGGAACCTGGGCTTCAGGCATGGCGTCTTGCGGCTAGCTCCGCTGTTGGAGGGTGCCTTTGAACACCCTCAGCAGATGGCTAGGTGGCAGCTCTGGGCAAAATGAAGCTGGAGCAGAATTCGGCCCTAGGGCGGCTGTCATTTCTGCCTTGAAGGCCTTGGGTTGGGCGGGACACACCTTCTACCTGAAATGTTTGAACTTAAGAGGAAAATGCCTCAGTGAAGAGAAGAGACTGCCAGTCATACCTGTGGCGCTCTCCAGACTCAAACAGGTCTGGAGTTAAAAGGGCCATCTGATCTAAGATCAAAACAAAACAAAAGGCCAGTGGTGCTACATTCTTACAATTCCAGCACTCAGGAGGCTGAGGCAGGAGTTTGAGGCCAGCCTGGGCTAACAGTACGTTCTGGGCTAGCTTAGTCTAGAGTATGAGACTCTTGTCTCAAACAAAACAAAAAACAAGCAAACAAACTAACCCACAAAGCCTTTCTCCTGGCTTTGTTTGCAGAGAGTTGTCAGGGGAATACAGGCCCCAAGGGTGGTAGGCATGGCCGGGCCATGCGGGTGTACCTGTGCGCTCCTGGGCCTCCTCTGAGGTACCCTCCTGGGAACTGCCTCTGGCTGGCTTTGTTGTTGTCCCCAAACCTCTGTTACTGCTGGTTTAGTTTTACATAAGCCTGGCATTCCTTGAATTTTTTTTTCAAAAAAAAAAAAAAAAAAAAAAAGTTCTTAAATGTCTGAGAGAAAAAAGAGAGTTCTCTAAACTGTCCTGTCTGTCTCCTTACTTCTGGTCACTAGTCTCTTCTCCTTGGCTGCCCTCCCCCCTCACTGCTCAGGTGTGAGCTGTGAGGCAGTGACTTCTGGAAGGTTCTGGAAGGCAATGAGCCTTGCAACCTGAGTCTCAGTTCACCTTATACCTGTGGGTTGATTCAGAGAAGGTAAAACCCCCCAGACTATTCTTTCTACCCTTAAAGGAAGAATTCAGGCCAGCATACTGGAGCATTCAGGAAGCAGGAGGAGGTGGGTGAGTCTGTGAGTTCAAGGCCAGTCTGGTCTACATAGAAGTTCCAGGCCAGCCAGAGGTACATGTTGAGATCCTGTCTCAAAAACATAAATAAAAAAATTAAAAAATACAGTAAAATGGTCTTAAGCCAACCACAGACATCTATATACCCCGTGCCCTACAAAGAGCAATAGAGAACAGCAGGGATTGTCCAACAGGGCAGGGCCAGGGACTTACCTTTGCTATGATTGTATTTGCAAATTTACTGAGTTACCAGTGAAGCTGAGCATGTGATACACACTTGGGAAGTGAAGGCAGAAGGATCTGAAATTCAAGGTCAGCCTTCGCTAAACAGCAAGTTTAAACCTATCCTGGGCGACATGCCACAAACACAAACCCCCACATTTACAAGCTGAAGGTAATAGTGCTGGTATATGATTTTTCTGAAGATGGTGTGGGGTTTGCTAGGAGTCTCAAAACAAAGAAAGGAAAGGAAACCTGGAAGCAGCCACGCCCTGAGGGGAGGAGCCAACAGGGAGGCCTGCTCATCAGGTGAGTGTCCAGGTCAGAGGAAAGCAGTTCTCTCTTTCCATCATGTAGGTCCCATGATTGAACTCAGGCCGTCAGAGCTGGTGGCACAAGCCTGTACCCACTGAGCCATCCCACAAGCACTCTCTGTCTGTTAAGAGTCGAACTGTATGAAGTAAAGTGACAATTTGCTTTCCAGTGCTAGGTCCAAAGGCAAGGTCTCACACAAGCTAGGCAAGCACTCTACTACTGAGCCACACCCCAGGTCAGAGGCTGGTTTTTTGTTTTGTTTTGTTTTTGAGCTTTCTGTATACTGGGCACCGAGTCAAACATGGTAGGAGCCTTGCATCAGGCCCACATGACAGACCTGAGGGGCAGGGCAGGTATATTACTAACCCCCATATAGGTAAGGAAGCTGGGCCCTCACAGCAACTCAAATCTGTAATCCCGGCCACAGCTGCCGAAGAAGAATCCCTGTGAGTCGGAGGCCAGCCTGGGCTACATAGTGAGATCCTGACTTCTGTTCCTCTTCAACCAATGGCTGGCCCTTTAGAGGAACACAAGGTCCATGTGTTAACACCAGACTCCTGTTGAACGGTGCTGATTGCTATCTCATTGAAATGTCCCTGCTCTAGATTACATTTGTGCCTTCATAGAAGACATGCTGAAGCCTTACTTAAGATGGAGGCAGGTGAATCTCTGAGTTCAAAGCCAGATTGGTCTACAGAGTGAATTCCAGGACAGCCAGGGCTACACAGAGAAACCCTATCTCAAAAAACAAAACAAGTCAAAAAACAAAAACCAGACAAACAGAAAGACCCGTGACTGTAACACCAGCTTCAGGAGAAGCAGGAAGGTCAGAGCCTGCCTGGAAAATCTTAATTAGGCTGGCTTACTTTTTTCCTTTCCTTCCTCTCTCTCTCTCTCTCTCTCTCTCTCTCTCTCTCTCTCTCTCTCTCTCTCTCTCTCATTTGCATTGGTGTTTTGCCTACATGTATGTCCATGTGAGGGTATCAGATCTCCTGGAACTGGAGTTACAGACAGTTGGGAGCTGCTATGTGGGTGCTGGGAATTGAACCCAGGTCCTCTGGAAGAACAGCCAGTGCTCTTAACCACTGAGCCATCTCCCCAGCCCTCTATTTCTTTCAAGGTTTATTTGTTTATTTTGAGACAGGGTCTCAGTATGTGGCCCTAGCTGTCCTAGAACTCACTATGCAGACCAGGATGGCCTTGAACTCACAGAGATCCACCTGCCTCTGCCTTCCAAATGCTGGAATTAAAGGCCTGCACTGCCATGCCCACTGAGGTATTGTTAGAACTAGAGTTAGAACTAGAGTTGTGAGCTACCATATGGGTCCTTTAGAAGGGCAACCAGTGTTCTTAACCACTCTGCCTTCTCTCCAGCCCCTTCATTTTCTGTTGCTGTGGTAAAATACCATAACCAAGCTGAGTGTGGTGGCACAAGATGCACACCTTCAATCCCAGCACTTGGGAGGCAGAGGCAGGCAGATCTCTTATGAGTTCAAGGCCAGGCTGGCCTACATAGTGAGTTCCAGGACAGCCAGGGCCGCACAGTGAGACTCTGTCTCAGAAACAAACAAACCAAAAACTCCACCATGACAAAAGCCACTTGGAGAAGGAAGGGTTTATTTCTTTTTACAACTCTCGGGTCACACTGTCACTGAGGAAGTCAGGTGGGAGCTCAAGCAGGAATTCAATCAGGGACTAAAGCAGATGCCATAGAGGATCACAGCTCACTCATGGCTTGTTCAAACCTGCTTTCTTAAGCACCCAGGACCACCTGCCCAGATGTGGCGCTACCCTCAGTGGGCTGGGTTCTCCCACATTAACCAAGAAAAAGCCCAAGAGGATTGTCCACAGGCCAGTGTGTGGAGGCATTTCCTCGATTGGGCTTCCCTCTTCCCAAATGACTCTACTGGTATCAGGCTGCAAAATGAGCATATTGGACTAGGGAGTGTGTTCAAGGCCCACTTAGGCAATGTAGTGGGGTCCTGCCTCAAAATAAAAAATACAGAAAGGCAGTGGGAGAGTGGCCTGCCTGGTTCTGGGAAGGGAGGGAGGGAGGTGAGGGAGGAGGGAAGGAAGCAGAGGGGAGAGGGACCTGGGAGCAGGGAGGGGGCTGTAAAGGAACCAGGGTCTTTTAAACACTTAACACTTTCAGATAAACTTCTTAGGGTAGATCCTGAATCCAATCACTGGTACCCTTATCGACAGCCTGGAGATTCGAAAACCTACAGGTAAAGGGACAAGATCCTGTTGGGAGAGAGGCCACAGTGACTCAGCTGGAAGTCCCAGGAGGCTGGGAGACAGGCTTGGAACAGCGTGTCCCTAAGAGCCTCTAGAAGGGACCAACCCTAATCACACCTCGATCTCAGATGTCTAGCTTCCAGCCTTTGAGAGGGCAAATGGCTGATGTCACCTGGCTTGTGGAATCCTTGGTCCCTGAGTTAGGAGGTGGGAAATCTATGATTTCCTGCACTCTGAAGTCTGAACTTCCTTTCTTTCAAGGACATCAGCGGATTCCACACTCAGGGCTGGAGAGATAGCCCGGGGGTTAAAAGTTTGTATTGCCCTTCCAGAGGACCTGAGTTCAGATCCAAGCATCCCAGTGGTTGAGCTCAGGCTCACACACTCCAGCTCCAGCCGATTCAGTGCCCCTTCTGACCTTCCTGGGCATTGCAGCATGCATACGTGGCCACACATGGGCAGACCCTGTGTTTATTGTTTTAAAGAGGGGAGGGCTGGGGAGACTGCTCAGTAGTTAGAGGCACTTGTTGCTCTTTCAGATGGTCCAGGCTAGGTGTGCATCACCCCACGGTGGCTCACAACTGCCCATAACTCTACTTCTCGGGAATCTGCACCCTAGGAACATGTGTGTATCACATGCAGGCATAATAATCATACACACGAAGAAAATGCATCTTTTGTAAAAAGTTTTCTCTTTTGTTTTGTATTTGTGAGATAGGGTTTCTCTGTGTATGTCTGGCTGTCTTGGAACTTGCTCTGTAGACCAGGCTGGCTTTAAATTCAAGAGATCTTCCTGCCTCTGCTTCCCAAGTGCTGGGATTAAAGGTGTGTATTATCACACCTGACACACATATACACACATACTTATGACAGTGTCTTAGGTGTCACAAGCTGGCCTTGAACTTGTACCTCACTGAGGATGCTCTTGAGATGCTAAATCCTCCTGCATCTCCTACCAAGTGCTGGGATGACAGGTGTGAGCTTCCAGATAGTTTCTGCCATGCTGGGGATGGAGTCCAGGGCCTGATGCATGCCAGACTAGCACTCCACCAACTGAGCCAGCCATGCCCCAGTTCCTGACAATGAGTTTTAGTTGTGTCAAGATGGCTTCTCATGGGTCTCAGATTAAAACCCATCCTGGCTGTGTGATGGGCCACACCTTTGGTAAATCATTCTCTTTCACTCAAAGCACCTGGGCTTTCTCCAATCCTCCACTCTTGCATACCCAAGACCATGCCTGTACACACTAGGGAGAGATGACACCCTAGCCATGCCTTTCTCTGTCTTCCTCACACATAAGAGTTTTCTTGCCCTGGTTCTCCTCAAAGACCTCCTTTGATCTCAACAACCTTGTGTGCCAAAAAGAACTCTGCAGTCCTAAGGAGAATCACACACACACACACACACACCTGTGGACACACATGTATGTACACACACTCATTCCCATCCCTGAACCCCAGCTGACCTGTAGCGATGTTCACAAACCCCAAGTTTCATGAGAGTGTGTCCAGCACAGAGGCTCCCATCTGGAGTTGCCTGACCCTCAGCCCTCGGCCTTCAGCCAGAGCCTCTGTCCTCTGCTGTCCCACGGCACCTTCACTATTGAGAGGCCTGGGCTGCAAAGTCTGGGATTGGTGGCATTCTCCTATTACCCACCAAGTTCAATCACATGTTCATCACATGTCTACCTTGTTTCCCTGCCCATGGACACACCGCTTTGGAAGATTGTCCTGGGGATTTATACCAGACCTCATACTGCTGAGTAAGCAAGCACTCTTCCGCCCAGCTGCAACCCTAGGCTTGCCTGTCTTCATTGTGCATGCAGTTCTATTCCCCAAACTAGCCTAGCGTTTGACCTGTGCCTGGTTCACAGTTCCATCTCGATAAGCACATACACGCTCCACATCACATACAGACATACGCACGCGCATGCACACACACACACACACACACACACACACACACACACACACACACGTCTCCCACACAAGTTAATAGCTGAAGAAATGCCCTTCCTCCTCCCACTCATCTGGCCATCTAATCACACTCAGCCTGCCAGACTCATTAACTCCCCACCCCACCCCCATGCCCGCCTCCCTCTGCAGACCTTACCAAAAGGAAACACAAATCCGATTCTTCCAACCCCCGGATTTAAGCATCCTCGGAGCCTCTGAGGCTTTCCCATCAGCTTCCCACCATAGACCTTTCCACAGAGGTCTCCTCCAGCCCCTGCCCAGCCCCAAGCTGGCTCGAAGCTCACCCAGTCAGCTCCCTGCCCCCTCCCCAGTGCTCTGTCCCTGGAATGCCCCCGCCCCCTCCCCAACAGACTCCCACTCATTCCTGCCCTGGCCACTTCACCCAGTTCGCCCTCCAGCTGACTTAGTCATTCTCTCTGTTCTACCTCTTCTTTCTCTGGCCCGAGTTCTGAGTAATAGCTCAAAATAGTAGCTGGTGTCTTCCCTGCCACCCTCGAATGTGCCACGCACACCCACCGCGCAAGCACCCTTCCGTGATTTCATCTGACCTGGGTAAGCTGCCCTGCCCCCAGCAGCAGACTTAAGCCCTCTCACACACCCAACTCCCCAGAGGCAGGCCTGACACACTACCTCATTAATTAATCCACAGGGTCTGCCTTTGTGGCCCCAACTCCTGGGCTCAAGTGATCCCCTGCCTCAGCCTCCCTAGTAACTGGGATTCCAGGTGTGATCCACAGTTCCCTACTAGAAATTTCTTTTCTTCCTGCATGTCTCACCCTAAGCTAGGCCTCCCCAACCTCTCTCCTTTATTTTCTCTGTGGCTCATCATATCAAATTCACCTGTTTTAACTATTGTATTGTATTGTTTATTCCTTTTCCCCTTGTGGGGTTAGAGTTGAATTCAGAATCACAAGTGATCCACCACTGAGCTGTATCTCCAGGGATACTCCTGTGTGTGTGTGTGTGTGTGTGTGTGTGTGTGTGTGTGTGTGTGTGTGTGTTGCCAGTGCTTGTGAGAGCAACTTACAGAAGTTAGTTCTTTCCAGGCAATGGTGGCTCACTCCTTTAATCTCAGCACTCGGGAGGCAGAGGCAGGTGGATCTCTGAGTTTGAGGACAGCCTGGTCTACAGAGGGAGTTCCAGGGCAACCAAGGGTACACAGAGAAACCCTGTCTTGGAAAACCAGAAGAGAGGAGGAGGAAGAGGAAAAAGACTCTTCTATCACTTGGGGCTCAGGGATAGAACTCAGGTCATCAGCTTGGCTGGCTGAAGGCTCCTTTATCCACTGAGCCATCTCTAGCTCCTGAGTTTGATCTCCCTGCAATGTCAGCACCAGAAAAGCAGAGTTTTTGGTTTTGTTTTGTTGGTTTGGTTTTCGAGACAGGGTTTCTCTGTGTAGCCTTGGCTGTCCTGGAATTCCCTTTGTAGACCAGGCTGGCCTCAAACTCACAGAGATCCACCTGCCTCTGCCTCCTCTTGACTGCTGGGATTAAAGTCATATGCCACCATTGTCTGGCTGTGACATTTTTCTCAACTACTGGGCACAGAACAGCCATTGGGTTGACTATTATTACATGAAGGAAGGTGGGTGCTTCTTTGATCAGATTCTCCCCTGAGGAGAGTTTTCTGGTTGGTATCAACTCTAGCGGACCCCTCCATTCATGATCCTGGGCCACTGCCTCCAAGGGACAGTTCATGGTCACCTCTCAGGGGTTTAATGGAATAGGAACTCTATTTGAATGCCCCTGTATTCCTCATCTGACCTTTAGGTGACAATCTGTGAACCAGAAGGGCTGAGGGTGAGAGGTGAGTTGTGTATTTGTTCAACTTGGGTTTGGTTTTGAGACAAGGTCTCTGTAGCCCTGGCAGGCCTGAAGTCTCCGCCATTCTACCAATTTCTTCCACCCACCTTCCCAATGCTTGGATTGTGGGGATTCCCCAGCAACTCATTTCTGTTGTTGCTACACTTTTATCTCTGACAGTATTCCATACACACCTGGGGGGGGGTATGGTGACATTTAGTACTACGATAATGAAGCCTATTAAGACAATTGACAGTAAAAATAATTAGACAGCAGTAATAAGAGCAAAGGTGCCCTGCATGGAGTTCTCATTCCTGTGATCTGGTCTAAGTGTGCTGCATGTGAATTAAGACCATCAGACAATTAGCTGCTATTACCTTAATTTTACAGACGCATTAACGGAGCATCTGAGGGCCTGACTAAGTCCCACACTGTGTGCAGCAGACACAGGCTTTACTTGTAGCCTGAGGACCGTTCTTGTTTATTTCATCATTGGTTGATTTTTAATAGTTTCATTCTGTAGTTTAGAACTAACTATGTAATCCAAGCTGGCTTGACATAAACTTTAGCCATCTGAGAGGAGGGAGCCTCAATTGAGAAAATCACTCCAGAAGACTGGGCTGTATTTTCTTAATTAGTGATTGTTGGAAGAATGTCCAGCCCATTGTGGGTGGTGTCACTCCTGGGCAGGTGGTCCTGGGTTTTATAAGAAAGCAGGCTGAGCAGGGTGGGGGGGGGGAGTGGCGCATGCCTTTAGTCCCAGCACTCGGGGAGGCAGAGGCAGGGGGATCTCTGTGAGTTTGAGACAAGCCCGGTCTACAAGAGCTAGTTCCAAGCCAACCTCCAAAGCCACAGAGAAACCCTGTCTCAAAAACCAAAAAAAAAGAAAGAAAGCAGGCTGAGAGACAGACACTGGTGGCACACGCCTTTAATCCCAGCACTCGGGAGGCAGGAAAAAGAAAAACAAAGCTGGCCTTTTTTAAACCTAGGACCATTCACATGCTGGCAAGTACTCTAGCAGGGAACTGCCCCTCCTGTGTCTAAGTCATATTCTTAGATCTCTCTAAGGGCTGGGGAGATGACTCAGTCAATAAAGCGCTTGCTTTGAAAGCATGAGAGCCTGAGCTGAGATAGTGAGCACTCACTCTCATAAAAAAAGAAGACTCATCTCAACAGGGGTGGGGGAGGCAGTTTCAGGAGGATCCCTGAGTGGTCCAGCCCAGGAAAACCAATGAACTCGAGGTTCAGTGAGGAACTGTGTCTCAGGAAATAAGGTGGGAGTGATAATAGAAGACACCAGGTGTCAACCTCTGGCCTTCATGTGTGTGCGCATATGACATGAGCGCGTGCACACACACACACAGGATCACACACACACAGGATCACACACACAGAGTAGCCCCCTTTGAAAACAAAAACAGAGTTTTGCCACATTTCCATTTTATTTCTAGGTACTTACCTCAGATCTGTTGGTGGTACTGTTTTAGCCAGTAAGATTCATGCATTTCTGCCCCAAACTAGGTGGTTTGCAAAGCAGTCTTGTGTGATTCCTCATCTGAACAATGTGACAACTAGGTAAGAGTCACATCACTGACACTATCATCCCATTTCACAGGAGGTAAGAGTGCCCAGTGCTTGAGTGCACAGGGTCAATGGGTCAATGCTACCCAGCCTAGAAAACAAGCCAGTAACTGCCTCCAAACACTACATTACTGCCTGCAATTTACAATTAAATTATTTAACCCATGGAAAGGTACTTAGGCCTGGTCTTGGCACCTGTTAGGTTTCACATAAATGCTAATACAATCATCGTCTTCATCGGCTCCTCCTGGAAAGTGTCTTGGCCAATGATTGCAGCCTGAGCATGGACCACAATGGGAAGGTTAGCCTTTCCATCCCAATCTTCGCTGGTAATGCTGAAACACCGATCACTCTCTGAGATCCCTAGGGAGCCAAAGGGTGTTGAGTTTGGAGGGATAGTAAAGATGACCTCATCCTGAGCCCAAGTTTACAGATAGAGAAACTGGGTCCCTGAGAGGCTTAAGGCCAGAATGCAAACCCACCCACGCCAACAAGGTCAAGACAGAGGCATGCCACCTGGTCCAGATACCTCCTGCAAAGGCAGTTTTCTTAACTAAAGCAGCAGCTAGCTACAGAGAATAGCAACATATTCACTCTCTAGCCACAGGCCCCTAGGCCCCCTCCCAACCAGTAAAGCATTACAAGCCATTAACCAGAAGAGGGAGCATGTGACAGAATTCCACCTCGGCTAAAGGGCTTAAAATGCTTGGGTGAGTAGCCAGAGATTCATAAATATACACTTCAGCTCTATCTCAAAAATCATTAACCAGCCCCATCAAGACTGCAACTCCAGCAGCCAAAGAGCAAGAGCGGGTAGAGACATTTTTACCCACCTTCTGTGTGTGTGACTTAGTGCCACCTCCGGGTTTTCATGTCCCCTCCCCCTTCTCTAAGAGTTGGAGGAAGATCACTATGCCAAATGTTAATTTAGAAATAATTATGGAAATTTACAAAGTGCTTCCGTCACACAAAGCAGATTTCTAAAGAACTGAACAGCGTTTGGAGTTTTGGTTCGTGCAGGTGCACACACGGGTGCCTCAGGGTGTGTGTGCCTGCCCAGGTCACAGGACAGCCTCAGTCATTCCTCAAGTGCTGTCTGCTTCCTTTTTTTTTTTTTTTGATCTGGAACTTGCCAGATAGGCTAGGCTGGCTGGTCAGTGAGCAAGGTGCAGGGATCCTCCTGCCTCTGCCTCTCTAGTGCTGCGATTGCTAGCTTGTAGCACCATGGCCGGCAGGATATTTTTCCCCCCCACATGAGTTCTGGGGATGGAATGCAGTTTCCTGTGTTTCCATAAGCACTTGACCAACTAAGCCATGGCCAGACTGTTTTTTGGTTGTGTGTGTGCATTTACATTTATTTTGTGTGTGTGTGTGTGTGTGTGTGTGTGTGTGCATGGGGGTGTCCATGCCACAGCATCAGTGTGGAGGTCAGAAGACAACTTGTAGGAGTCTGTTTCTGTGAGTTCTGGGGATAGAGCTCAGGCTGTCAGACTTTATGGTGTCAGATCTTGCTGGCTGGTCTGGAACTTGGTATGTAGACCAGGCTGGCCTTGAACTCAAGACACCTGCTTCAGCCTGTTAGATGCTGGGAGTAAAGGCATAAACTACCACACTGGGTCTATCCTTTCTCTCTCTCTTCCTTTCTTTTTGTTGTTTTGAGGCAGGGTTTCTCTGTGTAACAGCTCTGGTTGGCCTCGAACTCACTTTGTAGACCAGAGTGGCCTCAGACTCACAGAGATCC
Source organism: Phodopus roborovskii (assembly GCF_943737965.1). Lineage (NCBI taxonomy): Eukaryota > Metazoa > Chordata > Mammalia > Rodentia > Cricetidae > Phodopus > Phodopus roborovskii. Next base: position 10,544,886 of record NW_026125059.1, on the reverse strand, counting down.
ATCTGCCTCTGCCTCCTAAGTGCTGGGATTAAAGGGGTATGCCACAGCCCTTATTTCTGTAGACCATACTGACCTTGGATTTAGGCAATCCACCTGCCTCCCCCTTCTGAGTGCTGGGATTCCCTATGTTGACCCACCAAGCCAGGCTGACTGCTTCTAACATAAAAGGAAGGGGATAAAGTGAAACTGTCGCCTGAGCCCTCTGTCTCAGGACTGGGATGGCTGAGTGTGGGTGTGGAGCTCTGATGACCCGCTCCAGACTCATGATCTCAGGAGTCTGTAATTTATGGAGCCGGGTCAGTCACTGTACTTATCTCTTGACCCACTGAGTACTAATTCTCGAAGCTGCCTCATGTCAGCCTGGATCAGCTCTACCTTGAGGATCTGGGGGCAAGGAAAGGAGAGAGATGAGGTTAGGGTAAGCCTGTAAACTGGAGAGGCAGGGGTTAAGACCTAATCCACACTGTTTCTCTGGTCTTCAGGCATCTTAAGTAAAACTGACAAGGTTCCCCTCCCCCACAACACCTTATCAAACCCAAACTATTTTCTACATTCTTTCCTTACACAGCCCTGGCTCACAGCAGATCTGCCTGAGAGATCCAGGAAGCTGTGGCCTGGCCCTCCCTTCTAGAAAGGAAAGTCCAGGTTGAGAGGGATGCCACACCCGGGGGGTGGGGGTGGGGGGGAGGGATGGGAGGACGGATGTGACGACAGCTCCAGGAATGCAGGGCCCACGCAGGTGCGCAGGTGCGTTGGCACCCGTGAGCTTCCTCCTTAGAGTCGCTGATAAAGCAATCCCGATAACAGCCACCCAGCCGTCATTCACACGGAGCTGGGGCCACAAGGTTCTCATAGGTGTGTCCCTGCTCAGGGCACAGGCAGAACCAAGCGGAGATTGGAGGTCCACAAAGGCGGACAGGCTTCCTAGCACACTCCACAGTCCACTGGCACCTGGAGTCCTGGCTAGGGGATTTCCCAAAGTCACACTTGTTCTCATGATTCTAAGGTGTTACTTCTCACCTTCCTGGTCTCAGGAGCAAATGATGAAGTTTTCCAGAAGGAACATGACAAATGATGACATCACATCATCTTTGACTGCTTGAAATGTTACATTGTGTATTGTTTTAGGCCGGTTTCGCTTTTAATTCCAATACAATGCATATGCATTGAGGTTCGTCATAACGTTTAGTTAAAGGAGTCTTGAGACCCAAAAAGCTGCAACTGCTAGCTAACGCAGGTAGCAGGGTTCCAGGCCTGTGGCTGCCCCTCACAACCAGGTTATCACCACCAGGGCTCCAATCACTCAGGTACTGGTGGGGAGCGCAGCCTAGTGATTCAGCTTGGGACAGTCTGTCTAGTGCTTCGCCTCCAAATGGCCAGGGAAACCTTAGAGCCACCCATTAACATCTGGTGAGCTGCTTTAAGGGGAAGGGGCTCCTCATCTAGAGCACACCAGGAGAATAACAATGTGAACGCGTTTCAGTTGAGCCCTCTCTGGGTGCGGGATATAGAGGATATCTTGACCTTTACTTTAATCCTAGCCTCAGCAAGGCTAACAGATAAACAAAAAAAGAGGCGGGAGCCCTAGTGTGGGGCGCTCAGAGAGTAGGATTTGGTGTTGTTACCCGGGACACAGCTGGGTCACTGGGGGAACAGAACACAACCCAAAGGCTGGCGTTGGTACAAACAGCAAAGGGCCAAGAAATGGCTCCGTGGAGAGAAGACGTCAGTCTCGAGAGGGCGGATGCTGAGACTCGCAGGGAGCCAGGGCCTGCAGGGATGGATCATCTCTGGTCCTCTCCCGGTGCCCAGGGCACCCCGGGGACAGGAAAGATCTAGGACCAGTAGTTCTCTACCTTCCCGATGCTGCGACCCTATCACAGATTCCTCCTGTTGTGCTGACCCCCAACCATGAAATTACTTCGCTGCTACTTCATAACCGTAATTTCGCTACTCTTATGAATCGTTAAGTATGTTTCCTGATGGTACCCTATGAAAGGGTCGTCACTCCCAAAGAGGTCGCGACCCGCAGGATGAGAACCGCCGATCTAGATGAGGGTTAAAGCCTTCTGGGATGGAACCAGGCCTCGAGCCTCGAGCTTTCCCCGCTAGTGACGGCCGCAGAGGCGGGAAAACTTGAATCTTGCCACCTAGACTCGCAGTGGGCGCCTCAAAGCCGCAGCACGGCGGCTGAGGCCGAAGAGGGAGGCGGGAGCCCAGCCGCTTCAGGCCACCGCGTCAACGGAGCCGCCCGCAGTGCCCATCCCAGGACTCGGCCGGTGATCAGCGAGCTCGGGACCCACAGCAGCCAGGGGAGCCCCCGCGCATGCGCAAAAACACACCCTCCTGAGCCGCTGTCCAGGTGCGCTCGCGCTTCCGGCCTGCCTTCCCCGATTGCCTCCTCGGGGCGGAAACTCCGCAGCCGGCGCATGCGTCCTACCGCTCCCCGGCTCAATACAGAGAGGCCTCACAGTCTCAGGTGATCCCGCCCCACCCTCGCAACGCAGGACCAATCGCGAGGCGGTGGGTGGGGATTTCGGGCCCCGAGGCCCGCCCACGCGCCGCGCGAGCCGCGCAGGCAGCGCGCCGATTGGCTGGCGCGGCGGGCGCAGGTGCGCGCTTCCTATTGGGTGTGGGCGGAGCGCGAGCCGCCGAGGCCGCTCGGAGGCTGCAGGTGAGCGCGCGCACGTGCCGCGGCCGCAGCCGTGCTTGCGTGCACGAGCGCTGGGGCACGCGCGCGCGCCCGCCCGCGGGGGAGGCAGCCGGGGAGCCGGGCTGCGGCGGCTGTGGGGCTGTGCTCCGCCCTCTCTGCTCCCGGCGGCCGCCGCCGCCCCCGAACCTCCCTGGGAGGGACCTGTGTCCCCGCCTGCCGCATTGCCAGTCCGACCCTCGGGCGGTCCCGGAGCACTCGGCACAGCGCAGCGCGGACCTCGGCAGGTGCGGTGACCAGGCGCCGCGCGGCGCTCCGACTCCCGAGCCCGCGCCCCGCGGCCCCGCGGCCCGCGCTCCCGAGGGCCGGCCCCCGACGAGGCGGCCGCCGGCCCCGCGCTCAGCATGAACCGCGGCCACCGGCACGGGGTGAGCAGCTGCTGCCTGGGCACCATGGAGGTGAAGAGCAAGGTGCGCGGCCGGGCGGGGCGGCGGGGACGCGGGGTGGCGGGATGGTGGACCCGGGCTGCCCCGGTGCGGACGCGGGCAGAGGGCGATCTGCTGGACGTAGCACGTAGAAGACAAACTTGGAGAGCGGCGGCGGGGAGCGCTGGCGTGTGTTCCGCATCACAGCCTCTGTTTTCCATCCGCGTTCCCGCCTTGTTATTAAGGGTGGGATAGGGACCGCTCAAAGGCTAGGTGATGCGATAGCTTGGGGGAAGCCCTTCTCCTTGGGCATGAGTCAAAGGCTTTCGGAGCACCTTGTTTCTCCTCACGTCACCCTTCCCTGGGGTTCAGGGGCACGTCGGATGGAGGCGAGCCTCTTTTTCCAGCTCTAACTTTGGTATGCGTTCAATCTATGAAATTAGCACTATCACCTTACTCTGAAGCAGCGCTTGACGCTGTGGCTCTTTTCATTCTGACCCTTCACGTCGAGTACTTTCCCCCTCGGCGGGTGTGCCAGTCTGCTGATAGTGACTTCAGTGTCCGAGGAATTCCTCAATCTCAAGGCCCGGTGAACAGCAGAGTAGCCTGTGGGGATTAGCTAGGGAATGCGTTCTTCTCCAGGGGGCTTTTCAGATGGAATTTGAAGGTGATCTGCAGCCACCGTACCATGTCCGCAAGCTTCTTCTGACTTTGAAAGGCCAGAAGGAGCTGGGGTAATGCAGCCTGGTTCTTTGAGAATTCTGAGATAAGGAGGTGAAAGATTCTAAAGGGTGTGACTTCCCCCTAGCTCTGCTCTAGGACCTAGTCTTGCCGGATGGCTTTTTGCCGAACGACTTGTAGAACAGTGGTCAGTGGGCATTACTGACCCCGAGGATTTAGAATAGAATTGAGGTTAGACACACAGGAGCCGTCTAGTGCACACCCATGGGGTGGGTGGTGGTTAAGGGACCCCTGGGGGAATGTCGGTCCCAGGAGTGGTTTGAGTGAAGTAAGGAAAGGTGTTGGAGCCTTTGGTTGAGGTATGTTGGTGTCTGGGCTTGAGAGCAATGCTTTTAATAGCTTTTTTTTTTTTTTTTAAATCTTCTTTGACTTAGATTAATCTGTAACTCGCTGTGTAGCCAGACTAGTGAAGCTGAAAGAGTTCCAGGCCAGCCTGGCCTATACAGTGAGATCCAGTCTCAATAAAGGAGGGACTTAATGCCAGAACAGACACTAGATTGAAACACAGATCTGTTTAATAATGATAGGGCTGTTGGCGCTGGAAAGGTAGCATTGAGTGTGCACTGCTTTTGCAGGAGACCCAGGTTCAGTTCTCAACCCTGTCAAGCAAAAAGTGCCTGCAAATTTGTTTTTAATTTTTTAAAGTAATTATTTTGTTTAATTTTTACGTGTGTTGGCATTTGGCCTATGTGTATGTCTGTGTGAGGGAGTCAGATCCACTGGAACTTGAGCTGCCATGTGGGTAATGGGAATTGAACCCAGGTTCTTTGGAAGAGCAGCCAGTGCTCTTAACCACTGAGCCATCTCTCCAGCCCAGAACCTGTACCTTTAAAAAAATTTACTATTTTATGTACATACGTGCCTGCATGTATGTATGTATACCACCTGCATGCCAGGTGCTCAAGGGAGCCAGAGGAGTCAGATCTGCAGTTTTAACTGTGAGCTATGTGTGGGTTCTGGGAACCAAATCCAGAACCGTAGGAAGAACAAACAGCCCATGTTTGTAACCACCTATCCTTTTCTCACTAGGTCCTGGAGATCTGGTACTCTGTCTTCCCAGGACACCTGTGCATGGCATACATACACGGAGGCCACATGCACACACAAGTTTTTAAAAGTTTGTTGTTGTTTTAGAGTAAAACTGAGCTTGGCGCGGTGGTGCACACCTTTAGTCCCAGCACTTGGGAGGCAGGGGCAGGTAGATCTCTTGAGTTTGAGGCCAGCCTGGTCTAGAAAAAGAAAACCGTATGGTAGTTTAAGGAGTATAGTCTTCCTGACCTGGGCTCTCCATGGCATAGTAGCAAATTGAAGTGACTTGTTTGAATGGGAGGGTTACAGTGACTCCAGAAATGTACATCTTTTCTCTAGCCATGTTGTGGCCGTCTGTTTCAGGCCTAGTACATGTACTGTCACCTGGCCTTTTTTTTTTTTTTTTTTTTGTAGTTTTGCTTGTGGGACTTGAGGTCAGAAAAGAAAACCACTTGTGATATTGCATAATGCTAACACTCAGTTTTATGGTCTGATGTTGGTAGTGAGTCTTTAATTTTTTTATCGTAGGAAAAAATGAATAGAGATCCTAGGTGTGCCAGTAAATCAGGTAGGATTGGGTCTCTGGTGGTAGGAAACTGAGTTTTTGGAGACTGGAATTTCAGGCTTTTTGTTTGTCTTTTGTATCTACTGATTTTTGAATATTTGACATAGTTCTGTCCAAAGTATGTGGTGTGTATTTCAGCTGCCACCCAGCACTTCTAGCAAGTATCCTGTTCTAGAGGGTAACAGGGCAGTCAGGCATACACTCTGTGAAATTCGGTCCTGCTGTCCCACCTGTCAGTAAACAAAAGCATAGGTCTGAGGCTCTTACATTTGTTGTTTCTTGTTTTTTTAAGACAAGGTATCTGGGGCGGGGGCTCTGGAGATGGCTCAGTGGTTAAGAGCACTGACTGCTCTTCCAGAGGACCTGGGTTCAATTCCCAGCAACCACATGGCAGCTCATAGCTGTGTGTAATTCCAGTTCCAGGGGACCTGATACCATGGCAGAACTCCAATCTGCATTAAAAAAAAAAAAAAAAAAAAAAAAAAGAATGAATGAATGAAAGAAAGGCAGGGTTTCTCTGTGTAGCCCTGGCTATTCTGGAACTCGCTCTGCAGACCAGAGTGACCTTGAACTCAGAGATCCCATTGCCTCTGCCTCATTAGTGCTGGGTTTTATTTCTTTATTTTTACCTTTATTTTATTTTTTGGTTTTTCCAGACAGGGTTTCTCTGTATTGCCTTGGAGCCTGTCCTGGAACTCACTGTGGACCAGGCTGGCCTGAAACTCACAGACATCCTCCTGCCTCTGCTGGGAGTAAAGATGTGTGCCACTAGACCTAGTTTAGCTAAGGTTTGAAAAAAATAATTACATTTTATGCTATGTGAGTGGTAAAAATTCTTGAAAATTTTATTATCATTTACTTGTGTGCATGAGTGTATGGGGATTCATCAGTACCATAATGTGAGTGTAGAGGTCAGAGGACGTATTCAGGATTGGATTCTCACCACCGTGTTGAATTCAGGTTGTCATTTTGCTAGTCCAATATCCATTTCATAATATCACAATTAAGAGATCATAACCAAAACTGGACAGTATGCAGGTCATGACTTGGAGCCTTCTTCACAGAAATAATAGTGTCCGCCAGGCGGTGGTGGCTCACTCCTTTAATCCTAGCACTCAGAAAGCAGAGGCAGGCAGACCAGCCTGGCCTATAGAACTAGTTCCAGGACTGCCAGGGCTACACAGAGAAACCCTGTCTGTCTTGAAAAAGAAAAAGAAACAGTAGTGTCAACTTTATCAACTTTACTCTGGAAAGAGCCATGGTTCAGATAATAGAAATAATGGATGGTGTAAATATAGATCTAGTTAAAAGTGTGATGCCAGCAACTGGGTGATTCCTTTGGTAACTGATTTATCTTCTTGATTGTTTCTCCAGAACTGGGATAGTTCTCTAATCACAGTGATATCCTTAGGTCACCTTGGTCCTGAGGGCGGGGGCTGTAGCTTTTGCACTAGAGCTTGACTGGCAAACTGTGGGATTGGTTTATCTCCAGCATGGCCAAGACAGTTGCCCCAAGCAGCCTTGGAGCAGCCTTAGACATGCAACTTCCTAATTGCTGTGCATGGGCAAATGGAGTATTAAAAGCACTTTTAAAAGCACTTCATAATTTGAGCTCTCACAGCAAGTTCAAGACCAGCTAAAGCTACACAGAGAGGTCTAGCTAAACAAGCAAAATTAGGGATGGAGAGATGGCTTCTTCATTTCCCTTCTCTCCAAAAAAAACTGAGTTCTAGGAAACAACTCCATGTACATCTGGATTCCAGGCACACTGGTCCAACCTCGCTCCCCCTACCCCATCATATGCTGCATTGTTGATTGGGTTAATTTGATCTCAATATAATTTCTCTTCATGTCCTAAGGAGTTCTTACGATCCTACTTTGCTGCAAGAGGTAACCTGTTCCCACCTCCATCCCTCTCCCTGCCAATGTTGGCTGGCATGGGCACCTGCTGTTTATAATCTAAGTATTTAAGCCAGAGAAAGAGGTGACAGCATGCAGAAGTTTTGGGGGAACCTAAAGGGTTAAATCATTAGGTGTATTCCCAGTCCGACTGCAGGGGAGGTGATAGCCTGGGTGAGTCAGCCTGCCTTGTGGACTGTGGCTGTGCTGGAGAGCAGCCTCCAGAAAACCAGGGAGAAACTGCCTTTGATAACATCGTAAGACTGATAGGCAGGGTGTTCCCTGGGCTTTATTTACTCTGAAATGTGTAGGTGTGACTAACTTTTTGAGAGCTTTAGATATGAGTCACCTGATTTTTTTTTTTTTTTTTTTTTTTTGACAAATGTTAGTGTTTACATCTCAGGAATGTGTTTTGGAAACTTTGAATTTGTTAGGAGTAAGAGGTGACTAGTGAATTTTATTTTAATGTCAAACCATGGGTAGTGAATAAATGCATGCAAGAGGAGGGTCAGCCGTAGGAAGCGGAAAGACTGGATGGCTGGGGCTCTGGGTCGGTGTTGGTCGTGAATGCCTGTTGGGATGAGGGCCTTTCTCTGCCTGGCACCTGCTGTTCTCTGCAGCATTTATGTTTCCTGGCTATCTTAGGAATTTAGACAGAAACAAGCCTAGCGGTCAAACGTGTTTGGTGAATGTTTACACTGTGTGTGGGGGGGTTACTGGACAGAGAGCCTTGAGCATGCTAAGTTCATACTCTACCACTGAGCTACTTATGTTTCCAGCCTGAAGTTAAAAAGTAGGATTTAACCCCCCCTGCCCCACCATGAGCCAAAAGTCCCCTCTCACCCCCCTCCCATTAACTGTATATAAGTGCGTGCATGTATATGTACCACAGCTGTTCCTGGTGCCCTTGCCCTGGAACTGAAGTCAGAGACAGCTGTGAGCTGCTGTGAGGATGCTGGGACCTGAACCCAGGTCCTCTGCAAGAGCAAGCTAAGAGGTCTTAACTGCTGAGCCATCTCTCCAGCCCCGCCCCTGGCATTTAAGGAAACATTTAATATGCCAAATATCCAGTAGCTCCTAAAGAGAGGCTTAAAGTTAAGTGATGGGACAGTTTTTGAAGAAGCCTGAAGAACCTTTCTTAGACTCCCCATTTGAGAGCACACCATTCCAGTCCCACAGGGACTCAGGAGGTACTTTAATGTGTGGCCTTAGGGGACCTGCAAGGTAAATGGAGGGATGACAGGGTGCTTCCTGCTTGGTCTGTGATCTCCAGCCTCCCTGAGGCGATTATTCTCCTCGTCTACTAATCGCCTAGCTTTTGAAGCAGGCCAGCCTCCTGGTTCCTGCAGCCCAGCACACAGACAGACAGACGTTCTCCTTAGCCAGATGGAGCAGGGTTTAAAGCTGATGTGTTGGTTAATAAGCTTCTCTTTTACACTAACTTGAAGAACATGCTTCTTTTCTGTCTTTAACCTATTTCTTACATGATGACATTATTTCATGCCAAGAAGCTCTAAGTCCTTTTGCTACACTGGGTCTCACTCTTGCAGCCTGTGAAAAGATAATCCCCTTACAGAGGGTTCGATGCAGTGGTAGGAATTTGGTCTGTCAAAGCCTCTGGTGCCCTGGCCTGGGCTCCAGGTATAGTTGGAGCCAAATTGTCCCAGGAGACCTGGGCATGGGGTTTTGAGGCAGTAGCTGTTGGCAGGGGCGCCCTGGGGAGCAGCAGCCACATTCCTGTGCTTTTCTGTCCTTTGCTTCTGGCAGGGAGGGTTACAGCAGGCCTGTTTCTGTGCCCTCAGATTCACAGAAACCCTCCTGCCTCTGTCTCCCAAGTGAGACTAAAGGCATGTACCACCATGCCTGGCTAAGTTTCCGTTTTTTAAATGTGCTTATTATATTTGTAGTTTGGAGCTGAGTTTCGTCGGTTTTCACTGGAAAGATCCAAACCTGGAAAATTTGAGGAGTTTTATGGACTGCTGCAACATGTTCACAAGATCCCCAACGTTGACGTGCTGGTGGGCTACGCAGACATCCACGGGGACCTACTGCCCATAAACAATGACGACAACTATCACAAGGCGGTTTCCACCGCCAATCCACTGCTCAGGATTTTTATACAGAAGAAGGGTAAGTGCCTTTGTATGGAGTGTGCACTCTCCCTCCGCTGAGCAGCCTTGCCTCTGACCTAGTGGATATGCACCTTGCAAGGAGCATGGTGATATCACTGGCTTACTTAATGTGTAAGCCAGCCTTCTCTGAATGTATGGAAGAAAAATCTGTGTTTTAACCATTAACTCCTGAGAGAGAAGGAGAGAGATTGATTTTGTCTCTGTGTATGTGTTTGCGCGCGCGTGTGTGTGTGTGTGTGTGTGTGTGTGTGTGTGTGTGTGTGTGTGTGTGTGTACAGGTGTTCTTAGAAGCCGGAGGTGTCAGATTCCCTGCAACTGGAGTTACAGGGAGATGTCAGCCTCTATGTGGGTGCTGGGAATTGAGCCTGTGACTTCTTAAAGAATAAACAAGTGCTCTTAACCGCTGAACCATCTCTCCAGCCCACTCCTCTTAGATTTCTTTTTAAGTCAAATTAGGAGCCCTGTGGTGGAGGTGCTTTGCCTTTGATTCCAGCATTTGGGAGGCAGAGTCAGAAGGATTGCTGAATTTGTGGCCAGCTGGAGTTCTTCTAGGACATCTAAGGCTGTCTTGGTGGGGAGGGATCAAACTAGGCGTTTAGTAAGTCTTAGTTACGTTTTTGGATTGATGGAGAAGAGTGAATTTAGTAGCAGAGGTTCACCAACCTCTGAGAGCTTCATTCCCTGTCTCATAGACAGCAAGGGCAGATCACTCACTCTCTCTCTCCATTCTTTATGGAGTAACTGTAGTGCCTGTCGCATTCACTCACGGACAGACCGAGGGAAGGGCAGCATCTAGTTCTTGGTGGCACCTAGCAAAATCTTCCATTTTAGAATATTTTTTTATTCACAGAAATAGCATGAATATAAAACTGGCTGGGAAATAAGAAGGGAAGTGCTGGCTTTGGGGCCTGTAAATATTATCTCTCAAAAAGTATCTTGAGTCCTAAAACTTTTTCAGACTGCCCCTGCCCTGTGTGTGAGACAAGGAGACAGAGACAGAGAGTCCGCAGATGGGAAGGATGGAAATCCTGTCCAATTGGTCAGTAGCTCCTTTCTCTTTGGGAAATGAAAGATTTGAAAAGCCCACTTAAGAGCTTTGAGTGGTGTGGGATAAAGGCCTCACAGTTTTCAGGCCAGACCAGAAAGTGGCTTGAAAGGGAAGATGGTGAACATTAGATTGCTCCCAGGGAGCTGACATGCCCGAAACCTGGTCACTTTGCCTTTCTGGGTTTGGAGACTGAAATCCATTGTTCCCATCTGCTGAGGGGCCGAAGTCTGTCCTGAGAGTCAGTGTTAATGTTCACAAGTGTCCACAGGTGGATGGCAGGCTGCACAGCCAGTAAGCTGTGGGCAGAGACCGAGTACAAGAGGCCCCTGTGTCTGCTTGCAAGAATCAGTGTGGGGCCTGGCGTTGATGCCTCATGCCTTTAATCCCAGCACTCGGGAGGCCGAGGCAGGCGGATCTCTGAGTTCAAGGCCAGCCTGGTATACAGAGCTAGTTCCAGGTCATGCTCCAAAGCAATACAGAGAAACCTGTCTTGAAAAACAAACAAATACATAAAAAGAGTCAGTGAGTACAGAGCCAGGAGCAGGTGGCAGAGAGGTGAGCCCGGTAACTGGCTGGAGCAAGCGTGCAGCAGACAGAACACAACTGTGGTTTTGAGCTCGTTAACCAGTGCTTTGTCAGAATCCGACAGAGAGGTGGGATTGCAGGGAAAAGAATGAGTTTGGTCCTAGGCTTATCAAATTATCTCAGCGGGCTTCAGAATCGATCACACCATGCACATCAGAAATGACAGTCTGGGGTTGAGGGTGGGAATCAAGGGATCTGTATACCAGAAACGTGACAGATGTACTTGGTGGCTCATGCCTGAAATGTCAGCACAAGAGCCCAAGGCAGGCAGAGTACTGTGAGTTTGAGGCTAGCCTGGGCTCCATAACAAGACCCTATTTCCAACAGACAGAGCAACAGAAAAGCAGTAAGCGTAGCAGGACTGGGGAGCAAGCCAGACCTAGGGAACGGTGGAGTGTGACACGTGGGCAGGCAGAGGAGGCAAGACATTTGATTTAAACCCTCTCTTATTATCAGTTATATGTGTAAGCGTATACATTTTTTACACTTATTTGTTTTGTGAGGGGAGAGAGACGTGCATGCCACAGCATGCTTGTGAAGATCGAGGACAACATGGGAATTATTTTTTGCACCAAGTGGGTTCTGGGCATTTATAGGAGACAGAGGCACAGACAGAGACAGGCTTGGCAGCAAACACCCTTACCAGTTGAATCGTGTCCCCTCCCCTTGTTCTCTGTCTTTGAGACAGGGTCTTCCTCTGTAGCCCAGGCTGGCCTTAACTTACATCAGTTCTGCCTCAGCGTTACCCGTGAACCCCCTCTCCGCACTGCGTGTTGTTGGAGTCCTCCTTTGTCGAGTCTCAATCTTGCTGTCACTGTGGTTATTGGAATTTCATTTCATTCTTTTACATCTGTTCATTGGGTTTGTCTTCCTTTTCATTTGCCTTTTGTTTTGAGACTCATTGTATATCCGGTGCTGTAGCTCAGGTTGTCCTCAGTTGTGGCTTAGTCCTCCCCCCAGCCTTCTGAGTACTGAGTTACTGGCATGTGCCATCACAGCCAGCTTTGTGGGTGTCAAGGGTTAGTGTTTGTTTATATGTGGATAAAGGTTTTCTATGTGGTAAAAGTAGAATATCAAGTAAGATTAAAACCCTTAGAGTTTGATGTAGGGGGCCAGCAAGATGCCTCAGTGGAGAAGGCGATTGCCACTAAGTGTGATGTCCTGTATTCAGTCCTTGGGACTCACAGGTAGAAAGAGAGAACCAAGTCCTTTGAACTCCATTCTGTGCCATTATCCGACAGTCCCCCACTCATACACACACACATGCACACGCATGCGCAGGCTAAGTACAGAATTTTAAATAATTTATTGGGCTTTGTTGTTGTTAGGGGTGTGTGTGTGTGTGTGTGTGTGAGAGAGAGAGAGAGAGAGAGAGAGAGAGAGAGAGAGAGAGAGAGAGAAAGACAGTCGGCTCCGCCTCGCTTCTCCAAGACAGTTTCTCTGTATAGTTTTGGCTCTTTTGGACCTCAGCCTGTAGACCAGGCTGGCTTCAAACTCACAGAGATTCACTTTGCCTCTGTTTCCTGGGTGCTGAGATTAAGGACTTATACCACCACTCCTGGCAGATTTGTAGTTTTTTGTTTGGTTTTGGTTTTTCGAGACAAGGTTTCTGTATAGCTTTGGAACTTGTCATGGAACTCACTCTGCATACTAGGCTGGCCTCGAACTCACAGAGATCCACCTGCCTCTGCCTCCTCAGTGCTGGGACTAAAGGTGTGCACCACCAACACCTGGCTTCAGATTTGTAGTTTTAAAAAATAAGACTTTGGGCCAGTAAGATGGCTCAGCTGATAAGGGCTCTTGCCACCAAGTCTGACAGCCTGAGCTTTTCTGTTCCCAGGACACACATGGTAGGAGGAGAGAATTCATCCCTGAACTCTGCTCTTCACCTCCTCATGTGTGCTATGGCATGTGTGCACACACAAAGCAAATAAGTGTGACATAAATGTATGTGTTATGTATATTTGTGTGCATGTCTAAGTTGAAGTCTGTCATAGCTGCTGACCCTTGTAACTGCAGCACTCAGGAGGTCGAGGCAGGAGGATTGAGAGTTAGTTGATGGGTACCCGGGGCTACATATTTCCAAGTGAGCCTCAAGTATGCAGTGAGCCAGTGAGAAAGCTCAGTGGGTCAGAGTGCTCATCACATCACCAAGGCTGGCGACTCAGTCTGATCCCCAGTTCCCAACATGGTGGGGAAACGTCAGAAACTCCTGAGAGCTGCCCTCTGGCCTCCACACGAGCCCTGTGGTGCATGCGTGCACACGCGCTCACACACATACACACACACAAAGGCAAGAATTCTTAGAGCACAGTGTGTGCAAATGTAACATGCGTACATATCCTGACTTTATCAAAAATTGGAAGGACGTCAACCCATCAGGTGCTCCTTGAAACATCCTGCCACGCTGTCCGCTGCAGCTAAGAGCCCTGGGTGGACAAGTGCAGCCTGCCCTTCCTGCATGAGCACCCTGAGAGCTCACACCCAGCCTACCTCAGGGCCTCATTCTGTCCTGTGAACTGGAAGCTCCCTGTGTCATGGGACCTCCCTGACCAGTTTTCCTTGAAGATCTAGATGTATCTCGCTTAGACCTAGGCTACCTGGTTTGTTCGTCTTGTTGGCCATCAGGTCCCGGCATCCAGGGCAGAGACTTGATTCTGATTTGGATTGAACAATTTTTAAACAAAATGGACAGAAGCTCAAGCAAGCAGTGGCCCTGTGTAGAGCCAGAGGATGGCCTAGGTTAAGGCTAGTTTCATGTTACCTCAGAACCACAGCAGTTTGTTTTCTGGTTTATTTATTCTTTCAAGACTAGCTAGCCTGGAACTTTCCTACCTGCTACATAGACCAGGCTGTTCTTGAACTCACAGCCCTGCCTGCCTCTGCCTCCTGTGTGTTGGGATTAAAGTGGGGCCTCAGTCTGTTGTTTTTTTCCTTTCTGTTTTGCGGTAGTCCTGGGTTTCAAAACTAAGGCCCTGGTGTGCTGCTAGGCTAGCACCTACCGTGAGCTGTGCCTTCAGAGCCTTAACATGCTACTGAATAAAGATTCCTTGGAGTGACGCTGGTGCTTGAGTGTGTATACCCAGAGCTGGTGCCTGGACAGGACAGCCATGTCACATACATCAGAAACTTCTGTGTTGTGGCCATTTGCTGTTAAGAGGAAAATCCCACATTCTGTTTCTTGGGTTGTTTTCATGGAAGCTGAACCAAACCAAACCAAAAACCTGATATCTGAAAAGTTATTTTCACAGAGGATTCTCAGCTCCCCCCTGGAGGCTGGAGTCTGTCCTGCAGTGTCTGGGCAAGGGTGAGACAGCCCAGAGAGCACTTTCCTTCGATGGTTATCACATGACTGCACTAGACAGGTTAGAAATACTGGGTTGCCTTTAAAAACTACCCAGGTCAGGGCCAGCCGTATGGGGACCTTACCATCGGCACCAGTGTTCCTCTGTGGGCCAGCAACATGGCTCACTGGGTAAAGTTGCTTGCCACTAAGCCTGACAACCAGTCTTATCCCTGGAACTCATGTGGTAGAAGAAGAGATCTTACTTCCACAAGTTGCCCTTGACCACATGTGCATGCACACACATATGCACACATATGCAATAAATGAATGTGTTAGTTATGGTGGCACACACACCTGTAGTTTATCACTTGGGAGACAGAGGCAGGCGGATCTCCAAGTTCCAGGTCAGCCTGGTCTACAGAGTGAGTTCTACTGTGACATCCAAGGCTCCATAGGGAGCCTCCGTCTCAAAGCAATAACATAAGCCACCAGTCATTCCTGTCGCATTGGAACAGAGTCTGAGCGATGTGTCTCTAGAGCTTTCTAGGTAGATCTGCTCCGTATAGGATCCCAAGACATGTTAGAGCACAGGCCTCCCCCAGGCTGGTTGTTTCCATACCCTGCCTTCTGGTTGTGCTGCTGCTCTGGGTGGATGGGGGGTGTGCTTGTGTCCTGGGCTTGTGAGTGGTGCTCACAGGGCTTCCTGCTCTGCTGAGTCTAGTGGAGGACATACAGCTCACACATCTGTAACTGGCAGAAAATTAGCTCTTAGACCTTGACCTGACACTGGACATGACTTTGTAGCTATGTTTTAAGGTTACATTTTAATGAGCCAGGGTTTAATTTTAATACAGCCCAACAGATACACAGTAGCTCACAAGAGGCCAGGAGTAGTGGCACAAGCCTGTAATTAATCCTGGTAGGAAGTCAGTTCAGGGCCAGCCTAGGCTAATCATTGTGGATTAGAAAAGGATTGGCAAGCAGAGGCCTGACGTTTTTGTAAAGTTTTCTTGGAACACGTCTACTTACTCCTTTACATATGTGCCCTGGAAAACAGACAAGCTCTGCTGTGTAGCCCAGGTTGGTCTTGAACTCACAGTAGTTGTTGTGGTGGCCGTCCGGTCCCCATGTGTCATCATCCCCATATCCTCTGTGCCTCAGCTCTCAGTGTTATGACTGTCACCACATCTGACACTTTCCTTCTCTTGTTCCTTGGAATTGAACACAGGGCCTCAGTCTGCTAGGTCAGGGTCCAACCATTGACATATGAGCTCTATGCCAGCCTCACCCCACCCCAAGTGGTCACTGAGATAGATAGGGGCTAGCCTTGACCTTGCAGTGTAACAAGTCGGCCTGGAGTCATGATCCTCTTGCCTCCACTCCCTGAGGTCCAGCCTTTCTGTTTTATTTTGAGACAGGGTCTCCAGCTGGGCCTGGAGCCATCCTGCGGTCTCAGCCTCCGCGTAGCAGACTCTACAGGCCATGCCACCAGGCCCAGCCGCCCTGTCTCCCTCTGAACTTCTAATGGGTCAAGCAAGCTCTTGAGCCTCCTGAGGGCTGTACTGTGTGTTTGCTGGGGCTTCCTGTCCAGGGATGCATGGTGTTTGCTTTTGTTTGCTGGGTTGCTTTCTGTTCACTGTGGGCATTTCTTCTCTTGCTGCCATTACAATGGGCCCTGGCTCACCCTCACTCTGGGTGATGAGTCTGGGCCCTTAGTGAGCTCCTGTGAGGGAACCAGCTCCCAGAACTCAGAGAGAGGCCCTGCGGGGCTTGCTGTGTGTGAGGAAGAGATCCCATTTGACCGCTCAGTGAGTGGAGGTTGTTGGCTGGAGGACAGAGTTCTCCTTGGGGTGTTCCTGTATGGCCTGGGCCAGGTCTGCTGTGAGTCCCTGGGACTCCCGTGGCCTCTGGGAGTGACCTCAGCCTCCAGCTGGGGCCTCCTGGACGGTCACCTTTACACTTTACACTCACACCCTGCACCCTGGCCTGCCGCCAGCCTGTCTCTTTCCCAGTGGCTGGAAGCTGATTAGCTGGGTGGAAAGAACAGGGTGCCTTTGTGCGGGTGTAGCGCTTCTGAGAATTCAGGGCCAGCATTCAGAGGGAGTCTTAGGCCATGCCAAATTATGCAGATTCGGGTTTTCTCAGTAGGGTTTCCCAGGAGCAGGCTTGCAGGCAGCTTGGTGGCCTTCTCAGTTTTGTGGTCTGGAATTTCCCTAGACATGTTACGCAGACGCCTGCTATTGGTTGTTCTGAAATAAACAGTCCGGTCCAAGACTAATCCTAACGGCTTTTAATGAGATTTTGCCAAGAACTCCTGCTTCAATGCATTTATTTTTCAAACCAAACTATAAAGCAAGTTTCTGCCTAAGGATACAGTAGAGACTCCTTATGAGAGGGTATGAGTTGGGGGCTGCCAAAGCAATCCCAACCCCGAGGCACCCATACCTGATGCTCATGGTGGGAACCTGGAAGTACTGGTCCAGTAGAGAAACCAGGGTTCACCCTGTCTTGGATTGTTTTTACTTCTAATGCCCTGGGTTGGGAGCTGCCCGTGAGAAAGTACTAGAGTTCTGCAAGGCCCAGGCAGTCTGTAGCCTCCAAGGAATGAGGACTTCCAGCTAGTTATTGTGGGGGATGGAGATGAACATGAATTTAGGTTTTTTGAAACAAAAGTGTGGTGTAGCCCAGGATGGCCTCACTTGGTAGCTGAGGACAGATGACCTTGGGCTCCTGATTCTGCCTCCATGTCCCAGGCCCTGTTCTCCTGTAACTGAACTATATTTTGTGGGGTTTTTGTTGTTGTTTGGTTGGTTGGTTTTTGTTTTTTGGTTAACTACATTTTGTTAATTGACCATTTTCCCAGTTTTGATTTTGGCTTCTGCTCGGTTGGTCGGTCTAGGTTTTTGCTTTGAGATAAGGTCCCTGGCGCAGCCCAGCCTGAGCTCAGTGTTCCCTCTGAGCCTCCCGAGCCTGGGAGCCAGACCCCAGCACCAAGCCCAGCCCTGACGTGGCCTTCAGCTCGCCTGCTTCTTGTTTCCTTTTCCTTGTGCCCTTCATTCCCTGATGTGTCATCTGTGTGACAGTGCTGTCTAGGGTTCTCTAGCGTGTGACCGACCCGGCTGGCTTGAGGAATTAATTCAGCTGCAGGTGCACAATTAGAAGCACTTGTTTTTGTTGTGATTTACTAGGCGGCAGCAATTTTCCCTTCCTTGTGTTTATCGTGTGTGTGTGTGTGTGTGTGTGTGTGTGTGTGTGTGTGTGTGTACATGTGGGAGGTCAGAGGACAACCTGCAGGAGTTGGCTCGCTCTACTTTATGGGCGGTGAGGCTCAAACTCGGGTCATCAGACTTGGCAGCAAACACCCTAACCACCGAGCCATCTCACCAGCAAAACACAAAACAAAACAAAAACAAACCCCACAGCTTTACCTGAATAGGAAGTGAGATTTAAATGGGACAAGAGCTCCACAGGTTTGCCACCCCCCCCCCCCAGTCTGTCACAGCGCTGGTGTCGTGTGACACTTCTGCCTCTACTGAAGTAAGAAGCGGGAGACTCAGAGCCTGTGGGGCAGAAGGGAGTTTCACCTGCGGAGACAGCTGTTCTAAGTGTTTGCTGTGCTCCTGCTTCACTTAATTAGCTGTGAGTGTTGATGCAGGTTGGGCCCTTCCCTCCCACCCTCCCAGCCTTTGACCCAGGGCCTGGGCAGTTCAAGGCCAGTGCCCTTCCTGCCTGCCTCACCCTCGCTGTCCCGCTCTCATGCTCCCTTCCCTTGGAGTGAGTGCCCCTTCTCCTGCCCTTGCATTTGGATGTAATAAACATGCAGAGTGGAGTTGCGTAATTTAAAGGGGCTACAGAGATCTTCCTGCCTCCGCATCCCGAGTGCTGGGATTAAAGGTGTGCACCACCACTGACCGGCTACATGCAAATATTTTAAATTAAAATATTTTTGAGAAGGTTTCATGTAGCCCAGGCTGGTGTGGAGCTCGCTATGTAGCTGAGGTTGCCTTGAAGTCCTGATCTTCCTGCCTCTCCTACACAGGAGCTGGGATTGCAGGAATAAGCCACTATACCTGGTTTAAGAGTACTTCTCTGTGTGTGTACATGTGTGCCAGCAGTGTACATAGAGGTCAGAGAACAACGTAAAGTTAATTCTCTGTTCTGTTATGTGGGTCCTGGGAAACCAACTCAGGTCATCAGGCTTGGCAGTAATCACCTTTACTACTGATCTCTGTCTTGGGAGCCCAAGCTGCTTTTTAAAAATGAGATCGTAGGGGGCTGGAATGACGGCTTAGTGGGTGAGAGCACTGGTCAATCTTCCTGAGGACCTGGGTTCAATTCCCAGCACCCACAAAGGCACAACTGTCTGTAACTCCAGTTCTAGGGGATCTGACACCCTCACACAGACAGACATGCAGGCAAAACACCAATATACATAAAAAAAGAAGCCAGGTGGTAGCATACACCTTTAATCTCCACACTTGAGAGGCAGAGGCAGGTGGATCTCTGAGTTCAAGGCCAGCCTGGTCTACAAAGCAAGTTCCAGGAGAGCCAGAACTGTTAAACAGAGAAACCCTATCTCAGGGGAAAAAAAAAAAAAAAAAAGAGGCGCTAAGTATTGTGGTTTATCTTGTAATCCCAGCTCTTGGGAGGCTGAGGCAGGAGGATTTCCTTGAATACAAGGCAAAACCTCATGAGCAAGAGGTGGGGTGAAGTTGTAGCCAGGAGTGGGAGGTAACATACCCATAGTTCAGTGCCTCAGCCGTCTGAGTGGCTGAGGCCAGCCCAGCAGTGTGAAAAGGATCTAGGACATGTGAGCCTGTAAGATCTGCCACCATTATTGTGTTGTTGCTGTTTCGGTTTTTAGATTTTGGGACAGGGTTTCACTCTGTAACCCAGGCTGGCCTCAAGCTTGTTGTTATATAGCTCAGGCTGACCACGAACTTGAGATCCTCCTACCTTCTGCCTTAGGCTCCTGAGCACTGGGTTAACAGGTGTGTGGACCATGCCTGACGCTACCAGAATTTCACTGGCCAGTTAATATTCAGTAGTTGGTGACCTCTGAGGTGTGTCTGAGAGGGCCCTCTAGTGTTTTCTTTACGGCGTGGCAGTCACAGTTGCAGTCCTGGTAGCCGGCTGATCTTGATGTGGCATGTACGTGGGCTGGTGTGATCCTTTGTGGGCAGATGTGTAACCGTCTTGTGTGTGTTCTCTGCCTGAGCAGAAGAAGCCGACTACAGTGCCTTTGGTACAGACACCCTCATCAGGAAGAAGAACGTGCTGAGCAATGTGCTGCGTCCCGACAACCACAGGAAGAAGCCCCACATCGTCATCAGCATGCCCCAGGACTTCCGGCCCGTGTCGTCCATCATAGACGTGGACATCCTTCCAGAGACCCACCGGAGGGTCAGGCTGTACAAGTATGGCACAGAGAAGCCCCTGGGCTTCTACATCCGAGACGGCTCCAGTGTCCGGGTGACACCGCATGGCTTAGAGAAAGTCCCGGGGATCTTCATATCCCGGCTCGTACCCGGGGGTCTGGCCCAGAGCACGGGACTGCTAGCTGTCAATGATGAAGTTTTGGAAGTGAACGGAATAGAGGTGTCGGGGAAGAGTCTGGACCAAGTGACTGACATGATGATAGCCAACAGCCGCAACCTCATCATCACCGTGCGGCCAGCTAACCAGAGGAACAACGTTGTGCGGAACAGTCGGACTTCCGGCAGCTCCGGCCAGTCCACCGACAACAGCCTCCCGGGCTACCCGCAGCAGGTGGAAACCAGCTTTGAGCCAGAGGACCAGGACAGCGAGGACGACATCATCATTGAAGACAGTGGTGAGCCGCAGCAGATCCCAAAGGCTGCCCCGGATGCCCAGAGCCTGGAGTCCCTGACGCAGATAGAGCTTAGCTTTGAGGCGGGACAGAATGGGTTCTCCCCTCTGCAGGACCCAGTGCCTGTGCCCAGCAACCTGGACACAGAGTTTGGACCCCACACTCCGGACCAGAGGCTGTTAGAGGAAGACGGAACGATCATAACGTTGTGAACCCGCCACGTGTGTTTTCCAAGCGCTATAAATGTATCACAGGACTGATGCTGTGGACCTCCGGGCCTCGCTGTCCCACGGGCGAGCCTGAAGTGTGGCTGGGATGGCGTGACTGTTGACAGACCGCGACGATGCAGGTGTGAGGCCTTTGCTGCAATGTCTCCCTGGCCTGCAGAACCGTTCACTTGTCCTCCGTGAAGTCTGATGTCCCCTTGGTCTGCTGGGAACCTCAGTGCTTGGGTTCCCAACATCAATGCATTCTGACTTTTCCCAATGTGTCTGTGTTAATCGTGACAAATCCTTTTTTCCACGTGCGGTTTTGTTCTGTTTTCCTGCTTGCTAAGACTTTCTGTAGCTAAGACTTTCTGTTTAGGGGCAGTTCCCATTACCCCACCCTAGACCTGTTTTTGTCTCCATCCTGTAGCTTCAGAGTTGCAGGGTGCTTCAGTCCTATTGATGCCCTTTAACTGCTAACTTTCCTCACCCCCAGCCCTGTGTGAGATTGTCCCTGTGTGCGTGCGTGCCTGCGTGTGTTGTGCGTTTAGTGTGACCCATGCTTCTCCAGTGTACCAGGCAGTGAGGATCATGTTGCATCAAAAGGACCCCAGGTTAAGAGACTAACAAACAGAACAAATGCACACTTTTTATACAAAAGATGAGTTTTTTCTTCCTGGGGATTCTAGGGTGCTGCCTGTACTTCAGGAAGCCTGTGTCAAGTTCGCCACCCGAAGGGGTGTTAATTGTGTGAGTTATTTATTCTCTTCTGCATCCATTCAGGAGGAGGGAACAGCAATTATTCTCCCCTCACCTGACGCCGTCGTGTTGCATGCACAGGCACCGAGACCCTCATGTGTGTCCCCAGGTGGACAGTTATTTATTACTTAACCTTATGGTGGGGCAAGTATGGACACCTCACAGTTGTGTACTTTTACAACAGCGAAGACTCCGATGACTCCGAGTTGAAGGACGTTTTTTTCTCTACAGTAAGAGCCGGCAGATATGAAGTCTTGATCCAGTGAGGGGAGCTAGACTCAATCAACACCGAACATGTTCTTTGCAGATGCCTAGCTGAGGCTGGGCGGGGCGACCCCGTGGCTTTGTGTCGAGTTCACAACTTCTCCCTCTTACACAGCACCGCTGCTGACAGCATTCTAGCCTCCGCACCGTCAGGGAGCTTTCGCAGTGTGGCTCTCGGGTGGAAGGTAACGTTAGGTGTAGAAGGCTCAGTTGTATTCCTGAGCTAAGTGGCACACAGGCTCAACATTGTAAGTACAAATACTTCCACATACTACCTCTCTCTTTCTCTCTCTCTCTTTTTTAACAGAGTTTTAACATTAGAACTTTTCTCTTGGGGAAAAACTTCAGGGCTTGACTTTTGTACAAATTTTAACTGTAAAACACAGATTTATCTCCTGTCTGAAAACAGAGCAAAGCTGCTGGCGCCTGTCTTACCTTAAGGACGATAGTGTTTGTGTCAAGGTCTTACTGGTGAAGTAAGTGAGCCTTGGCTGTGGGGTCCAGTCCCGTTGGCTCGGTTCTTATGCACCTTAATGACAAGAACCGAAGCCTTAGCAGCTCAGCCTGCAGTCTGTTGTCGTGAATGTCAAGCCTCACTGTGAATTCTTCTGTTGTTAGTCACCTATGTCAACAAGATGCTGTGCTGTGTAAACCATGAATTTTCTAATTAAATTTTACATGCTATAACATGATTTTTACATGAATGATACTTTGTTTAACCTATCAAATGTCAGTATTTTACTACAATTTTATTATAAAATGTACATTATCACTAAATGAACTTTGATTTTAAAAATCAAGTTAGATTTAGTTACATATTATTTTTTACCAATAAAAACGGACTTGTATAAAGGCTACTTTCTTGTTTGAAATTATATGAGAAGAGTACTTAAGAATATGTACCAGGCATCCATTAGGTACATAGAGGGAGACTGAGTCACAGCTGGTTCACTGACTTCCTTTTCCAGTGCTAAGGGCTGAGCACATGGTTTTATAGTTACCACATTCCCCACCCTGATCCTCACAGCAAACCTCATCCAATAGTCCAGGCTGGCCTCAGACTGCTGGCACTCAGTTTCCCGTAGCTGGGATTACAGGCACATGCCACTGTGCCAGTTCCCCAGGGTCATTTTCTGTTTTTTAAATTTTAGCTCAGGTACCATATCATGCCTTACTTTAATCCCAGCACTCAGGAGGCAAAGCAGTTGGATCACAGAGATCCAACTGGAGACCGTGTTTATGTGTGAGCACACATGTATATTTGTGTATGTGCCACAGCTTTCTTGTGAAGGTCAGAGGACAACTTGTAGGAGTTGGATCTTTCTGCCATGTGAGGGAAGGTCTCATATAGCCTAGGTTAGCCTGAAACTCTCGCACTAGCTTCTCAGAGGCCTATGCCCAGACGTCAGGGGTACAGTCTGGTTTTCTCTCAAAGTTTTGTTATCTGATTTCAGTTTTTTAATCTGGGGGCAGTTGTTTTGGGAACGTTTCCTGTAGCCCTAGGCTGCCCTTGAACTTATGAAACTTTGACCCTCTTCCTGCACTCCCAGGTACTGGTGTTACAGGCATGCACCACCAGCCTTGGCTTCTTTCTCGTGTTTGTGCAGGTGGGTCTCAGAGAGTTCAAGGCCAGTCTGGTCACATATCAAGTTCCCAGCCCAAACCAAAAGCACAAACACGAGATTAAAAAGCCTCAGGGACGAGTCCTCTGCTACGACATGGGTTCCCAGGTTCATGGTCTCAGCAGCAGCACTTTTACCACCAAGTTATCTTGCCAAGGCCCATAGGATAGTTGCTGTTTGCGGGTGAGTTTCTAGGCCTGGTGATTATTGCCTATGGCTCCAGACTGAATCATGGCCTGTGCCACCCTAGTGTGCGGGCAATATGGTGGTCATGGGCTTGCACCAAAGAGGCTTGTGTGTGTGTGGGGGGGGTGTGTATGTGTGTTTATAAATGCTTTGTTTTTGAGACAGGTTTCCTCTGTTTTGCCCTAGCTGTCCTGGAACTTGCTTTGTAGACCAGGCTGGCCTCGAACTCACATAGATTGCCTGCCTTTGCCTCCCAAGTGCTGGGATTAAAGGTGTGTGCCCTCATCCCCTTTATATTTATTAAACGTGGGTGTATGGGGGGGGGGTAGAGCCCCTGAGGCCTGATGTCACGGCCATCTCACCCACTCCATGGAGAGGACTTCTCACGCCGCTATCTGAAAGCTCCCTATTTCAGGATGTGTAGAGTGGCCAGCCTGGCGTAGCACCTGCATGTTTAAGATGTAGACAGTGGGGGCTGGAGAGGTGGCTCAGCAGTTAAGAGCACTGGCTGCTCTTCTGGAGGACCTTGGTTGGATTCCTAGCACCCACATAGCAGTTACGACCCTCTAGAGTCCAGGGACTCTGACACCCTCTTCTGACCTCCCCAGGCACCAGGCATGCACATGGTACACATATGCACACATACAAGCAAAACACACACCCATAACATTTTTAAAAATGTCCAGGTGTGGTAGCATATGCCCTTAAACCCATCACTTAGGAGGCAGAGGCAGGTAGAGTCCTATACTTCCAGGACAGCTGGGGTCGCACAGCAAAACTGTCTTAAAAAAAAAAAAGTAATAATGTAGACAGTGCACCCAAGAGAAGATGTCCACCATTGTGTTAACTGATTGCAAACATTGATGGTTGCCAGACCCAGTAGCATGGGCCTGTCATTTCCAGCTACTGAGGCAGGAGGATGGCCAACCTGGACAACTTACACCCTGTCTCAAAAGCAACAGGGCTAGGATATCAGTTGTAGAGACTAGCCTAATATGCATGAATTTGTAGGTTCGGGTCCTGACACCAAAAAGTAAATGGAACACTGAGGCAATGCTTTCGGGAAGGAGCTCATCCTACAAGCATGAGGACCTGAGTTCAGATCCCCAGCTCCCACAAAAGAGCCCGGTGTGGCTGCATAGCCCTGCCGGAGACTGGTTGACCAGTCTAGTGGAATCAGCTCCTGATTCAGAGAGAGACCTGGTCTCAGGAAAGTAAGCTGGAGGGCCAGCATGATGGTTCTGTGAATAAAGTGATTGCTGCCAACTCTTAACAATCTGAGTTCAGGTCCCAGAACCCACATATGGAAGGAGGAAGCCAACTCCCTCAACATGAATGACCTCTCACCACATGTGTGCACTGCCATGCGTGCTCACACATGCAACGTTGTTTGTTTGAGATGGGCTCTCTGTGTAGAACATACAGGAACTCACTCTGTAGACCACGTTGGCCTTGGAATTTAAGAGATCCACCTGCCTCTGCCTCCAGACCAAAGGTGTGTGCCACCATACCCAGCACAAATTCTTAAACATTTATCGAAAAATAAGATGGAGAGCAATTGAGATGACGTTCAGTGTCAACCTTAGGCCTCCACACACGTTTCCCTATGTATATGTACACTGTCACATACATAAACATGTGCGTGCCACACACATGCTCAGGAAATAAGTGGCCATGAGGGGCTGGTAACTACAGACTAGGCAGGACCCTCCCTGCTTCCTCTTGAACCCACTAAGCTCTCTCAGGCACAGGCTTCCCTCGTGCTGGCAAAGGTGACCTGTAGATACTCCGTCCTGTTCTGCTACTCGGTGTCCTTGACTCACTCTGCCTGTGCCAAGCAAGCCCAGTGACTTCATTGCCCTAACCTTGGGGAGATGTTGCCTCCCATCAGGGTGCTAGTCTCACAGGAAGAAAGGCTAAGCACAGATACTGCCTCAATACAACAAAAACAACAAAATTTCCAGCCACGGGCTTAGAGAGGTGACTCTCTAAGAGCAATGGCTGCTCTTTCAGAGGACCGGGGTTTGATTCCCAGCACCCATGTCTGGTGGCTCAGAACAGCCTGTAGCTCCAGCTCCAGGAGATCCAGGGGATTCAGCATCCACACACATGACACTCACTCATGGACACAAATCTCATATGTAACATATGTAAACATCCCTCTGCAGTGGTAGAAGTTATATAGTGCTATTGTTTTCTTGCTGGTTCAAATGTCCTGGGGCTAGAATGGGACAGGGTGGATGGAGCTGACAAATGGGGCCTCTGAACCCCCAGAGCAGGGGTTCAGCACTTCAAGAGATACCATTTGGGTATGTGTATGCCTAAGACCGCACTTCTGACTTTGGGGGAATCCAGAGACCCAGTTTCATATTAAACATTCCGGTCCTCTACAATGGAGCCATCTCTTCAAGGCTGCCCTCGTTCATTTTTATTTACTTTGAAATCTGATTTTATATGCACAGCTGTTTTTCCTGCATGCATATTTGTGCACCACGTGGGTTGTCTGGTGCCCACGGAGATCAGAGAAGTGCCCTGGATCCCAGGGAACTGGATGGAGTTGTGGGTGGTCACATACGAGCTACCATACGAGTGCAGGGACTGAGCTTGGGTCCTCTGTAAGAGCAACCAGCAGTCCTAACTGCTGAGCCATCTCTCCAACCCCCACTGAGTTTTTAAGCTAGCATTCAAAGTAATGAGTGTCACTGTAGTATTTTCAGGCATTTGTGTTTGTGTGTGGTGTGTGTTTATGAGTGGGCAGGCAGCCTGGGACCAGAGTATGCTTGTAGAGGTCAGGGGACAGCTTCCAGGGTCCATTCTCTCTTTCCATTGCTCAGCAAGCATTTTTACCATGGAGCCTTCTTGCTGACCCAATTAATTTGTGTGTGTGTGTTTGTTTGTTTCTTGAAATGGGGTCTAACTGTAGCTCTGGCTGGTCTGAAACACCAAAGGTGCTGTAGGTCTGAGCCACTGTGCCCCTCTCTGACTTTAGGGCAGTGTTCCCTGTAGTCTAGGCTGCCTCAAATTCACCATGTACCCCAGGATGACTTTGAACTCCTAATCCTCTTGTCTCTGCCTTTCGAGTCCTGAGAATCATAAAACACCTGACTTTTTTTCCCAACTGGCCTACTGGGGATTGACCCCAGGGACTTGCGCAGACTAAGCAAGCACTATAGAGTTCCTGGTACCCTCAGCTCTTTAGCATTCCCAGCTTTAACAAGCCCTCAAGGGGGTTGTCTTTGACCCGTCATCTCTGGTGCCACATCAGGCTGAGAGCATCCATTCCAGGAGCTTGGAATTCTTTTGCAGTGGTGTCATTCATTGGTTGGCTCTGCAGACAAGGCTAGCCCCAGTATGGCTCAGGTTTTCACTGCAGTAACTCAGTCTGGAGAAGTCCTGGCCTGCAAGTCATCAAGGTGCAGGAATGTGGCCCTTCAGAATCAGTTCTGATGGCTCCAGCCACTCCCCACAACAGAGCAAGGATCGCTGAAGACAGGCAGACCATGAGCCCCTGAGAACAGCACTTCATCTGCTAGGGGAGAGGCTGGTACTGGATCCGGTACAACCCACTGGACACAACACCAGCAAACGCCACTCACCCCGTCGTTTCTAAGACCTGAGCAGGCTGCTCCCAACTCAAGCATGCAGCCTGCACCGAGTTCTTCTAGAACATAACTTTTATTCCCAGGCTACCTGGCCAGGAGGTGCGGAGATACTAATCAGGCTATTTCCAGCCCTCAGCTGCTTGTCTTAGGTATGTGCCCTGACCGACTGTCCGAGTGTGTGCTTAGTGACTCAGAAACTAAATCATTAACTTAGCAGAGCTGGAGGACAAGCCATAGAGTATCTGCCTTCCAAGGATGCCAGCACAACACCGAACAGGGGCAGTGGTGACAGCCGCGTGGCTTCTCAGAGAGATGTGCAATTCTTTGACTCGAGTGCAATCAGAAAGCGTCTGCAACAACTCACACAGGGTACCAGGCAAAGAGAATGATCACTTCTTTGGGTGACTCCTGGGGAAAACTCTGTTCTAAAAAACACACAGGCCTGGTGAGCTGGCTCAGCAGGCAAAGGCACCTGCCACCAATCCTGATGCCTGAGTTTGATCCCCAAGACCCACACAGTGGCAGGAAATAAACAACTCCTGAAAGTTGGACTCTGACCTCCAAACTCATACCATGGCATACACATACATAAATAAATGCAATAAAAACAACAAAAGCCCACTGGCTTAGAGTTATAGCTTAGTTGGTAGAGCCCTTGCCTAGCGTCCACAGGGTGCTGGGTTCCATCCCCAGCACAGCATAACCCAGCATTTTGGTGCATGCCTGGACTGTGAGCATTCTAAAGGTAAAGGCCAAAGGGTCAGGGGTTCAAAGGGCATCCTCAGCTACATAACAAATTTGAGTCTGGTTTGAGTACATGAGACCCTATCAATAAATAACAAATACACACAGACAGGAATGAGAATCCATACTTGCAATCCCGGCACTGAAAGCTGAGGCAGAAGGATTGAGAGCGGTCACCTCAGAACCTGTCTCCAAACCACATGCACGCTTCTCTTTATCCTTTTTTTTTTTTTAAACTGGGGAGAGTGTGCACTCCAAGGAGCATGTGGAGGACAGAGGTCACCTTCCTTCCACCACCTTTAAGTGGGTCCCGGGGATTGAACTGGGGCACATAAATCCATCTTTACACACTGAGCCATCTCGCTGGCCTAAATTTTACTTCATTGCTTTGTGTTTATTTGTGAGCGTATGTGTGTGTATTTGCCACTGTACCACCCATGTGGAGATCAGAGAACAGTTTGTGCATCTTCCTTTATGTAGGTCCCTGGGATAGAAGGGCTTGGCAGCAAGAGCTTTTACCCACTAAGCCAGCCCAATTTTTGATCAGTAAAATGTGAACACACACTCGTGCACACGATCCCACGCGGATGCCTCTCTGCTGCCCCAGAAGCCTGTTCCCTGGGAGCTGGCCTCCACGCCACCCTCCTCCCCAGGAGTCCTTGGCTTGTATTCCCAGTGCCCGTGCCCAGTGGGGCTGGCGTGTGTGCCTCCAGCAGCCGGGCACACAGAGCCAAGGGAGCCGGAGAAAATCCGTGGTAATGGGAGAAGCGCCAAGAGCAGCCGGGTTGGGCAGCTGGCCAGGCAGGCCAGGCGCCTCCTGCCTCCTCCTGAAGTGCAGACATCCTGCTGGGCTGCCCACTCACTGTGGGACTCCCGGGGGACTCAGACCCCTTAGCAACCCTGTCTACAGCCTTAAAACCAGCGTGATGAGGCGAAGAATAATGGTTCCGATCGGGAAGGCGGACCTGCCGGAAGCGGGAGGTGAAGTCACTCTCCCAGCCCTCACCTTCCCGAAGGCAAAGGTCACCCTGTGGGCTCGCTCTCGGTCTCTCGCTCGCACCAGTGTGGCCCCTGCAACTGTCTTGGGATCTCAGTGGTTGCTCCGTGGCCTAGGAAGATGGCTAGACCGGTGCGGCTTCTGACCACAACATTTTTTTTCATTCCTCATTTAGCTGTGCTAAGACAAACCATGCTTAAGAGGGGATCAAATATTTAACAGCAACCATGCATAATTCATGGCCCCGTAGATGCTCCTTTCCGGCCCTCAGCCTTGCCCTCATTAGGGCTTCTCAGACAACCAACTGCCTTCCGTCCTTGGCATCTATCTAGCTCGACTCTTCTCACCGCTAATTGTTGAACATTGTTCTTGCTGACAGGTTGACATGACCATGTCCCCTTGGCTTCTGTCTCCACGCTGGGTATCTAGCCCAGGAGCTTCACATGTAGAAATCTACCTTGGGACCCAGAACCCCTGAATCACAGCCCAGCACCCAACATTGTTTCATCCATAGGTAACCAAAGCAAAAACTACAGTTTGTTGGATTCCTGGCTGGCCCTTGGGTTTATCTGGGCTTCAAAAACAGAAGTGGAGGCCCTGTGGTGGTAGTGGTGGTACTTGCAATTAATCCCAGCACTTAGGCTGTTCTCTGTGAGTTCAAGGCCAGCCTGGTCTACAGGGCAAGTTCCAAGACAGGCTCCAAAAAGCTACAGAGAAACCCTGTCTCAAAAGACAAAACAAAACAACAAAAATGAAACAATTGTTAGTGTAGTTTGAGGCTGGGTCTTAAGTGTCCCAGGCTGGTGTAAAACTCAGTGCATAGTGGAGGATGACCTTGAACTTCTGATCCTCCGGCCTCTCCCTCTGAAGCACATGCCACTATCTCCAGTCTGTGTTGTGGGAGGGCAGGAACCCAGGTTTCATGCAAAGCAAGTGCAAGCTCTCTTCCTACAGGGCTACATCCCCTAGCCTCCTCCTGAACTGTGTTTCTGTGTTTGAGCATTGCTTGTGAAAGAAAGGTAGATCAGCAAGGGTGGTGACACACACCTGTGATCCCTGTGATCCCAGCACTCGTGAGGCAGAGGCAGGAGGGTCAGAAGTTCAAGGTCATCTTCAGCTACATAGCAAGCATAAGGCCAGACTGGACTTCATGAGACACTGTGGGGGGTGGGGGGTGGGGGGAGGAGGGAGTGACAGAGAGGAAGAAGGGATGGGGGAGGGGAGAGGGGAAAAGGGATGGGGAGGGGAGAGAGGGAGGGAGGGAGGAGGGAAGGGAGAGGGAGGGAAGAGGAAGAAGTGTGTCCCTTTTTCCTTTCCAAAATCAGCATCTGCTTCCACCTGGCAGTTCGTCCTCCGGGAATTCTCCCGAGGAGACACTGGTCACCACCAATCCTCCATTCTGTGCTCCTGATGAGTCACAGCACGCCGATGATGCAGGAGCATGCTGGGAAGCTGGGGCGGTTACCTCTGTTTGGACTACATGGTTCATTTGACTTGTTTTGGAGACAGGGTCTCACTATGTAGCACAGGCTAGCCTCCTGCTAATAATCATCATCTCACCTTAGCTCCCCCCAAGGGTTACAACTACAAGGATGAGCCAAAGGCTGGGGTCAAATGGTCATCTGTGTGTCGTGATTTCTTGTTTTTGCATTTTTATTTATTTCAGTGTCTTAGTCTTAGACTTAGTCAGTGCTCTGTTGATATGAAAAGACATCATGACCACAGCAAGTCTTTTAAAAGAAAACATTTAATTGAGGCTGGCTTACAGTTCAGAGTTTTAGTCCACTATGGTCATGGCGGGAAGAATGGTGCCGGAGAAAGAACTGAGAGAGAGTTCTAGACATGGATCCTCAGGAAGAGAGAGACAATGAGCCTGGCTTGAGATTTTGAAGCTTCAAAGCCCGCCCCCAGCGACACAGTTCCCCAACAAGGCCACACCCCCTAACGTCTAAGCTTCAAATGTATGAGCCTGTGGGGGCCATTCTTTGTAGACAGAAGTGTCTGCCCTGCCTGCCTGCAGCTGTTTAGCTCCAAATAAACACACAGAGGCTTCTATTAATTATAAACTGTTCGGCCGATGGCTCAGGCTTCTTATTGCCTAGCTCTCTCTTAATTATTAACCCACTTTTATTAATCTGTGTATCTCCACCTGGTCTTGCCTTACCGGTGATGCCTGGACCTCTCTCTTCAACACCAGCTAGACTCTATCTACTCCCTTTCTCCATCCCTGTTTGGATTTCCCGGCTGACTAAATCCTGCCTGTCCATTGGCTGAAACAGCTTTATTCACCAATAAGACAAACGTATGTTCACAGCAAAAGAAGGACATCCCTCCTCAATTCTTATCAAACCAGTCCGAGGACACCCTGCAGGCATTGGCTCTCTCCTTCCTTCTGCCATGTGGGTTCTGGGGATTGAACAGAGGTCATCGGGTTTGGTGACAAGCACCTTTACACGCTGAGCCGTTTCTCCAGCCTGGACCGTGAATTTAGGGATGGCTTTGAGATGGTGTCTTAGGCCTCAGACTTTACTCCTCCAGCCTCAACTTCCCAAGAGTGGAAATTACGGTTTGTACAACCGACATTTTTCATCTTGTTATTTTTTTTCCCTCAAATTTCTTCTGAAATCACCACTTCTATGAGCACCTGGGTTCCTCAGGCAGCCTAGTTTTCTTTTCTTCTTTTTCTTCCTTTCTGTGGTGGTTTGAATAAGAAGTGACCCCATAGGCCCATGTGTTTCAATGCTTAGTCCCCGGTTGGGAAGGACTAGGAGGTGCGTGTAGCATGAATAATAGAAACACAGAGACTGACGTTGAGGTTCAAGCTGAAGATCAGAAAAGCAAAGCATCCAGCCACTAGAGAGTTCTCAGCTCTACCAGGGCCTTTAGAGGGGCCATCCTGTCCTCAGGGTGACTGCAGACTGAATCCCAGGCACCCCTGTCTCCACCCACCTTATATTCCTCTCCAGTGCTGGCATTAAAGGCCTGTGCCACCGCTGCCTGGCCTCTATGGCTGACTACTGTGGCTAGCTTTTCACTCTGATCTTCAGGAAAGCTTTATTGATTAGGTCATAAACAAAATATCACGACCTTGCAACAAGTACATCACTAGGGTGTAAAGCCCAAGCCAGGCCTGTGTCTGTCTCTCTTCCTGCTGCCTGTGATCTAGATAGAGAACGCTCAGCTACGCCTCCAGCCATGTTGCCATGTCCTAACCATGGTGATAATGGACTAAAGCTCCGAAACTGCAAGCCAGCCCCAACTAAGCACACATTTATAAGAGCTGCCATGGCCATGGTGTCACTTTGTAACCCCGGCTGGCCTCGAACTCTCAGACCTGTCTCTGCTTCCCAAATGCAGGGATTAAAGATGTGGGCCACTGCTCTCAGGTTCTTTCTTTTTTTCAGACAGAGTCTGTGTAGTCCAGGCTGACCCTGAAGTCTCTGTCTGGCTGAGGCTAGTGTTGAAGCCCCATCGTCCTGGCCCCTCCTGAGTGCTGGGATTACAGCAGTGAATCAGTGTGTGTGACGGGACGCTAGACAGCCCCGAACTACACACTCTGAACAGGAGAGATGTCTAGGGACAGAGTCACGCTTATGCTGTGAACAAGGAAGGACCCTCACAATCCAGTCATTTGAGATGTGCCTCTGTCTCCTCTGTTAGATGGTGGACATGCCCATGATCAAGACAAACACAGCAGCCTTCCTGGGGACTAGGCTCTGCCATCTGTCCCAGCAAAGAAGATGGAGGGGTGTGTGTGAGGGGGAGGTCTCACAGGCCAAGGCTTGCTGCACAGGGGCAAGAATGGGAGATTAAATCCCTGGTACCCTGTAAGTGCCAGCTGGATACAGCAGCTGCCTGCCATCCTTACATTAGGGAGCAGAAACAGGATCCCTGGAGCAAGCTAGCTTGTCAGCCTAGGCAAATGGCTAGCCTGGGATTCCAGTGAGATACCCTGCCTCAGAGCTAAAGGTAGAGATCCATGGAGAAAGACTTCCAACATCAGGATCCGGCCTACACACAGACATGGCCAGGTTTGCCTGTGCGCGTGCACACACACATACACACACACACACACACACATACACCCACACGTGTAAACATGCATGTACACATCACACGCCACACATACTAAAAGAAAAATCTTTCCAATGCTTTCAGAAATTCTGCCATCTTCTACTCAACATTTTGCAACGAACAACAATCTGACCTGCTCAGGCTTCATGATGGCCGAAACGCCAAGCAGACTTGGTGAAATGCCTCAAGGAACTTGCTGCCAAACCTGGCAACCTAGAACCTAAAGCCTTAGAACCCCTGTGGTGGGAGAGGAGAGTTGACTCTGGCTAACTGTCCCCTGACCTCCACATTCACACGGGGCGGGCACACATGTATCTATGCCACCCTCTTATAATATACATATAAGTATTTTTTTGAGTGCCCAGATGGCTTGTCACTCACTTGGAACACTGGGGATCCTGGGTCACTTTTATGTCTGAGGAAGTCCTCTGTCTACTATACTCCAAGAACTTTACTCCAAGAACAAACTCCATGTATGTGTTGGGGACATGTGAGAGATTGCTGCCACTCTGCTAGAACTGTCATGGGGTCAGGGTGAAAGGAGCCTGGGATCAGGATGGGCCAAATGTCTTGAGTAAAGGGCGAGGCCTGGCAAGGCTAAGGTCTCCTCCAGGTGCATGCTGGGTGCAGGGATACTTGAGATCTTCAGCCCAGAGGCCTGAACAAATGCTCTTAGCCACTGTCCAGACAGGTCAAGGTGAAGCCGCATACTTCCTTCCCGAACAGCTGGAGAGGACCTCTCTAATGTCTTCTAACTAAGCTTTTCTCCATCTCTGAGTACTCAGCTCTCTTATAAAGAATCTGCCCGATGACATCAAGTGTGTCCTATATGAACTCCCAAGCAACTAACCAACCACAGCCCAGGCTCTGCGAGGGTGCCATACTAGATATGTCCACCAGGGGGCAAGAACAGCCAGGACCAAGTCAGAATTTGCCATCCTTGGTGCACACAGCACAGTGCCAGGTGTCTGTTCTGCAGCCTGGCAGGGACGGACCAGCCTGCAAAATCCCGTGGGGCATTGTATCTCTAGCTTACCTGGAGTCCTTTTTCTAGTGACCCCGTGGAGTTCCCTTAATCCCTCTCTCCTCACCATCCTTCAGAAAATGGGTTTCTCGAGCCTCCTCTGCAGCCCTTGGCACACCTATGAATCCCAGTGTCTCAGCAGCTCCAATGCATGCTTGTTCACAAAGACCCTGCCTGGGAGGCCCACCTGTCTATCCCCTTGTGACCTGGCCAACTTTGCCCTCTCTTGAGAACATTAGCATGTCCATTCTACTCCCAGTGGAGTATGGAGTAAGGGTTCCTCTCTGTCTGATGCTCTTACATGCCATTTACATGGTGAGCACACAGAACCCCTTCAAACTGGTAAGCTGCAGTGCACATTACGTAATGAAGGGAATGAGGCAGAGAGAGGTTGAGCAATTCTGGCAAGACCATGCAGGGTAGCTGTGGGCACAGTTTTTGAAGCCACATAGATTAAGTCTACCCACGGTGTGGTGGCCACTAGAAATAGTTCCGTCCAAAGCCACCTGCCATAAGAGGACACAGCTAGTTGAGGTGGCACACACCTTTAATCCCAATACTCAGACAGCCAGGGCTACTTAGAGAAACCATGTCTCAAAAGAAAACAAAATCCAAAAAGCAAACCCAGGGGTGGAGAGATGGCTCAGGGGTGAGAGCACTGGCTGCTCTTCCAGAGGACCTGGGTTCAGTTCCCAGCACCCACATGGCAGCTCACAACTGTGACTCCAGTGTCAGGGGGATCCGACACCTTCACACCAATGCACACAATAACTAAATTATAAAACAAGAAGAAGAAGAAGAAGAAGAAGAAGAAGAAGAAGAAGAAGAAGAAGAAGAAGAAGAAGAAGAAGCAGCCCAAAACAACACTAACAAAAAAGAGACATCCCAGAGCTTGAGGACATTTGTTCTCTCTCTTTCTGGTTTGGTTTTTCAAGACAAAGTTTCTCTGTGTAGTCCTGTCCTAGAACTCACCCCGAATTCAGAAACCCACCTGCCTCTGTGACCTGAGTGCTAGAACTAAAGGCATGTGCCACCACATCTAGCTTCAGCTGTTTACAAAGGACTGACCTGGGTCCTCCAAAACTCAAGCTAAGGCAACAGCAATGGACTTAGAATGTCAGGGACAAGGTGTGTAGCCAAGCCTGACAGCCTGCATTTCAATCATTGGGACTTACATGGTGGAAAGAGAGAAATGATTCCCCAAGTTGTCCTCTGACCTCTACACACACACACACACACACACACACACACAAACACACACACACACACAAAGTAAATGCAATAAAAATTAAAATGTAGACACAAAAAAGAAGTTTCTACTGTGCACTCTAATGTGGAAAACATGTCCACAAACTTGTGTGTTTTCTCTCTTTGACATAGGCTCATATACATATCAAGGCCTCGAACCTGATATGTAGCCAAGAATACCCTTAAATTCCTGATTCTCCTGCCTCTGCCTCAACCGGAGCCATTACAGACATGCAGCCACCACAGGGAGCTGAGAGAACCTTGAAAATCCGGTTGACAACCATTGTGTCCCTAGAGGTGAAGCCAGAAGGTGCAGGAGCGGAAGGGCATGACCTGGGGACCAGCTCCGGGCTCCGGGGATGCTCCACACCGTGCAGAAGCCGGGCAGACAGCTCCTCTCCACCCCGGTATCGCACTCCCCCACCCACACTCCCATCCCCAGGCCTTGCTGGGGCCCTACCCCCAACCGCGCCGACCTCTAAAACCAGCTGCAGTTCTGAGCCCCACTTGGGCGCCAGAGGGAGCTCGAAGGGATTGGCCTCACTCCTTCTCACAGCTGGTTCAAACTGGTTTGGGCAGGGTGCGGCCTCTGCAGGCTTCATTCCAGGCCTCAGGCTAGCAGGGGCTCCGGAGCCTGGGCAAGACCTCTGTAAGAAGGCCCTGGAGGCCGCTGCCACGCACCCTCAGGGAGGCTAGACCCTGTGTAAATTCAACCCTTTGTTTAAAATCTTCCGTGGGGCCTTGGGCAGGGGCCCTGGCTCCAGAGAAGCTCTGAATTGGGGTGGCTCTCAGACTTTGTGTATCAACAGCAGTCAAAGTCTGACCTGGTGGGATGAGCAGGCCAGCTTCCCCTTTCTCCCACATCCCCAGATCAAAAAGTGGGGTGCAGCACCGGATTCTACATGCACAGTGTTGCTAGCTCCCCTCTTCCCGGGGTATGACTCTTAAAGGTGGGTGACAATCTCCCCAGAAAGGCCTCCCCAAGCCACTCACTTTTTTTTTTTTGAGACAGGGGCTCATCTAGTCCAGGCTAGCTTCAAACTCTTTTAAGTACCAATGACCTTGTAAGTGTTAATCCTCCTGCCTCTGCCTCCCAAGGGCATTCTAAAGGTTGGCTATTATAACTAACTTCACCAAAGAAACAGACCTTCCAAATATTGAAACGGTGAGCATACTCCTCCCCAACTTTCTCTCTCAACCCCAAATTACCACCTTGCTGAACGAAGACTCAACTCCAGTTCCCACCCTTCCTCGGCATCATGGCCAGGCCACAGCTGAGCCCACGCACAGTGTGGCCTGTGCCTGGGGACAGCAGAATGCCCTGCCAGACCTCACCACTCGCTTTTAGCATTTCTTCTGGTTATTCACCCAGTGGCTCGTGCTACTCAGTGCATTGGCCAACCCAAGGTCAGCCCTGGCTGGCTTGCTAGAGCACACGTGACCCTGTGACCAGAACTCAGTACTAGGAATGTCATAGCCAGGATGGATGGACGGCTATGTGTGGCCTCGGTGGATTCCTATAATAGGAATCAAGCACCTGGCACCCCCAGGCTTTGCCAAGAATTTTTCATAAGAAGCTGGCCGGAAGGCCACAGGGTCGCCATGGGTATGGGAATTCTCAGTCACATTTGGAAGTGGACGTCCCTAGAGCTTGCAGAAGTCTGATGAAGTGTGTGAGGGTTGCCAGAAAGAATATAAACTCACATATAATGGGGAAGAGGGTCAAGGGCGGCGGATATTTATTCTCAACCCTAGATCAGACCATTTGAAAACAAGTGTAATGTTTTTAAAAGGCATCGGCTGGAAATTCAAAGCTAGACTATGGTCTGGCCCTGCTGCCCCTTGAGTTTTCCCATTTGTATTGCAAGGAGGCGACCTCCTCTTCAGCGACCATTCCACCTGTTTGCCTGTTCACGTTCAGCGCTTTTTTTTTTTTTTTTTGAGACAGATTCTCACTATGTAGCCCAGGTTGGCATCAAACTCATCCTGGCTCAGCTTCCAGTTGCTGGAATTACAGGAATGAGCCACCGGGCGTGGTGGCTTTCACCATTAGATTCACCAGGGTTCTCTCCTGAAGCTTTTTCACATATATGCCATATTTCTATATCTGTGTTACTTCTCTGTTCTTGGTTTGAGACAGGGTCTCACCATGTAGCCCTGGCTATCCTGGAACCGAGATCCGCCTGCCTCTGCCTCCTGAGTACTGGGATTAAAAAGGCATGCCACCACCGCTTTTTATTAGTGTGTGTGTTCATATATGTAGGTGTGCACATGCCACCACAGGTGTGTGGAGGTCAGAGGGCAGCTCTGAAGAGTCAGTCATCTTCTATGTGTGGGTCCTGGGATCTAATCCGGCTGCAAGACTTTACTTCCCTGAGCCTTCTCACCTGCCTTATTTTATTTTTGTGAGATGGGCTCAGAACTGACTTTAAAAGCTGGAAGGACACACACACACTCTCTCTTATAAAATAAATAAAAGCTACCTGAAGGTGGGCCACACACTCCCCTGGGCTCTCCTAATTTCCAGGACTCCTAAACTCTTAGGTCTTTGTGAGTGTGTATGTGTGTGTGCATGCATGCGTGTGCGTGTACGTGTGTGTGTGTGAAGGTGCTCTCCAGACAAGGTCTCATGTGGCCAAGGCAAGTCTCGAACCCCTTATGTAGATGAGGATGACTTTAACTCTTAATCCTCCTGCTTCTAGCTGGGGAGTGCTGTGATGATCGACCCCGTGTCTGGTTTAAAACCTCCTTGTGGGCATCTTACATGCAGCCGGAGCTGGTGTGCAAGGACAGATTGTGAGCCAGACTGTTGAAGATGCACGCGGAGAAGCGGGTGTGCTTCGCGCGCCGGAGCTTCTCGAGTTGTGGCCGCTGCAGTGTGCACCGGCTGCCACTAGGCGGTGCTGTGCGCTCGGCCTGCGCCGGGTCCTGAGCCCGCACCTGCTCCGCCTCCGCCAGGCGGGCCTCGGGGCTGTGGCGGGCATCTTCCTGACGTGGCACTTGGACTCCGACCAGGCTAAGCCGGTTGGACACAGGAGTTCGCGCTCTTCCTGACCCCGAAGCCTGGGGCACAGGTAAGGAAGGAAAACCCAGAGGTGCAGCGTGGTCGCCAGCATGCTGGTCGGGACCTTGAACCGGGAGCGACCTCGGCTTCACCACGCCATTAGCAGGGGTGAGGATGGGAGGTCACTTTTCCGGAGCTGTGGCTGCCTGGGGCTACCCGGAAATGTGCTTGTCCCCTGTTGCAGCAGTCCAAGGCCCATAGCCTCCCAGGTCCATCACCATTCGGATCATCTTCCCTCAGGTCCGGTCCCCTCCTGTCCGGCCAGGGACGCCTCCCCATTTGGGGCTCATATTCCCCACCCACTACCCCCTAGTCCCCACCCTGGACCCATCCCCACCTCGGTCCCATCCCCACCCTGGTCCCATCCCCACCTGGGATCCATCCTCATCTGAGACCCATCCCCACATGAGTCTCATCTCCATGCAGGGACCCCAGCATCCCCAGGTTTCCAGTGAAGCTGGCTGAGCATGCCCAGAGCCACACAGGGCCCTGGAGGCAGTCACCTGTTCAGCTGAGGGGGTCTCAACCCCCTCAGCTCTCCTCAGGCTGAGCCAGACGCCAGGAGCTATGTGTAGGCTGCGTGGGTTCCAGGCCACGGGCAGCTATGGTTGCTATGAAGAAAAATACGCATCCTGGCCGCATTTTCTATTTTAAACACATAAAAACAAAGCTGGATCTCAAGCTGGAGTCCCTAGCTGTGTCAGGATGGTCTGTCGGGGTGTGTGAAAAAGTTACCTACCCAAATTTTACACCTGCTCTTTTAGGACCCCCACAGTGGGCCTGAAATAAAGGTGGGGGTTGCTGATGTGGGGCAGTCGTTAAGAGTGCTTGGCGGAGTTCGGCCTGGGCTGTGTATAACAAGCCCCTGTCTCAGAAAGTCAAGGGCTGGGGCTGTAGGTCCGGTGTAGAATTCCTGTCTGTTGTATATGAGGCCCTGGGTATCAGTCCCAGCAACACACACAAAGTTTATTTGAAGGGCGCTGACAAGGCTCGGTGGTAGAGCACTTGCCTAGCACACTCTAGGCCTTGGATTCCAGCCCCTATCTCCAGCAATGTAAGAAATGTAAAGAGGGGCTGCAGAAAGGGTTCAGTGGCTGAGTGTCCTGGCTGCCCTTGCTGAGGATGGGGTCCCTTTCCCAGCACCCACACAGGGTGGCTACACCTGCCTGCAACCCCAGCTTCAGGGGACCGGATGCCTTCTGACCTCCATGAGCACTGCACACATCTGAAAGACAGACAGGCGGACACACACACACACACACACACATACACACACACACACACACACACACACACACACACCTTTTAACAATAAATTTAAAAACCCAAACTGTTCTGGTTCAGGGATCTGTCCTTGCAAAGGTCCTGCATTAGGACAGAGCTCCGGATGGAGAAGCGAGGAGAGAGAGGTCCGCTGATAGAAGGGTCACCACTGAGGTGGGAGCAGAGCTGTGTAGCGCCTGGCACCATCTTCCCGGGCACAGAGGAGCCGAGCTGGCAGGCAGCAAGCTAGCTCCATATTTCCTTCTCTGGCTTCCTCTTCTGGGGACAGGCAGTTCAGGTGAGGTCTCTGGAAGCCACATGCTGGCAGGGAGATCCAGGCGTTTGACAAGGGAAGTGGCTTGGGGCTCTCCAGCTCCTGCCCACTGGACCACATGCGTGCAGACCTGTGTGTTTTGCTTGCTAGGACAGGACCCTGTTTGTGCTGTTGTAGACTGGGGTACGAGAGCAAAGGGACCAACAGCTTCATCCATCAGCTGTTCTCGCTTTCAAAGAGACCATCACTGTCCAGCTTGTTGATTGATGGCACTCCCTCACAGGAGGAGGGTCACTGGGCCCTCACCTGAGTCTTAGTGGGCTCCTTGCAGCCCTTTATATACAGTCTTTGTTATTATTTTTGTTTTCAAGACAGGGTTTCTCTGTGTAGCCTTAGCTGTCCTGGAACTCGCTCTGTAGACCAGGCTGACCTTGAACACAGAGATCTGCCTGCCTCTGCCTCCAGAGTTCTGGGGCTACAGGTGTGTGCCACCACTTCTGGATGTACACAAGTCTGCTCTAACTGAGGGTCTGGGGAGGAGCTACAGTACACAGGCGGGGGGGGGGCAGTGTAAAGTGTATTTACACAGCTAGGGCTAACTCTTCAGCCATGATGGGGTGAGCTACCAAAGTAACTGTTTTGGGGCCCCTGCCCTCCATCCAGTTCCAGTCACCCCTCACCCACGCTGTGTAAGCAAGCCCAATAAACTCATCGGTTTCCTGGGGTGAGCTATGGTGTGCCCCAACTTTGGTTTGTGGTTGGGACTGTGGAAGGAGTAGACAGAATTACATCTCCTCACAGTGGAACAGAATGGCCAGGAAGGAAGAAGATGAAGGACCCAGGACATTCTTATATCCATGCTTGAGTGAGCATGGAAGGCTGGGAGAGCCCTGGGGCCTGAGTTCAGATGTGACTAATATTCTAGAGACAGAATCAGTTCGTGTGTACAGAGAGAGTTGGTTTTTTTTGGTGGGGGGGGGTTTTGAGACAGGGTTTCTCTGTGCCTTGGCTGTCCTGGAACTCACTCTGTAGACCAGGCTGGCCTTGAACTCTCAGAGATCCACCTGCCTCTGTTTTCTGAGTGCTGGGATTAAAGGTGCGTACCACCATAGCCCAGCTTCTGCTTCTACTTTTATTACTTATAGTTACTACAATTATAGAAAGCTATGGAAATGTTTGTTTAACCCATGTGCGGTGGTCTGGATGAAAATGGCCTCCATGGGCTCATCGGCAGTGGCATTATTGGGAGGCGTGGCCTTGCTGTAGTGAGTGTGGCTGTCACTGCAGTCAGGCTTTGGGGCTTCAGATGCTCAATCCAGGCCCAGAGTCTTTCTTCCTTCTGCCTGCTGATCCGGATGCAGGACTCTCAGCAATTTCTCCAGCATCATGTCTGCCTGCCCACTGCCATGTTTCCCGCCATGATGCTAATGGACTAAACCTCTGAAACCGTAAGCCAGCCCCCAACTGAATGCTTTCTTTTGTAAGGGTCGCCATGGTCGTGGTGTCTTCACAGCAATAGCACAGTGACTAAGACACAGGGATGCTGGACACTGAACCCGGATCCTCTCCAAGAGCAGCAAGCACTGGGAACTGCTGGGTCATCTCTCCAGCCCCTTTAACAACTATTTTATTAGTTCTCTGAGAATTTCACGCAATATATTCTTAATTTATTTTTATCTTATCTGCATTGGTGTTTAGTCTGTATGTTTGTCTGTGTGAGGGTGTCAGATTCTGGAGTTGCAGACAGTTGTGTCTGCCATGTGGGTGCTGGGAATTGAACCTGGGGCCTCTGCAAGAGCAGTCAGTGCTTTTAACCCCTGAGCCACCTCTCCTCACTTCTCCCTCTAATCCCTCCAGATACACCTCCTACTCAGCCCTTCACAATGCCATCGTCCCCTCTCCCTCCCCCAAAATAACCTACCGAGTCCATTTTGTGTTGATTATGTACTCATGGGTAGGTGTGGAGCCGCCTGCTGGGTCATGATAGACCTATCAGACATCAGCACCTTTGAAAACGGACAACATCCCGATCCACAGGCAGAGAGCATGAGATGGTTTGGCACGGGCTTTTGAAACCTCAAAGTCCACCCCCAGTAACACCCTCCCTCCAACAAGGCCACACCTCCTGATCCTTCTCAAATAGAGCCGCTCCCTCATGACTGAGCATTCAAATGTATGAGCCTGTGGGGGCCATTTTTACCCAAACCACCATCAGTCTGTAATTCCAGTTCCAGCGGATCTGATGCCTTCTTTTAGCTTCTGGGAGGGACTGCACTCACACGGTACACATATGTACACAGAGGCAAACCATTCATACATAAACATAAGTCTTCGGCCAGGCAGGGGTGGTGGTGCATGCCTTTAGTCCCGGCACTCGGGAAGCAGGCACAGATCTCTGTGAGTTCAAGGCCAGCCTTGTCTACAGAGTTTGTTCCAGAACAGTCAGGGCTACACAGAGAAATCCTGTCTCGAAAAACCACAAAATATTTTCTTTCTTTCTTTCTTTCTTTGTTTCTTTCTTTCTTTCTTTCTTTCTTTCTTTCTTTCTTTCTTTGTTTCTTTCAAAGGTTTATGTATTTATTACATACCTTGTTCTGTCTACTTGTATCCCCTGCAGGCCAGAAGAGGGCACCAGATGTCATTATAAATGATTGTGAACC
Source organism: Phodopus roborovskii (assembly GCF_943737965.1). Taxonomy (NCBI): domain Eukaryota; kingdom Metazoa; phylum Chordata; class Mammalia; order Rodentia; family Cricetidae; genus Phodopus; species Phodopus roborovskii. Next base: position 10,502,709 of record NW_026125059.1, on the reverse strand, counting down.
ACCATGTGGTTGCTGGGAATTGAACTCCACCTCTTGGAAGAGCAGGCAGTGCTCTTAACCTCTGAGCCATCTCTTGAGCCCCCCCCCCATTTTTCCCTTTAATTATATATTATCAGGTGTGTGCATACATGTGGCTTTCAGAGGACAGGGCTCTGGAGGCTTCTTCTTTTATCACAGGACTCCAGTTGTCTGGCTAGCTCTGCAAGTAACTGTGCCCACAGAGCCACCTCATGGGCCCTGGGCTTGCCTTTCTTTCTTTCTTTCTTTTTTTTTTTTTTTTTTTTTTTTTTTGAGATAAGGCCACTGCTACATAACCCATACTGACCTTGAATGTGTGATTTTGTTTCCCCTGCCTGGTGAGCATGCAAGACTTGCAACCTGCCTGGCTGACTTCTACTTCTTTTAGTTTGAATTTCGTGTTTTATATTGTATATAGGAGTGTGTCTCCTGCATGTATGTCTTCACACTGCATACATGCCTGCTACCCACACAGGACAGAAGACGGCCCCAGGTCCCCAGTCCTAGCAGAAGGCAGAGAGTTGGCAGGAGACGGTGAGAGAGTCTTCCTCCTTCTGAGGGAAGAACTGAGGACCTGCTGCCTGCCTGGATGGCTGGAAATTGAAGAGATGAGGGGACAGGAGGGGCTGGGAAGCTCTGAAGTCTCTGACCTGAACAACTGGACACCTGTCTTTGCTTTTGAGTGGGAGGGGACCATGGCTGGAGCAGCTTTTTGTTCCTCGATCATAGGCGGTGCCAGCCCTTCCAGGATTTTGGCCAGCCCAGCTGGGAAGCGTAGAAATGCATTTTACAGAAGGGGCAACAGGGTAGTAGAAAGAGAAAGCCTGATTCACTGGTTGTCCCCTACCCATCCCTTAAGTGAGGCTGTGCCTCCTTCCCCTCTGAGCAGAACAATTTATGCCCAGAGAGTTACAAAGAACAGAGGGCCGCTGTGTGGGCTGTGGCCTGCGGGATCCTTTCTAAGGCCACTTAAGAGATTATCTTGAGAAAATTGTCCTGTGAGGTGAGTGGCTGGTGGACCCTGGTGGGGTGGCTGCCCTTGAGTGCTTTCCTGTGGCTGGAAGTATTTTGGGATCACTCCTCCATTATTAGGCCGGTCAGGAATCCTATCTCTGCGCCACCCTGTTTCTGGGCGTCACCCTAGGTCCCAGGAGGTAGACAGAGGAGAGAGACCAAGCTGACAGGCACCAACCAAAAGAACATATTCCCTCCTTCCAAGAGCTTCATGGCTACACATGACAGCTCTGGAGCCAGAAAACTTAAGGTCAAATTCTGACTTCAGTATTTATTAGCTGTGTGACCCCAAACAAAAGATGCAACCTCTCTGTTTTCCAGTCCATACAAAAGAGACAACAGCCAGTCGTTGATGGTGCACACCTTTAATCCCAGAGGCCAGCCTGGTCTACAGAGTGAGTTCCAGGACAGGCTCCAAAGCTACAGAGAAACCTTGTCTCGAAACCCCCCCACAAAAGGCAATAATGCACCTGCCTGAAACAAGGTGGCCCCTATAAGGGATTACACCCCCATCCCATCCCCACCCCCACCCGTCTTACCTCCCTGCCATGACCCTGTGTGCAAGGATCTGCTATAGGACTCACAGAGTCAGGCTAACAGCCTGACATCCCAGCAACAGAAACCCAGCAACAGAAGTGGCCACTAAGCCTGTCCCTGCTGGCAGAAGAAAAGGCAGGAGTCACACCCAGGACAGACCTGGATGAATTAATTATGTTGCCACTCTTCTTCCCTTCCAGACTCCCAACTTCCCCACCCCCAACCCCTGCCCCCCACCCCCGCCCCCAACCAGACTCAGGGAGGGCCTCAGGCATGCTGGGCAAGCTCTGAGCCACTGAGCCCACTTGGCATGTCTCTCCTGAGCTGAGCTTTTGGCTGAGATCAGCCCAGCATGCAGAGTGCAGGCCTCTGGCCTAAAGCAATGTCCCCTGTCCCTCAAAGGCACATACTAACGAAAGTGAGCGTAGCTCTTTGTAAAGAGCGTGCGCCAGCGCCCACGCCTGGCGAGTGAGCACACCAAGGTTAGACAGCTGGCTCTAGCTTTAGTGTTGACATCAGGGTGACCAAGACTCAGCTGCATAATCCAGTGTGATTGGTGAACCAGTGCGAAGAAAGGGGAAGGTTCAGGAAACAGTCCTTGCCAGCCTTTTTTTTTTAAACAAAAAAACATGTTTCTCACAGGGACAGGGCCCTCTAGATCAGCTGGGCCTTGGTGGCCAGCTTGCCATTACCAGGGGTCCCCAGCAGCTTCCCCTGGGACAGAGGAACCGTGGTTTCTCTCCTCCTGCTTCAGTGGCCTCCAGGATCTGTCCTCACAGTTCCACCGTCACCCATGACCCCTTAGCATGGGATCTTGTGGGGGTTGGGGCCTCCCCTTCACTGTGGTACAGTCTCACAGCTTGGCCCGACTGTACCACACCGGGGGGAGGGGATGCCGTGGAATTGGTCTGTGTTGTGGGTGGGAGGTGGCTCATGCTGGAGCCCTCAGGTATTGGGTCAGGCCACAGAGACAGGGAGGGTCAGCTGGGGAAAGGCTCATACCCTGGGTGATCTTGGTACTCTGTGCCTGGTAATTAGATGGGCTGCCCATGCTGGCTTAGGAGCATGTGTGGGAGGAAGGGTCTAGACTCGTATTTGCAAAAGTGGGCTCCAGTCAGGACTTCACAGGACTTCTAAGTTCGGTTTGGCCTGTGACTACTTAAAAGTGTGTGCTGGCTGGATGGTGGCAGCGCATGCCTTCAATCCTGGCACTTGGGAGGCAAAGGCAGGGGAATCTGTGTGAGTTCAAGGCCAGCCCCGTCTACAGAGTGAGTTCCAGGACAGCCAAGGCTACACAGAGAAACCCTGTCTTGAAACAAAATAAAACAAAAGAGAATGAAATGAAGAAAGGAAGGAAGGAAAGAAGGAAGGAAGGAAGAAAGGAAGGAAGGAAGGAAAACGTGTATGTTGGTTGGGTATGATGTCATGTGCCTATAATCCCGGCACCAAGGGCAGAGGCAGGAGAATCTCTGTGCGTTTGAGGCCAGCCTCGTCTACATAGGGAGTTCTAGGACAGCCTGGGCCACACAGTGAGACCTTGTTTCAAAGACAAACAAGCAAACACAGTTGCTATTTGGAAACCATTGAGGTGTTTCCCACAAAGTTAGAATTTCTGGCTTCTCTCATTTATTTTTGTTTTGGTTTATCTGTGGAGCTGTGGATAGAACTCAGTACCACTTGCCTTCTAAGCCAGACCTGGCCCCTACCTAACCTCAGACCTGGCCTGTGCTGTACCACAGGGCCACACCCCTACCTAACCTCAGACCTGGCCTGTGCTGTACCACAGGGCCACACCCCTACCTAACCTCAGACCTGGCCTGTGCTGTACCACAGGGCCACACCCCTACCCTCAGGGATTTCTTCCCTCATCTTGGTTACTGCCCAGCTGTGGAGGTTTCCAGCAGCTCTGGACATTCAAGTCCCCTGTCAGAGCCAGAGCCCAGCCCCTAACAGGGTGCAGCCCTGCACAGGACAGAGCTCCTGAAAGCGGGGTTTGGGGATAAATGAGGTTTGGCTTCGAGCCCTTACCAAGCAGCGTTAGGATGAGCATGACTCCTGGCTGCAGTTCGCCAGGATCAGGTCCCAGGTGTTTATCTTGCTTGGTTACAAAGAGTTTTGTTGTTTTTTAAAAATACTTTTGAGAAAGATAGAGGCAGGCAGATCTCTGAGTTTGAGGCTAGCCTGGTCTACAAAGTAAGTTCCAGGACAGCCCAGGCTACACAGAGACCCCTCCAGCCATGCCCACATATGTGAGGCCAGAGGTTGGCCTGCGTGTCCTCCTAAATCATTATCTTGTGGCGAGACCTCTCCTTGAATCTGGCAATCACCTGGTCTGGCTAGACATCCTTCTGTCCAGATGCCCAGCACGGGTTACAGGTGTGCAGCAAAACACCCAGCTTCTTACTCGGACACGGGGATCTGAACCCAGCCCCTCACGCTTGCTCAGTCATCACTTTCCTTACTGAGCCGCCTCCCCAGCCCCAAAGACAAGCACAATCTGCCTTCCTCTCCGGTTGCTTGGGCCTTGGTTCCTGGCTGTTTATAAACACAGGCTAGAAGGCTGTGGGCTTCCAGCCTACCTTGGACTCCTGTCCTCAACCTTAGGCGTGTGACCTTGGGCAGGGTCACCGCCCCTCTCTGAGCCGCCAGCTCAGCAGCTTTTGAGGGCAGCATTACCATTTCTTCATGTATTTGTTTATTCTGTCTTTCCAAAAGGTGTGTGGGGTGGATGGCCTGAGGTGGCTTAACCAGCCCTCGGTGTGTGTGGGTCAAGCTGGCTGCCAGCTACCGCTATTTTAAACAGGGTTAAGGAGCTTTGGGAAAGGGTGGGGGTCTGCAAGGAGCTGGGCATCTCTTCCCTAATTCTTTGCTTCAAGGAAAAAAAAAAAAATGAAGGGGTTTATCTCCCTGGAAACCATCGCTGATGGCAGGACGCTGTCTTTGCGGGGCGGAGGCGGCTCCTGGCTTTGGAAGAGTCTTGCAGTCTGACTGACATGGTGAGGGTTCGCAGACCCTCTCCAGGCCTTTACTGGAGTTTTCTGGGGAAGCCATGTTGGAGGTGACTTGGCAGCCCGTAGGAATGGGCCGGAGGCCAGCAGGGAGAGGAGAACCGAATGCCTGCCCTCCTCCCCCCCCCTCCAGGGCAGCCATCTTGATCTACTCTTCCCCCCTGACACGGTTTCTATCCCACCAAGGAGCCTGGAGCCGGCCACAAGGTGGCACTCTCCGGCATGGATGCTGGTGGTGGAGCAGCGGGGAGCCTGAGACTATATTTAACTCTCCTCAGCTCCTTGAAGCTTGCCCTGCAAACATGGAGGCCGCCAGGAAATGGCTTCAGGCCCGTGAGGCCCAGAGAGGCCTCTTGACCAGGCAGAAGCAACTGGGCCTATTTGTCATCAGGTTCTCCTCCCAATCCCCCGGGCTCTCTCTGCCTTACCCACTCCGATGGTTTCCTAGATCAAATCCTCTAGGATGGGTGAGGGAGAGGCTGGGAGATAAGGTTCCCCATGACTGTGGCCAGCCAGGTTAGAATCCCTAGGGACAATCATAGAATTTTCTAGAAGACCCCAAGTTTATGAAAGGGAAACCAGGAAACCCTGGTTTGAGGCTTCCATCTTGAGGCCAGGCTCTGGCTGTGTCTGTGACAGTGGCTGTGGCTGTCCCCAGAGCACAAGACACCTACCCAGAGAAGGGAAGTACTGAAGGTTTGGCATCCCTGTGGCCCTGAGGGGTCTGGGAGTAACCAGTAACAGCAGTGTAGGCTCTGAAGTTAATTGAGCACCTACCGTGTTCCAAGCAGCATGATTTCCCTAAATAGACATTTCAGTGTCCTCCCTGGGCACAGGAGTGAGCCACGCCAAAGCATCAGGGGCCGTGAGAGCGTGACTGTCAGAGCTGGTGTTTAACTTTGGAAACATTTAGTGGGTCCAGGTGAGAGCCGTTTCCCCCAGAAGGTTCTGACAGCCCGGTTAACCCATGGGCTGAGCAGGCCTGGAGCGTTAGGGCGTAAAGGATTCTGTCATCCTTGTTTCCATAGAATCAGAGACCAAGTTAGGACCAGCACTGTCTGTGGGGAGAAGGGTAACAGACTCGGGGGCATCGATGGATCAGTGTTTGGCAAGACCACACAGGTGTGGCTCTGGTCCACAAGGAAGGCTAATGTGGGAAAAATGCCCACATAGAGCTGAAGTTTGATGTGGCGGAAAGAATGAGACAGACAGACAGACTGACAGACTGACTGCCTGCCTGACCTCAGAGCAGAACATTCTGGCACGGAGACGGGAAGGTGGGTGGGTGGGTGGGGCAGGGCAGGTGGTGATGAAACTGAGGCTTGGAGGAGAAGAGCTCAGGTAAGTGATTGTAGAGAGAGCAGGGTCAAGGCAGAGAGCTGGGGGTCCCCTATGGTGGCTGCATGGGGAATGCCGGCTCCCAGGGCAGCCAGGGCCAGGGAAGTCCCAGCATGGCCATGGTGCCTGCCATGACAGAACAGCACTGTCATGGATGGGACGTGGCTCGGGTAGCGGAGCCATGGGTACAATCCCATGTGCTTATCACTTGGGTGTGATGACACATGCCTGTTGTCCCCGCATCCTGTAAAGACACGAGGGTCAGAAGTTCAAGGTTACCCTCTCACGTAGATTCCAGGACAGACTGGGCTATATTGAAACCCTGTCTCAACAACAGACACGGTGGCATTGTGAACCGACTGGGTTTGCACAGCCTCCTGCATGGTGCCCGCTGGGACGTGGCCAGCCCCTCTGGGCACATAGAGCCTCAGTAGCCTCAGGCCCACCTTGTGCCCAGTGCAGCCGCCTCCTTCAGGACATAAATGGAGAAGACTTACTTCCTTCTTGGCCTCCACCCAGTGGCTACATTTGGCTGTCCTTACCTGGGCCCCAGTTATCCTGGACAGCCAGCTGTCTTTGATGACCTCAGCAGCCTCCCACCCAGACTTCTGGGTTCTGGCGGGGGCAGGGAGAGGGCTAGGGAAGGGTCTTTTGTCTCAGGCTCAGGAGACGCCTCTGGACCTTCTGCCCATTCAGGTGCCTGTCACAAGGCAAGGGGAGTGACCGGCAGTGAGCAAAGCACGGGTGGCTTTCTTCTTCAGACTCCTCTATGGGAAAGAGTATTCTGGGTAATGTGGACTCCATGCTGGGTAGACGATGGGGAGCAGGAGGAACTGTAGTTAACTCTAGCTGTGTGGTGTGGGGCAGTTCTTTGAGGTTTTTAATGGAAACTAAAATCCCGTGCCTTGAAGTGAGGGGTCTGAATTTGAGATCCTGGCCCTGTGGGGTTTCTGGTCTGTTAGGGCTGATCCGGTCACATGGCCCAGACCTGACACAGTCAGTCCCTTTGTCGACCTCAGACACTGGGGCAGGCTCAGAGCCGGGCCACTGGAATTTTCCATCTCCTGCTAACTCTGTGACCTTGAACCAGTTCACCTGCCATGTTTTGTCAGCCAAGAGGCAAGATTGAAGCTGTGGTGTTAAGGGCCCATAATCCCAGTATTCATTCAGGAGGTTGAGACAGGGGGATTGTCTAGTTAAAGGCCAGCCAGGGTTACACAGCAAGACTCTGCCTCATTAAACAAAAAGCCAGACCCTAAGACCCATGTCTGAAATTTCATCATTTGGGAGGTTAAAAGTATTAGGAGTTCGTGGCCAACCCTGGCTACGTGGTGTTGGTGTTTAAGAGTAACCTGGGGGCTAAATGGATGCTGTTTTAAAAAACTGCAAGAACATGGGTTTTCCTTCCACCCTTCCTTCCTTTCTGTCCCCCACCCCCTCCATGTCTTTCTGTTTTTAAAGTCTGGAGAGTTTTATTCATGTGTGTGTGAAGTGGGGGAGGGAAGCACACAGGTAGGGGTGTAGAGATCGGAAGACAGCTTCTGGTAGTCAGTTGCCTATTTCCATCTCACACGGTGTCATGGACAGAACTTGGGCTTTCCGGCTTTTGTTTTTATACACTGAGCCATCTCGGTGTGGTGAGCCAGTACCCATCAAGGGGAGGTTTCCTCTAGTAGGGGTTCCCATTTGGGGGGTGTATTTTGTGATAGATATTTTAGCCTACACGGTTCTAAAGCTTACTATGTAGCCCAGGCTAGCTTAGAAGTTATGATGCATAGCTCAGGCTGCCCAAGGGAATACCCAGCCCTCCCACCTCTTGGCTTAAGTAATGAGATGGCAGGTGTGTTCCCCTGTCCCAGGCTGTCACAAATGTTTGTGACTCATATGGGGTTTACCTTTTCTCAATTAAACTTACATTTCTATTATTTTATGTTATTTTAGTGTGTGTAGGGTGTGTGGGGGTGTGCATGTGAGTGTGCCACAGCTCAGGTGTGGAAGTCAGAAGACATTTTGAGGGCGTCTGTTTTCCTCTTTTTCAGGGATTGAACCTAGGCCCTCTGGCTTGATGGCAAATCCTCACCCTGCTAAGCCACTAGCCCCGGAGAGAGAAAGGCGGTTCACGCTGGAGGTGTGTGCGGTGGGTGTAGAAGGCATGCTTTGTGTTTTGTACCTCAGTTTATAATCTGCTGTGACATTTATTTTCTCCTTCAGGTTAAACCATGTTTAGCCTTTTGGGGGGCACAGAACCCAAGGCGTCACTCATGCTCAGCAACCCACTTCTCCTTGATGGGCTCCAAGCCCTCCCCCTTTTTTTCTAGACAGGGCTTCTCTGTAGCCCTGGCTGTCCTGGAACTCACTTTGTAGACCAGGCTGGCCTCTAACTCACAGAGATCCGCCTACCTGTGCTTCCTGAGTGCTGGGACTAAAGGCGTGAGCCACCACTGCCCAGCCTTTATTTTCTTTCTTCCTCCCTTCCTCCCTCCCTCCCTTCCTTCCTTCCTTCCTTCCTTCCTTTCTTCCTTCCTTCCTTTCTTTCTGATACTTCTTTCTTCTTCTACAACATGATCAGGGCCCTGACAGTCCCCTGCCCCAGCCCTAGACCTGGCCTTTTCTTGGTAGACCTACTCTTCTAAGCTAAATAAGGTTTCTCCGTGTAACCCTGAATGTTCTGGAACTGGATCAGTAGGCTAGGCTAGTCTCAAACTCAGAAATCCGCCCGTCTCTGCCTCCCAAGTGCTGGGTCTAAAGGTGTGCACCACCATGCCTAGCCAGAGTTACACTTGAATTTCAAAGTTGGGAATAAAAGCCCCAGACCCTGTGTGGCTGGATAAGGTGCATGGCTGACACATTCAGGCCCAGAAAGAACCCTGGTTCCCCCTCTTCAGTCTCAATGGATCAAGCACTGATGTCTGCCTTCATTTCACAGGCGAGAACACCAAGTCCTTAGTACTCTGGGACTGGCCTGGTGACATGGGGGAAGGTCTAGAAGTCGGGTGAACAAATACCAGCTGTCACCTCCCAGGCCAGTACATTGCCGTCTGGGACCAAGGCACTGCACTAGGGGCCCATGGGGGCTGGGCTTGGAGGTTGATACAGGAGATGGTGGTCTCCGACTGGGACGGGGGGGGGGTGGCTAGTCAGCAAACATGGGTGAATGTCACAGGAAAGCCCCAAAGAGAAAGACGGAGGCTAGCAGTGTGGTCAGCATGTTGGTGAGAACAGGTATGCTAGGAGCCAGCCTTAAATATTTAGGTAGAAAGAGGAGGAAACATTAGCACATGCTGGCACAGGGCTGCCATCCAGCTCCTGGGGAGGCCGAGGCAAGAAGACCATAAATTCAAGGCCAGTGTGAGCAACCTAGCAAGACCCTGTCGCGAAATTAAAGGTGGGGCCTGGGAGAGGGCTCAGCGGGTGAAGTGCTTGCTGTGCAAGGGTGAGGACTCGAGTTCAGGAGCTGGAGGATGGGGAGGAGAGCTCGAGTTCAGGAGCTGGAGGATGGGGAGGAGAGCTCGAGTTCAGGAGCTGGAGGATGGGGAGGAGAGCTCGAGTTCAGGAGCTGGAGGATGGGGAGGAGAGCTGTCTCACACCTGCTCACTAACACAGCCAAAGCTGATCTTGGAAGGCAGGCTGCCTGCTCACGGTGGCGGACAGGTGGGTTTCCAGGCCAAGTTGGTAGCTGGGCCTGTGGCTCAGGGTCAACCCAAGTCCAAGCTGAGGTGGGGTCAGCTTCCATTGCGTGCAGGGTGTGTCTGTGTCAACCCTCCACTCTCTGGTCTTTATCTGCCACTGGCCGGAGGCCGCCCTCGTGGCCTTCATGACCCTTTACTTCATCAAAGCCAGCAACATGGAAGTCAAGAGGGGGACACTCAGCAAGATGCAGTGACAGCCCTCTCCGAGTGTTGTCCCTGCTGTCCTCTAAGGAAGGACTTATGCAAGGACATGGGCCAGGGGCAGGGACTGTTGAGAGACCACAAATACATAACAAATTATACCCCGACCTGGTGTCCACACTGAACTGGCTGTGTCCACCTCACAGCATCGGAAGGAAGAATGGTCCGTGTGAGGCCTTCACTGTTCCCTGAAGCAGAAGAAGGCTGGAGCTCAGGGGATGGCTTCTGACATCCTGCCACTCCATGGCTACCTTGAAGCCCTAGCCGGAAGTGCAGATTCCAGGCTGGGGAGATGGCTGTTTTCTCAACCAAGGGCCAAGTTCGGTCCCCAGAACCCACTAACACAAAGCTGTATGGCCGTATGTGGTTATAGCTTCAGTCCTGGGGAGCCGGAGACCAAGGAGAGTGGGTGATGACGCTCACCTCTAACTCACATAGAGTGGGGTTTATAGATACTGACTCCCAGACTCCTCCCCTCAGCACAGTTCCATTTGTCTGACAACAGTATGTGTCTTCAGCTGGGCATGGTAGTGCATGCAGAGTTCTGCCTGCCTCTGCCTCCCGAGTGCTGGGATTAAAAGGTGCGTGCCACCATGCCCTGCCTGCATTTGGTTTGTGAGGGAACTAACTGGTGATGGTAGGCAGACTGGCCTGTGAGCCAGTCTCGAAAAAAAAAGAAAAAAAGAAAAAGAAAAAGAAAAGAAAATTTCATATAAAACTGTGAGTTTGAGCCTGGTGTTGGTGGCTCACGCATTTAATCCCAGCACTCGGGAGTCAGAGGCAAGCTGAACTATTGAGTTTGAGGCCATCCTGGTCTACAGAGTGAATTCCAGAGTAGCCATGCGGTTACACAGAGAAGCCTTGTTTAAAAAAAAGTGAATTTGAAACTTTTGGTGGTTTGATGGTTTGAAAGAAAATGGCCTCCAAAGGGTAGCACTATTAGGAGGTGTGGCCTTGTTAGAGTAGGTGTGGTAGCCTTGTTGGAGGAAGTGTGTCACTGTGTGGGCGGGCTTTGAGGTGTCTTTTGCTCAAGCTTCCCTCAGTGTGACAGTCAGTTGACTTCCCGTTGCCTGCAAGATGTAGCGCTCTGAGCTCCAGCATCGCATCTGCCTGCATGCTGCCATGATTCCCGCCATGATGATAATGTGCTGAACCTCTGAAACTGTAAGCAAGCCCAATTAAATGTCTTCATTTATAAGAGTTGCCATGGTCACAGTGTCTCTTCAGAGCAATAAAATCTTAACTAAGACAAAACTTCCTTTGAAAACCAAGAAACACCAATAATCTTGGCTGTATTTCTTCAGACTTCAAGTACTTTGTGTGGGAATCCTTTGGGTACATGTGATTTGGTTGGCATTATTAATGAATATTAGATACAATTATCAGCTTATTAATGTTAATTTCAATGCAGTAGAAACTGGTTTAGAGAAGAGATTTTGAGGTATCTGTATCCGGAGTTCCTGTTACCTGGTGTTTGGGGCAAGGATTAGTTCTTGGTGTAGTAAATGACTGATGGATGGGTTGGGGCCTGGAGGGGAGGAAGCGGGTCTCTTCTTGGATCCTGGGCCTGCCCCTGAGCAGGGTGTTAGGTGGTGATGGGAAAAGCACCTCACACACTGCTCTTTGGATCAGGAGAGACACTTTGCAGATGTTGGAGGAAAACATTCTACTGTTTCAGACTACAGTGTCAGAGACAGGGCAGTGGTGGTACACACCTTTAGTCCCAGCACTGGGGAGGCAGCGGTAGGTGGATCCCTGTGAGTTCAAGGTTAGCCTGGTCTACAGAGTGAGTTCCAGGACAGAATCAAAGCTACACATGACAGTGTTTCTCTGTGGTATTGGAAGCTGTCCTGGAACTTGTAGACCAGGCTGACCTCGAACTCACAGAGATCCACCTGCCTCTGCTTCCCTAGTGCTGGGATTAAAGGCGTGCACTACCACTGCCCAACTGGACTTGAAGCATCTTTTGTAAATTTTGGGGCTAGAGAGATGGCTTAGTGGGTAAGAATGCTTGCTGTGTAAACACAAGGATCTGAGATCAAATCCCTAGAACCCATGTAAAATGCTGCACATGGCCACATATGCTTATGATCCCAGTGATGGGACCGGGACAGAAATGTGAGGGCCACTAGGGCTGGACGGCTGCTGGCCCTGCTCTGGGTCTAGTGAGAGATTTTGTCTCAAGGGATAAGGGCAGAAAAAGACTGGACAGGACACAGACATCCTCCTCTGACCTGGACATACACATCCGGATGCACACATCCTCCAGCATACTACACGCACACATGTACACACACATGCACATACTCCAGACGCTAGTTAGTTTTGTCAACTGGACATAATGAGAGTCACCTGGGAAGAGGGGCCCCCGATGAGGAATTGCCTCCATCAGATAGGCCTGTGGGCGAGTCTATGGGGCTTTTTCTTCATCAGTGAGCAACGTGGCCCTCAGCCCACTGTGGCCACTGCCTCTCCTTGGCAGGCAGTGCCAGGTTACATAGGAAAGCAGACTGGGCTCGTCAGTAAGCAACATTCCTCATGAACTCTGCTTCAGTTCCTGCCTCCAGGGTCCTGCCTCAGTTTCCCTTGATGACACACTGTGCTGTGCTGTGGACACATAAGGCAGAAAAAGACTTTCCACAATGCTTGTGGTCAGTATTTGACCATAGCAACAGAGATGCTAACTAGGACAGCCCCACACAGCCCCACACATGGCACATAATTAAAAGTAAAGCAAATTGTAAAAAGAGAAAGTTCAGAAGCATGCACGGACAACTTGAACTCTCCTCTCTCTCTCTCTCTCTCTCTCTCTCTCTCTCTCTCTGTGTGTGTGTGTGTGTGTGTGTGTGTGTGTGTGCAGCTACTCGCATAGGAAAGGCCAGAGACCTGTGAGTGTCTTCCTCTGAACCCAGAATTCGCCATATTAGCTAGAGCAGGTTCTTGTAAGCCCTTGGGACTAGCCTGTTTCTGTCTTCTAGTGTTGGGATTATAAGATTACATGCCTGGCTTTACATGGGGGCTGGGGATTTGAACCCAGCTTCTTTTGTTCCCACCGAGGGGGGACTCTTACCCACCGAGCAATCTCCCCAGCCTGAGCCATGTTTTCAAGCACTTAAATGCAGTTATCATCAGTAACTATACATTAACCACTCTTTAGATTTGCACGACTATGTGCACCGTCTAGTGTGTTTTCCAGTGTGTCACACTCATGTGGTGGCAAGGACTATTCTCCTGGGCTGTGGCTGCATCCTGCAACATTCACTGGAGGACAGAGGACAGAGAGAACAATGATGGCTGCCCAGCTTCCCTGTCTCCCTCAGTCCCCTCTGTACCCTGTGGCCCCACCACTGACATGTCTCATCGTCATATCCGAGCACGGACACAGCACATGTCTGCCCGTCCGTTCCCCACCCCCCACCCCCGTCCCCAGAGAAGTATGGAGCTTTCAGAGCCAGCCCCTTCTCTGGGATACCAGTAGGAGACAGACTCCCATTCCTACCCACCAGCCATCGCTAGCTAGTGGCTCCCAGTGCAGAGGGAGTGAGCTTGTGTTCATACTGACTTAGAGGAGAATTAGCATTCTTGTCAGCAGAGAGCTGAGCGGGGAAGATAATTAAAACTTTGCCCCTGGAATAGCTGATTCATTTGAATTTTACGGCGCACGTATGCACAAGGAAATGAACAGGGGAAAAACACTTCACCATGCTGGGGGGCGGCCCAGCTGCCATGCCCTGTGCTTTTCCTAGTGAGCAGTCCATGGACACGGTCTGAGGGACTACCGTGTGCCACTGAGGGGCTGTGACAGGAGAAAGGCTGTCTGCCATGATCCTGCCCAGAAAGTCACTCAACAAAGCTTGGCCATGTTGATTTTCTGTTACTATGGTAACAGGCTGCCAACACCTGGCTGGCTTCAAGCAGCATATATACCATGGACTGGGATGTGGAGAGAATGTTGGCCCAATATGCATGAAATCCTGGTTCAACCCCCAGCACACCAGTAATCCCAGCACCCAAGAGCTGGAGGCAGGAGGCAAAGGCCCTTAGAATCAGTGAGACTTCCCACAACCCTGAGCCACCCTCAGGCCAGCACGTGGGGCTTTATGGATGCCCTCAATAAAAACCCAACATCCTTGAGGACTGACTTGGTCAGGACTACAAGCATTTCACGTGTAGGCTCCCTCCCCAGCAACTCAAGGGGATGACTCTCTATGTCCTACCCACAGCTGCTGGGACATACAAATGGTTCACTTAATGTGGCCTCTGTGTTGGCTGTGGAGGCCCTGCTGTGAACCTAGAGCCATTGCGGTGTTCTTAGTTTCCTGTCTTTCCCCAGCTGACTCAGTCAGCCAATAAAGTACATTTTCTTTTCTTAAAAAAAAAAACAGAACAAAAACAAAAACTTGTGTGTGAGTGTGTGTGAGTGTGTGTGAGAATGTGTGTTTGTGTATGTGAGTTTGTGTGTGTGTGTGTGTGTCAGTGTGTTTGTGTGTGTATGTTTGTGTGTGTGCATGCCTGTGAGTGAGTGTGTGTGTGTGTCAGTGTGTGTTTGTGTGTGCGTGTGTATGTTTGTGTATGTGTGCATGCCTGTGAGTGTGTGTGTGTGTGTAGACAGAAAGATAGGGAATTTCGTACGTGAATACTTAATATCATTTTTACTCTATCACCTTCTCTTCCCTTCAACTTAATATTCATGGTGGTGGTTTGAAAGAAAATGACCCCCAAAGGGAGTAGCACTTGTTGGCAGGTGTGGCCTTGTTGGAGTAGGTGTGGTCTTGTTGGAGGAAGTGTGTCATTGTAGAGGCAGGCTTTGAGGTCTCATATACGCTCAAGCCGTGCCTAGTGAGTCAGTCTACTTCCTGTTGCCTGCATATCAACATGTAGCACTTTGTCTGCCCTCCATGATGACAATGGACTGGACCTCTGAAACTGTAAATCCCCATTTCAATTAAATGTTTTCCTTGTAAGAGTTGCCATGGTTGCTGGGCATTTGTGGTACATGCCTTTAGTTCCAGCCCTCGGGAGGCAGAGGCAGGTGGATCTCTGTGAGTTTGAGGGTTCAGACAGAGCTAATTCCAGGACAGTCTCCAAAGCAATACAGAGAAACCCTGTCTCAAAAAACAAAAATGAAAAAAAACTAACAACAACAACAACAACAAAAAAGAGTTGCCGTGGTCATGGTGTCTCTTTACAGCAATAGAAACCCTAACCAAGACACATAGGCACATGTAAACACAACCTGTTGAGTCCATTTAGCGTTGCTCATGTTTGTGTGTTTAAGGCTAGCCACTTCCCTGGTGAAGGCTGATTGCCGCTCTCTCAGCAACAATAGTTGTCTGTTGGTCTTCACCTAGGGATGGGGCCTAGGCGAGAGTTCCTCTGTCCACGTTACCATGTCAGCTGGTGGTGTCCTTGTGCAGATCTTGTTTAGGTGACCATATTGAGGTCTCCTGGAAGCAGTGTCCCTGTCATATTTAGACGACACCACCTCCCAGCAGATGTCGTGGTCCTCTGGCTCTTCCTGTCTGGTATCTCATGGTCCATGATGTTCCCTGAGCCTTAGGTGTAGGACTGTGTTGTAGATGTGTTGTTAGGGTTGGGCCCCGTGGTCAGTTCTTCCCCCTGCTCTGACCAGTTGTGATTTCAGGAATGGTCTCCATCAACTGCAAAAAGGAAACAAAGCTTCACATTTCCATCAAAGAGAAGAGTGTGCCCCTCCCCAGAGCCCCAGCCACCAGAGAGGCTGTGGTGAGCCCCTCTGCTCAGGCCTATGCTGTGGGCAGAGGGGGTTTTCCTGGCCTTGAGCCCACCCCAGGGCTCAGATGGCCAAGGAGACACACATGGCCCTAGCTGGCAGGCCAGGGTCCCTCTCCCCCTGTCAACACTTCCCTCATGGCCTGGAACCCCTCAGGTCCCTCCAGCCAGCGTTAGGAATATAAAATTGGAATGGGCTGCAGCTGGGAGGCAGGCTCTAGTCTATGCATCTCTGCCAGATGTGTGAGCCAAGAGGCCCCAGCTCCAAGTTAGAGACCTGTACAAAAGTTCTGTCTGTACATACGCACACGTAAGGGCTTACACGAACTCATATACAAACACACTCACACGTGTTTACACACCTGCAAACACACTTCTCCACACAAATGGCAACACATATAAACACACTCATAGTTCCTTGTCACAAACACACACTCATGCACACGTTCTCAGTCACACAAACACACGCACACGGTACGTGTGCTCACACAGTGGGTTGAACCAGCCTCTCAGCACTGCAGATCAAAGCAGGTCCCACCATATTGAGTTCATCCGGGTCTTTGTACCAAGGCTGCTCTACTCTCTCACCCAACTTAGCACTCACTCTACCATGGGCCCCAGTGTTGGTTGTCCTGTGAGCCTCGCTGAGCCGCTCCTTAACCCTAGCATTCAGGAGGAGAGGCAGGCAGATCTCTGAGTTTGAGGCCAGCCTGGGCTACAGAGACAGTTCCAGAAAAACCAGGACTTGTTACACAGAGAAACCCTGTCTCGAAAAACCAAAACCAAAAAGACCATGATGATAATGAAAGCGCGTCTGCTTTCATTGGGGGTCAGGGAGGGCCTCCAAGGAAGGGGCGACTCTTCTGAGGGTTGAAGGTGAAACAAGGCCACGCCAGGCACACAGAGGGGACAGTGGGGCAGGGAAGCAGGGGCAGAGGGCTTGAGGATGGAGAAGGGGAGGATGCAGGGTGAAGGTCAGGGACCTGGCAGGAAAAGCAAGCTGAGGGCAATGGCATGATCGGCACAGGAGGGGAGGCCCCTGAGGCGCTCTGGCTCCAGCCCTTTGCCGAGCCTGTCCCTGCCATGTGAGTCTTTGCACTTCCCACCTGAAATGAGGGGAGGCTGGGCGGGGCAACGCTACAGCAACCTGTGCTCTTAGCTGTGTACACATGCTCACACACACGTGCACACATGCCAAGTGTAGAGGAAGGTGTGAAAAGAAAAGAGGCTGCTTACGTGACGGAATGTCCCTGGGCCTGCACGGATGTTTACTTTTATCTTTATGTGTGTGACTGTTATGTCTATGCACCACTTGTCTGCCTGGTACCCAAGGCAGCCAGAGGAGGGCGTTAGATCTGCTGCGACTGGGGTTACAGAGGTTTGTGAGACACCGTGTGGGCGTGGGAATTGAACCTGTATCCTCTGCGAGGACAGCCAGTGCTGTTGACCACTGAGCCATTTCTCCAGCCCCCTGCACGGTTTTATTTTGTGTTAAACTGTAGATTTGTGGCTATTGAGGACCAGAACTAAAGACCTCTCAGCCAGGATTCAACTGCAGACCCAGCTGTGGGGAGTGTGCGAACCCAGAGTTGACTCCATTCCATTTGACTCAAGGTCAGAGAGCTTTTACCTGCCCTTGCTCCTCCAAGGTGAAGCCTTGGCTCAAGATGTGGATGCAACTGTATGTCCTGCCCAACAGAATCCTTAACTCGGGATATGTTTACTTGAGGCTTTGGATATTGAAGAGGTAATTACTCTGTTTGTTCCTTGTATCATTGGGAAGGAAGTCTTTTGCCTTCTCCCCCCTCCCTTTTTTTTTTTTTTTTTTTTTTTTTTTGAGGCAGGGTTTCTCTGCGCTCAAACTCCGTGAGATCCCCCTGCCTCTGCCTCCTGGGATCAAAGGCGTGCGCCACGACTGCCGACATTACTTCCCCTCCTTTAACGGGGATATAACAATCTTTGAACATTAAAACTCGGGCAGATTCAGCATTTACTGAATGCCTTCCTGACTCTATCTTGTTAATTGTTTGCTTCGTTCCTCGATTCACATTGCCTGTCTCAGGTACACCAGGATTAGCTGGTGGGCTCAGACAGGGGAGATGGAGACAGGAGCATCCCTGGGGCTTGCTGGCCAGCCAGGCTGGCTGAGTCAGTGAGCCAAGAACCAGTGAGAGACCCTGACCCAGAAAATAAGGTGGGGAGCAATGGAATGAGGCATCTAACATCGACCGTCTGTTCTCACGTGTGGCACAAGGTAGGCAGCCTTTGCTTCTGTCACAGCGGGTGGATGAGAGCGGGGGACAGGGGACCTGGGTCTGGGTGGAATGAACCCACTGGAAGAGATTAAAGGCTCACAGAAGTGTACTCAGAGCTGGCATCTGTGACATCTCCCTCTCTAGCCCAATCAGATCTTCACCACGTGACCTTCCTAGGAGCACGTGCACTACAGGCAAAGCAGGACCATGGCACCCGCCTTCCCACAGGCCCTGTGGGGAGGGCTGGGCTCTGCAGGGCTCTACTCTTTCAGTAACATGAAGAGTGAGTATTGCCCCAGCAGTGAAGGCCCCTGCCCCCCACCACACCTCCAGACCCCGAAGTGGAGAGAGAGGCCTCTGGAAATAAGTGGGGAGGGGGTCAAAGGGCACTTTGGCTCTGCCCTGCAGACAGCACTGACTGGGAGCCTTGCCCGGTCCTCTCTCCTGCACCCACTCAGCTTGCTGCTTCTTTGACTGCTCAGAGGCGCCCACCTCCATCCATTTACTTCTTCAGCCAGTGGGACACACGTGATACAGCACACATGGCCATGTAAGAAGGCAACCTGTGGGCGTTGGCTCTCTTCCACATGAGGGTCAAATCGGGTTGGCAGGTGGTGAGCGTCTACCCAGTGAGCCATCCTCCTGACCCTCCATTTATCGGGCCCCTGTTGTTTGCCAGATATTGTTGCCATGGCGAGCAGAAACGGCATTGCCCCTTGTCCTGTCTGTGCTGCCTAAGGACAAGGGTCACACACCCAGGTATCAGTGGGTAAAGTTTGCCCTTCCTGAGCACAGTTCAGTCTGCAACCGCCTGGGAGCCAGGGAGGTGGAAGGTGTCCAGCCTTTTAAGCCTTCCCTTTCTGCCTCCATTGTCCTGAGGTCGCCCGGTGGAGATGGCAGAGCGCCTCCTGTCCATTCACTGGTGAGGAGCTGAACCAGGGAGACGGTGACTAACACCTGGGGAACCTGCCTCTCTCTGTCCCTCCCTGCAGATGCTTTGGCTACAATAGCTTGGGGTGCTTCTGGCATCGAGCGGGGATCCATGGATTCCTGTGATTATACGTGGTGCGTAGTTCACCGAGACGAGCTGTATCCAGCGTACTTCACCAGTGCTGAAGATGCTGTTCCTCACACTGTGGTCAGGTTCCTGCCAGGTCCATCATCCCATCCACCACACCCACCACACCCACCGCAGATGCTGCTGTCTTTGGTACCCATTCCTTGTGGTGTCCCTAGGAGGGTGCTCCTGCCCTGCCCCTCCCCCTCCCCCCAGCCACACACACACCATTTTATGCAAGAGACCATGGCTGCCAGGGCACCTAAGTGAGAGAGCCTCGGCCCCACCCGCACGCATCTGCTTCCCTGGCCAATCTGGTCTCATGCACCTTGGATCTCTGCTCTGCTGCCCGCACTAACCTGCCTCACAACCGTGTTGTGTTTTGTGTCATCCGAGCAGCTCATTTCCCATTTCCAGTGTCCAGCTACTGTGGCAGTGTCCATGTACCCGGTCAATGGTCTGCCTTCGAAGCCACAGTGGCCACCAGCTGTTGGCCTCTGCATTAAAAATTTTAATCTGTTTATCTATTATATTTACTGTAAGTGTGTGTGTGTGCATATCACATCATGTACGGAGGTCATACGGTAATATTGTGGAGTAAGTTGTCTCCTTCTACCCTTTACATGGGTCCCAGGGATTAAAATGAGGTTTCCAGGTCTGTACAGCCTTTACTGGCTGGGCCATGTCACCACCACCCCTTTCTCTCTCTCTCTCTCTCTCTCTCTCTCTCTCTCTCTCTCTCTCTCTCTGTTTCTCTCTGGGTTTCTCTGTAACTTTGGAGCCTGTCCTGGAACTTGCTCTACAGCTGGTTTTGAACTCATTGAGATTTGCCTGTCTCTGAGGCCTCCAGAGTGCTTGGATTAAAGGGGTGTGCCACCACCACCCCTTTTTGAGAGAGTTTCATGTAGCCTATGCCTCTACTGGCTTCCAGCTTGCTGGCCTTGAACTCCCAGTCCTCCTGCCTCTGACTACTGAGTGATGTACCTAAATAGGAAGACCCAGGCTTGCGATTGCCCCCACATCCAACCTTGCAAGCTTGCTCATTTCTGGAGGCCAGTAAGAGCTACACTATGACCTCACCTCGGGCAGGGCCAGGAACTGCTATTGAAATCCTCTGGGATGTCCCTTCTGCCAACCAGTGACAGGGGAGTCACGGAAGGATCTTTGTCCGTGACCCTGAGTTGTTTGTGTTCCTGGGTGACCAAAGGTGGCTCTAGAGCCGAGAGAGGTTCTGAACCTTCCTAATACTGAAATCCTTTAATACATTCGTCATGCTGTGCTGACTCCTCCACATGAAATTATGGTCATTGCTTCTTCATAACTGTAACTTTGTGTTATGAATTGTAAGGTAAATCTCTCTGCTTTTTTGATGGTCTTTGGTGACCCCTGTGAAAGGGTTGTTTGACCCCCAAGGGTGTCATGACCCACAGGTTGAGAAACACTGCTCTGGAGGCACATTAGAAGGAGAAGGGACAAAGGTCTTGGGAGTTACTCCTAGCTTGCACATGTCTTGACAGGCGTGGCCTGGGTCCCTGGCTTCTGCATCCAGGACCGTCCTGTTATCTGTGGTGCCTGCCATGTCATCACACTCACAGGCACACTGGGTTCTCAGACACAGAGGAGTCTGAGGATGGACATGGAGGTCAGTGCTGGGCAGGACCTCCAGTCCCCTTCTCTTCCTGTCACTGGTTCACAGGACTGCCATGCTGGGACCTGCATGGCTCGTCCCCCACTGCCTTACACAGCATTCCTGGAGAGGGCCTGCCTGTAGTGACCTGTCTCAGGAAGCCTCCTCCCAGCACGGGGTGAGTCACAGGAGCCCTGATGTGATCTTGGTCCCCAAGGGTTTGTCTAGGAAAGGGGATGCAGGTGTGTGTGTGTGTGTGTGTGTGTGTGTGTGGTGTGTGTAAAACCCTGGTTGCCAGGCTGTGCCTGATCCCCGGGTCCTGGCTACAGCCCCTTTCTCCCCTACTTCAATACACCCTTGTCCTTGTTTCTTGAGTCGGTCACCAGGGAGACAGTGATAGACCTGGGTTTGAACCTGGGTCACCTGATTGTGGTCACCTGTTTGCTGCCTCATGTTCTGAGTCCCAGGCCTGCCTCGGGGACCCCAAGATGTCTCTGTCTTCCCCAGATTCTCCCATAGCCAGGCCGCCATGCAGGCTCAAGGCCGTGCCTGCCTGCTCTAGGTGGACACTGCTTTTAGTGTCAAGCAGAGGCCTTCAGGGTCTCAAATGAGGCCTTTGGGACACCACCCCTGGTGGCATGGCACGACCCATTCCAGCCCCTCCCCCTCCCCAGGAGTAAGGCTGGGGGTTTAAACTACTGCTTTAAAACACTTTTTTTTTTTTTTTTAACTAAAACAATGTGGGTGGGGTGGCTGGGGAGACAGCTCCTTGTAATAATTAAAACAAAAGCAAACAAAAAAAGCCACTGTAACCGGTTAAGAGCACTTGCTGCTCTTGCAGAGGACCCCGGTGTCTAAAGGTCTCTGTCTCAGAGATAAACACGACCACATGACGCAAGCAACTTAGGGAGGAAAGGGTTCATTTTACTGTATACTTCCAGGTCACATTCTGTCACTTAAAGGAAGCCAGGGCAGGGACCGAAGGCGGGAGTCTGGAGTGAGGCAGGAGCCGGCACAGACATCATGGAGGGGCGCTGCTCAGCGGCTCGCTCCCTATGGCTTGCCCATGCTTCCCTGTATATCCCAGCACACTTGCCCGGGGATGGCATCACCACAGTGAGCTGGGCCTGCACACGTTCATCATCAGTCAAGAAAATGGCCCACATGCTTGCCTACGGACCAGCCTTAAGGAGGCATTTTCCTCTGTCGAGGTGTCCACTCCTCAGATGAGTCTACCCTGTGTCAAGTTGAAAACAAACAAGCAAAAAGCAAAATGGCCAGGCCACTGGGTTTGATTTCCACATGCACATGGTGGTTTGCAACTACCCCTAACTCTGGTTCCAGGCCGTCAGATGCCTGGCCTCCATGGGCACCAGACACACACATGGTACACATACATACCCACAGGCAAAAACTTCATACACAAAAGATAGAATTAGTAATTCTATTTTTATTTATTTATTTATTTATTTATTTATTTATTTATTTATTTATTTATTTTTTTGAGACAGGGCTTCTCTATGTAACAGCCCAGGCTGTCCTGGAACTTACTTTCGAGACCAGACTGGCCTCGAACTCGCAGAGATCCACCGGCCGGCCCTTGCCTTCTGAGTGTTGGGATTATGTGTGTGAGCCGCCACTGCCCGGCTGAATAAATCTAAAATTTTAATGTTAAATTGTGTATTACATTTACTTGTTTGCTTGTGTGCATGTATGTGTGCTCGAGGCACAATCCTGAACAAAGGGTGGGAGGGGGGGAGGAGGCTTCAAGAGTGAAGTTTGGAACTTCAAAGGCCACCTCTGAACAGGAAGGAGACAGAGTGGCTGGAGACACACAGCCCCCAGCACTTAGGCGCAGGTGACAGGCATCTCAGTGGCAGGGGACAAGCCAGATTGCTCTGATTCTCAACTGGCCAGTCCCTCTCTCAAGGAATGTGCTGTGTGTATCCAACTTGAAATGGAGGCACATGGGGGCTGGAGAGATGGCTCAGTGGATAAGAGCCCTGGCTGCTCTTCCAGAGGACCTGGGTTCAATTTCCAGCTGCCACATGGCAGCTCACACCTGTCTGTAACTCTAGTTACAGGGGATCTGGCATCCTCACACAGACATGCATGCAGGCAAAATACCAATGCATGTAAAATACAAATAAATAAATTATTAAAAAAGGAAGGAAGGAAGAAAGAAAGGAAGGAAGGAAGAAAGAAAGAAAGGGAGGCTCAGAGAGGTTAAGTAACTAACCTAAGATCACACAGTTGGGCACTGGGAACCTTGTTCTTAATCTACAGCACCTTGGGAACTTGTGTCTACTGGGAGGACATCGAAAATGAGCAGACGCTAAGGCTCAGTGGCAGTTGTGTCTAAAGGGGCCCAAGCTGGTTTTAGGGCATCAGGGGTGGCCTCTAGGAAGGGCTGGGGACACAAAATGGCATGATAGATGTTGTCTGAACTCAGAGGAAGGGGTTGCTCTTGACCTGTGTGTGCAAAGGCAGACGAACAACTGAACGTGGATTTGAGCAGCGGCAGGAGGCTGACCGCTGGTCGAGGAGAACCCAGTGGGCAGAGCCAGAGGCAGGGAGTATCTCAAGGTCACTCAGAGCTTAACACTAACTCCAAGGATAAGGGGGTGCCACAGAGGGTCTTACAGCAGTGTTACCGAGCTTGGGGCCACAGCCTGCCAGGCTTGGGACACCAGACCTCAATAAGTCAATTAAAGGAGCAATACGTATGCTGATAATCAAAAGAAGGTGGGTTTACTAAGATGGCCACATCAGGAAGAGACGAAATGATCCAGAGACTTCCCAAGACCTTCAGGGGTCCTGACCTGAGGGTGGAGTTTAAATAGAAAGCAGGAGATTTGCAGAGCTCAGCAGTCAAGGTGTGACCCTGCCCCTCACCCCACCTTCCCAACTCCAACTCCCATGCAAGGCCACATGATTAATTTTCCTCCAGGTGACTAGTCCCACCCCACACTGTCCCCAGGGCTGCAGCCCTTCTCCCAAAAGAAGAATCCTGAGGAACTTTTAATTTTGCGGAGTCTGTTCTCTCAATTGTCTGAGAGCCTAAGAGAGGGCCACGGTGTCTCTTCACAATCTATCTGCCCTTGCCAGACAGGCTGGGTACTGCAGGGGCGGGCATCTCTTCAGAGCGGTGGCACCATGCAGAAACTGTCACCCTGGAGCTGAGCAGGGTAGCTGAATACCCAAGGTAGACATTTGCTCCTAAGAGTGTCCTAACCTGGGGCCACTCCATGATGAGCTCTAGGCTCCCTGGAACCCCACTCCAGCGGTCTGGGCCTCTTGTACAATTAGAGAGGATTAGGCCAGAGCTCAATTGCACACGAAGAGCCTCCCAGCCCCTGAAGGTTCTGGTCTGTGGGAAGGGAGCTTGAGAACCAGGCCTTTAGCTGTGCAGCCTCAGATGCCCAAGAGAGACCACAGCAGGTGCTGGTTGGCTTTATCTGCAGGTTGGCCGTATTGGCCCTATCGGAAGCCCGCCTGGCGCTGGAGACTCAGAAGCTCACTAATTCATTGAAAACCACTGTTTGTTTTCTGCTAAGCCAAAATATCTTGTTCATGAGGTGTCACTGTGATGAATTTTGTCCAGGAGAGGTGCTTTCCAGGCAAGGAGACCTCCAGGACTCAGGGCAGAGCCAGCTGGGCCAGCGCCTGCTCCCACACAGAAGGCAGTTTGGCTGTGATGGCCTAGCCCGGACTTTCACGCTGGTCCAACAAGGCCAGAGGATACCAGAAGGCTAGAAGATGCCAACCTGAGTGGAAAGAGAAATGGCCAGAGGCACTGATGGCATAGAGGATGCTTTAGCCCCAGCAGCTCAGGGATGAGACCGTGGAAGCAGTTAGGGAGGTAGGGGCAGATTTCCCATTTGGGGGGAAATTTAGACTTCAGGATTTTTTTTTTTTTTTTTTTTTTTTTTTTGAGACAAGCTCTCACTTTGTATCCCCTCAGGCTGACCTCAAACCTAAGAGTTGTATATTCTATGAAGACTGGGGTTTGCCCAGCCTGCTTAACCCCAGCACATCTTAGACTGGGCATGGCGATACACTCCTGTAATCCTAGCATTAGGGACAGAAAGGCAGGAGGATCGGATGTTCCTAATCATCCTCAGATTAGTGAGAGATGACCTTGAACTCCTGCTCCTCCTGCCTCCTGCTCTTCAGAGGCCTCTGAGACCAGGAGCATGGAGGAAGGGATGTCTGTCCATCAGGCAGCGCCAGCTCCAGCTCGGACCTGCCAGCTCCTAGCTTTGGTCCCTGATTTGACTTCCTGTAATAACTCCAGTTTACAGGGAAGGGCCTCAAGGGTTAGTGAGTCCCAGTGTCTCTCTCCCTGCCTCTGTCTTCCCCCGGGTGGGCCACAGCCTCTGTCCTGCCCATGGTGACAAGTGGGAGGAGGGACCTGCTCCCAGCTGTGAAGTCCCAGTGCGACCCTGGGGAGCACCCATCCTAAGCCATGGTCTGCCAGTTACATTTCCAGTGCCTGCCAAGGGCATGTGCTCTTCCCAAAAGCTAGTGCACCCAGTAGGTGCTTGATAAATGTCGGATTTCTGACAGTGCCTAAGGCCCTTCCAGCTGTCTGGCTGTGTCTCCGGCTGCAAGGAGCTGGCAGGGAGGCAATGGCCGCTGTGGGCAATGCTGCCCTGCCCTGACAGGCCTGCTGGAGTCATCCTTTGGGTGCCCTCCCATCCCCCAGCCACTGGAAAAGAGGCTCCACAGAAGCTCTCTCCTCCCCAAGGTGGGGGGGGTGCGGCCTGGAGGGCCATGGGGAGGAGCCTGCCTGGGCTGGAGCAGGGAGGGCTCTTGCTGAAACACAAAGCGGACAGAGGAGGTTCCAGGCGCCCACTGGCAGCCCTGAACCGGCTTCCTTCTCTTCCTGCCCTCAGCAGTCCTTGTGGTAAAAATGCAGTATGACAGATGGCTAAGTAGTGAAGCAAGGATGGGGAACCAGAGTCCCACACCTCCCCGGCACCGAGCCTCCCACAGTCATGCCTGGAGCGGGGACTGCAGAGGGAAGTTTGGAAGAGGCTGGCTTAGAGGCAAAGGCGTTTTGAAAAGTAGGGTGGGGTTACTGTATTTATGTATGCATGCATGCATGTATGTATGTATGTATTATGTGTGGGTGTGCACATGCCACAACACACCTGTAGTGGCCAGAGTACAGTTTGTTTGTTTTTTGAGACAGAACCTCATTGTATAGCCCTGAGTGGCTTGAAACTCCAGTTTTGTAGACCAGGATAGCCTTGAACTCACAGAGATCCACCTGCCTCTTTTTTGCCAAATTCTGGGATTGAAGGTGAGCACCACCACGTCTGGCTTGGAGAATAATTTGTGGGAATTGGATATTTCCACCATGTGGGTGAAAAATTTCAACACCCCCATAACTCTCTGCCGATGCAGCAATCCAAATCAGACCAAATCAAACCAATTTAGAAAAAGCCCATGTTTAAACCGGCGTTGGTGGCACACACCTTTAATCCTAGCACTCAGGAGGCAGAGCCAGGCACATCTCTGTAAGTTCGAGGCCAGCCTGGTCTATAGAGCTAGTTCCACGATAGCCTCCAAAGCAATGTCTCGAAAAACCAAAGAAAAGGAAAGAAAAAGCTCACGTTTAATGGATATAATGCTCCCAGACGGTCTCCCCACCCCCCATCCCCAGAGAGGAGATAGGAAAGGGAAAGGGAGACTGGAAAAACCAGAACCAGTCTGTTCTCTGAGGGACAGTATAAAAACCCCGTGGGAGTGGTCTTGAGCATCTCTGGGAGAAGGGTCACCATTTGGTGGGCTTTCTGAGATGCAGCAGGGTTTGGAGGGAGATGGGGGAGGGGGCTTGGGTGGAACCTCCACCATAACAGTGAGGCCTTGGGATGGTGGATCTCTTGTTTGTTGGTTTGGCAGCAAAGTACCCACCGAGCCATCTCCCTGGCCCAGAAATGTCTTTCTGCAGTGCCCCGTTCTTGTGAAAAGCTTTGAGACAGCAAGTACCAAGCCCCCTATGACAATGAAGAGTTTTCATTTGGGGGGCTGTTTGTATAAACACACTGAGAAGTACCCCAACTTATTTGGTGGGACACACATAACAGCACCCTTTCCCCAACCCTGTGCAGTCCTCTGGCGTCTGGGGCTATTGTGGTGGCATGATTAGTGCACCCTGTCCCTACCACTGGGATGTCAAGAGCAAAGGGGTCCAGACGTAGCCAGAGTCCCCATGAGGCCAGATGCCCACCTTGGTTATCAGTCCTTGAGGATGCTGGCTGTGGATAGTGGCCCAAGGCCAAGAGGCCCCACGCCTGTTCCCCTCTGAGCTTCCTGTAGTAGTTTACTGAACGAACAGTTAAACTGGTCAGTAGGCAAGGCCCTCACCTCAAAATCATGAGTACCTGAGTTTGATCCTCGAATTTTAAAAAGCAGGCATAGTAGTGCGTGTCTGTGACCCCAGCACTTTGCACATGTCATCTTCAGTCACATAGCAAGTTCAAGACCAGCCTGGGACAAAGCAGATTCTTTCTTACCTAAAAATAAAAACAGTCAAGCCAAGCAGTGGTGGTGCATGCCTTTGAACCCAGCACTCGGGAGGTAGAGGCAGGAGGATTGCTGTGAGTTTGAGGCCAGCCTGGTCTACAGGACTAACATAGAGAAACCCGTTTGTAACACAAGTTCTAGTAGGTCTTAATATAATAATAAAAGCCCAGAGTCAGATATAGGGGGAAATACTGAGGTCAGAGAGAAGAAGCAAGCCACAGCCACCTTACCTACTCAACTTCCCAGCCAAGATGAAACTCAGCTCCTGTCTCTACCCTGCTTTACCACTTCCTGTCTGTCTGTACAGACCTCCAGACCTCTATGGTTAACTAGTGGCTGGTTCTGCCCTCTGATCTTGAGACAAACTTTATTTGTTAGAGTATGAACAAGATATCACTACACCCATGGGTCTGGACACATGGACACACAAACAAACAAATAACAAAACAAAAGCTGAGCTGGCGAGATGGCTACGCGGGTAAAAGGCAGTTGCCACTAAACCTGATGAGCTAAGTTTTATGACCAGAACTACACTGGGTGGGAAAAAAAAAAAAAAAAAAAAAAAGAAAGAAAGAAAAGAAAAGAAAGACAGAAAGAAAGAAAAAGAAATAAAAAATGAAAGGAACACGACTGGTCCTGGGGTCTCGGCTCCAGATGAGTGAAATGGGCACAGTAAAGAAACCAAAATAGCCGGGTGGTGGTGGCGCACATCTTTAATCCCAGTACTCAGGGCACAGAGGCAGATCTCTGTGATTCGAGGCCAGCCTGGTCTACAGAGTTCCAGGGCAATCTCCAAAGCAACAGACAAACCTTGTGTTGAAAAACAAAACAGAACAAAAAAAAAAAAAAAAAAAAGGAAAAAAAAAAAGGAAAAAAGAAAAGGAAATAGCAGATTTTGGGTAAAAGGGAAAAGTAGCACCCAGGGTTCCTCTCAGGGAAGCAGACAGAAGTGACAGGGGGTGGGGCTGGGATTCCAGGGTTTTAAGGGGAACAGGTACCAGGGAGGAGGGGAGTCTGTAATCTGGGGGGAGGACTTTGAAATGTCTGACTGGTTCTTGGTTCTTGTTAAGCAGGAATTGAAGAAACCCAGAAGCTATAGAACCACAGGCTTATGTTAATAGAAAGGGGGCTCCCTTTGGCCAAAGATGAGGGGAATGCTTCCTTTTAGCAGGTAGAAGCTGTTTTCCTAAATCCCCGAGGGGCTGCTGGCTTTTGTCTAAATGCCAGACTTTGGGGAAAGACACACAGGATTGAGTAGACTCCTGAAAGTTCTCTTCTGGCCCCCATTTGTGCATTCTGGCACAAACACATGCCCCTGCCCAGCAAAAAGTATATATACACTCTTCCTTCCTTCCTTCCTTCCTTCCTTCCTTTCTTTCTTTCTTTCTTTCTTTCTTTCTTTCTTTCTTTCTTTCTTTCTTTCTTTCTCAAAAACAGTTTCTTTGTGTAATAGCTCTGCCTGTCCTAGAACTTGTTCTGTAGACCAGGCTGTCCTCCAACTCACCAAGATACCCCTGCCTCTGCCTCCTGAGTGCTGGGACTAAAAGCGTGCACCACTATTGCCCAGCCTTCCCCCACCTTTTATGTAAATGCTTTAACACCTCCCCCACTCACCCCCAGTAAAATCCTTGTTTTTGAAAAGGTCCACTGTTCTAATCCAGGAATATCATGGCCTGGAGCAGTGCCCCTTCCCCTTCCTTCATTTCCTGTGAGCTCATTCTTTTCAGATTAGGCTATTGAATAAGATTGTCCTACCGACCGACCACAGCCAAGAAGAAAAGACACAGTCACCACCTGCATTAGAATATAAAAAGCAAATGCACTTCCTGTCTCCTCCTGCATTAGCTCTTCCTAGCACATCCTCCTGATCAAGAATAAAGTTTGAAGCTGGGTCCTGCAGGAGCACGTCTTTAATCACAGCATTTAGGAGGCAGAAGCAGGTGCATCTCTGTGAGTTCAAGGCCAGTCTACAGAGGGAGTTCCAAGACAGCCAAGGGATGTTAACAGAAGAAACCCTGTTTCAAAAAGAGAAGAAGAAGAAGGAGGAGGAGGAAGTTTGCCTTGTCCTGGCACTTCAGTTGGAGTGGTATCTTTTTCTTTGTGACCCTGAACATATTTCTAACAATACCCGTGGTTGACCTCTAGCCTTTCCATGCACACACACAGACATGTGCACGTAGACCTGTACATAGGTTTTCCTTCCTGCCCTGTGGCCTTCTGGGAATTCGTCCCTCCCAAGCTGACCGAGGGAGGATGTAAGGTTACAGTACTCCCACTGGGAAACTCCTTACCCAGCGCCCTACTGTGCTGACAGGTCATGAGGGTCCTTAAGGCAGATGGCATGTGGGCACCCACTGCTCCATCCTGAGCCCTAACCTCTTTGTCAAGACATAGGGAACCCACAGAAGGTTCCACAGTGTGTGTGGCAATGCCATGGTACTTGGGGGCCACAAGGAATGACAATGGGATTAAGTGCTGCTAACACAACAGAGGACTAGCAAGTCCGTTCAGGGCCCAGATGACACTTCCTGAGAGACCCACAGCATAGCTGTTATCTCTGATCACCCTGCTGTGGAGGCACACCATGACTTCCTGATCCTGTGGAACTAGAACTCTGTTGCTGGGGACCAACAGCAGTGCCCTAAACTTCCACATGTTAAACTCAACTGTTACATCCACAGCGCACACTAAAGGTTCTGGCCAATCATAGGACTGGAGCCTCTGCTCAGGTGGTAGAGCGCTTGCTCTGGGTTCCACCACATTGCCCAGACATGTCAGCCACATGCTGAGTTCAAAGCTAGCCTGGGATATACAAAACCCTGTCTCAAGACTAACCTCACAGGCCGTGAATGCTAGCTCTCTTCTCTGAGACAAAATACTGGATAGGAATTAACAAAAGGGGAAGACTAGAGTTTCAGAGATTTCAGCCCATGGTCTGGTGGTCTGCTTGCCTTAGGTCTGTGGGAAGCCAGGAATCAGAGTGGGATTCCATGTCACCCCGCCACCCCAAAAAATGCTGTTCTCTTTGTGGCTGCCAGGAAGGGAGGAAGCTATGGGGAGGAAGAGGAAGGGGATAGGGAAAAGACATGCCCACTTCCTAGTATGGCTTGACTTGAGACTCACAGCTCAGAAAGGGTGCCCGGGGCACTGGTGAGGCCCAGCCAGGAGGAGGGTGGGCAGAATCTGTTGGCTTAGGCAGGTCCTGGGGAGTGACATGCAGTAGGGCTCAGTGCCCCCGAGGTACCTGAGCTGCTTTGTTCATGCTAAATTCTCTACTGGGAAAATAAACCACATGTCATTAGCTGCGGGTCCCCTAGGTGTCTGTTCTGGCAGGTCCTTTGTCCCTTTGCCAGGCCCAGAGTCAGGGCCAAAGTTCCTGTAACTTGGGAATTCCTAATAATTAACCCGGAACCCCCAGAGGTTGAATGGAATGAGAAGCAAGGGCAGGAAAACCGATGTCTGCAGATCCCAGGTGCTCACCATAACCTGGGCTGAGCACTGCAGGTCCCCAAGCTCCACCCTGCCCCTGCCACGCCCATGCCTGGCTAGTCCTTGCCAGTGTGCACTCGGCTGCAGAGGCCCTGAATAGCACCCCTTGGGTGTATTCTGAGGACTTGCAGGAGGACCCTGGCAAGTGGTCAGTCAGTGCTTCAGGAGAAACGGAGGCCGCAGGGAGGAGGCCCAGGTCTGGCCAGCACCTACTGTGAGCCAGGCCTTCCTACTGATAGAGTTAAGCCTGGTAACAACTGAGAGATGTCCCAGAGAAGCTCTTTCTGAGGCACCTTGTAAATAACAGCTTGAAGCCATGCTGGAACCAAACTCCACAACTGTGATTTAGTCTAAGTTCTCTCATTCATTTTAATTCTGAAAATTCGACATCATAAAACTACACACCTGTTCTGTTCACTAGCTAATGACAGCATTTACAGCGGATGTGAACTTCCCGGGCTGTGACAGTAAAGAAACTAGCAGTATTCCCTGAGCACTGCCTTCCCGGCACCTAGCAGGTGAGTGGCATTATACTCATCAAGGCTGGTGCCATCGGCAGCCCTTACTTCTGGGTCTGACAGTAGAGGCAGAGGTTGGTAACTTGGCCAAAGTAACAACTAGAAAGCGCACTGCTGGGACGGAGGGATGGCTCAGTGGGTAAAGGTGCTTGCCACCAAATTCTGCAGGACTGTTTGATCCTTATGGGCTCACACGGTGGAAGGAAAGAACTCACTGAAGTTGTCCCCTGAACACACACACACACACATACACACACACACACACACACACACACACACACACACGCACGCACGCACGCACGCACGCACACACACACACACTCAGCTGCTATGTGTGTGTGTGGGGTCTTGGTAGTTGGCCACAGTTCACTGAGATGGGTGAAGAGACCCCATTATGTTGCTAACTGCTCCAGGGTGGGTGTCAAAGTGCAGATCTGAAATCCTCTTCCACCAGGGTCTCCATTGCTGCCCCCA
This sequence comes from Phodopus roborovskii, assembly GCF_943737965.1. Lineage (NCBI taxonomy): Eukaryota > Metazoa > Chordata > Mammalia > Rodentia > Cricetidae > Phodopus > Phodopus roborovskii. The sequence continues at coordinate 10,471,199 of NW_026125059.1, read as the reverse complement.
TCCGTGAGCCATACAGGATGGTCAGGGTTGATGGTTGGTGCCCCTGAGGCAGCTCCCAGTCACGTTCTTCACACACCAGCTCCCCATCCCAGCTTCTCATGAGAGCATCCATAGCGGGAGATGAGCCCGGAGTCAGCCTCCTACAGGCTACCCTGTGGGCCACACTCCCCACATGCTTTACTCCCCTTAGTATTGCCTTCCCCAGCCCCTGGGCTGGGCTTAACTTTTTCATTCCCAGATATTCATTCATTCACGAGCCAGAGGCCTTTTCAGACCCTGTGGTGCAGGGTGGGGTGGACTCCCTAGGACAGCTGACAGTCATATGCTTTGTGCCCAGGGGACAAGCACCACAGGGAAGGAAAGGGTTACAGGGAGCAGAGTGGTGATGGGCCCAGGAAGCCTGGACCCCAGGAAGAGTCAGGGAAGGAACCGAGGCTCTGAGCAAGCAAAAGGAGCCTGGCGGTCCTGAGCCACCCTCTCTGCCCTGTGTGCTGACAGACATCTGTGGTCTCCAAGGAACAGAGGGCAAACACTGGGTGTCCAAGGTCAGAGGAGGGCTGGGGACATGTAGGTGGCCTGGACACGGTTGTGGAAAATTTCAGATTTGCATGCAATTTGAAGGGAGCCTAGGAACCTGAGTGCAGTGGCTCATGGATGGATGAGTCCCAATCCTTGAGCAGGAAGATCACCAGTTCAAGGCTAGTGTGGGCTATGTAGTGGGCTCTAGTTCAGCTTGACCTAAATAGTGAGACCTGATACCTGCAGAGATCCAGTGTGCAAGCGCCCAGCCTATTGCTGTACACGCATCAAGGCCAGTCTCCTTGGTCTCCTTTTGACTTGTTTTCTTTGTGAGTGCCTCTGGCCCTGACCTCTGCCCCACAGGTCTAACCCGTACCTGTGGGTCAATCCCCCAGGTAGTCTGCTTCAAATCTCCTCTCTGGTAGATGTACCAGGTTTTGCTCTTTCGAGCCAGGGCCTCGTGTAGACCGAGCTAGCCTCAGGTTCCTTATGCTGTTAAGAATGGATGCTTATCTTCAGCTGCTGCTGCTGCTGTAATACACCAGTCAAACTGAATTAATAAATCCAGGTTTAATGAACAGAGCAAAGCACTCCTGGGTGACCCTCAGGAAGGGCACATGCAGCAGGTCTATGGGCGGGGTCTTAAATAGCGTGATGCCTGGCATCTCCCTCCCTAGAGG